>NC_058501.1:21224967-21571633 GCF_020382885.2 Scatophagus argus
GGGGCCAAGGCAGGAACCACTGAACTAAAGAACCAAAGTGCACATAAAGCAGCTCAAAGCAGCTCCAACTCTCTAGTGAAATGCTGCAGGAGCATCTTTGTTCTGTTAAATTCGTGGTTTCTGTTACACCTGGCAGTTACTGAGTATAAATCTCTAGTAGCTCTCACGGCTCAAAACTAGCTTGTGTGGTTTAACGGAGGGATCCATGAACTCTCCCCTTGGTAAACACTCACTTTTGACAAGTTTGAACTTTCATTCAAGCTGGTGCCACCCGCTCCATGTCACTGCCAGCCTACTCTTTATGGACCTTTTCACTGGAATCGTGTTGCTGTGAAACAGCTTTGGGCACATAAATTTCTTGCCTGTCGCCTGCAGATATTAGCAAACAACGCAAGAGGAAGCAAGCTTTCACTCAGTTGAAACTGTGAAATCTATGCTGTATTGCCAAAGATTAGCAGCAACAGTAAACACCTCATTACCTGAACTAACTGGAAGTGTTCTGATATTTTATGGACCGTAGAGAAAGTACGTGACCCGATTCTTTGTCCTCTGTTCCAGCCGCGAGTCCCCGGTGGACTGCAGCGTCACCAAGCGCTCCAGACACATGAGCAACGACGGGGCCCCGATGCCATACCAGGGCTCGTACCCGGAGACCCGCGTGAGCCCCCAGACGGCCACCCCGCCCAGCAGTGCCACGGAGGAGAAGAGGGTCATAGTGCCGGCAGGTGAGCTGAGTCACTCAATCACCATTCACAGATGTGCACAGCGTGTGTTTGTGCATCTTAAACTCCTTCCCCAAACTACTACTACTGAACTGGGTGAGTGTCAGGCATTAAAGTGAGTGCTATTTAAAAAGCGTGAAGTCCAAGGTGTGAATTTAACTGTGACACAGAGAGAGAGAGAGAGAGAGCAGGCAGGAACAGATGTGTGATGAGCTGGTGAGGACATTTTCATTTTTAATCATCCTGCTTCCTGTCACTACATCTGAAATCTTTTCTGGCTTCGATGAGGGGCTGATGTACAAAAGCTGGCTCCTCTTCAGCCCACAGCCTTCCACTGTTGTCCGAAAACTATCACAAACTATCATTATGATTAATATAAGCACAGGTCAGTCACCAACAAATGCACTGCTGAAAGTTTGAGAAAGTGTTCATTAGAAAAGACAATCTCCTGCTGCATTAGAAATCAACCAATCAATTGTTTTTTGTTGGGGTTTTTTTGAGTGTAGAATAACATTTATGCTTTAAATCACAGAGGACAACCATAGAATCTTCTTAAGTTGAAAATAAACGTAAAACAAAACAGGAAGGACGTGTCATTTCTTTGTGGACATTCAAGGCTAAATTTGTCCAAAAAAACGCTCCCAACGTAACAACATCGCACTTGAGCTCGAGTGTTGTCAAAGTCAGAAATCTTTAATATCAGCAATGCTGGCAGTGTGTAAAAACCATGTCGAATGTTCATTCTGAAGAGATTTCTTTAAACTTTTGCAACAGCTGAACCGCGAGCACAGTGGATTTCCCTTTTTCTTTGCAGAGGAAAATCACTGACCTAAAGCATGGAGTAAAGACAGCGATGTGTCATTACAATCCAAGTAGTCATCGTCAAGGTTCAGATGACCTACTGTGTTTAGTCCACTTCATCCTCGCTATGAATCAGTGGGACAGCCATCTAAAAACTAACCTGATGACATACTTCAGGTTGTGGGGCCTGCACACGTCTCATAACGTTATCGTCCCGTCAGACGCGTCATGCGAGCAGTTCAGGGCTGCGTGTTCGTGTGCACGTTTCTGTGAGTCAGTCTTTGGAGGGATCCCACTCCTGAGGTGTTCAGGGGACGCTTTAAGATTCAGCTCTGTGAAACCCGACAAGATTCGTCAATGAGTCACCAGCGCAGAGTTATTCTGCTTCATAATACACGGATGTTGCATCACAGTAGCATGTGTTAACCAAGGACAATCAGGACCCGAGGGTGTGGCGACTAAAGCTCCAGCCTAATATTACGGTCAATTCACAGTCATTGTTTGCTACTGGAAGTGAGCTTTGCTTTCTTGGATCAGACTAGTGATTAGTACTTTACCAAGACATTATGATCAAATTGAATCTGAAATGACTTGTTAATAACAGGTTTACCATACATTACCAAATATGTATGAGAGTTTAATTAAATATTGTAAAAATTAAAAGTAAAACTATCCAATCTCAACCCTGTTACCTTGAAGATCACCAATCAGAGTATTTATACACTACTGACAGGATTATTTTCTTGCTAGCTTCTTTACACAGATGTTGTACTGAAACTGAACATTGTGAAGAAAACTAATTATTTTGATGAAAAATGGAATCTGCTATATATGATTAGAGGTATATAACCATAAAAACTAACCACATGAAAGAGTTTAAAAGATAAAAAGATTGCTGAAATTACATCTAATGTAATATGATACAGGATATGAATTTTTTTATTTTTGAATTTTAAAGACCAATGTACAAAAATTCTACAAATAACTTTCTGTTTATGCATTATGAAAAATGCTTCAATAAAGGTAACAGTAAAGAAACAAACTGTTAAGCTGTCCCCTAAAATCATCTGCACATTGAAATCACATTTAGTGCTTTTTAAGTCTAAGAAATCTTAACACCTTTCCCATATTTTTCCAGTGCTGAAACGCATCTCCAAATAGTGAACACATGCGAAATCACATGAAAACCTTCTAAAATGCAAATGTTTGAAGCGATGACGTGTGTTCCTGCGTCACATGAAAACCACAGGCCCTCACATGTTTAACACTAAACCTTAAACAACTCGTTTTGTTCACCTTTAAGTGCAATTTGCTTGAAATCCTTCATATCTACAGCACAAACTCGGAAAACAGCGAAGCGATATGCAAAACAATATAAAGTGTTTTGTCAAAACTGTCATAAACACCAAATGTGTCTTCCCTGAGGACCCCTGGGACCGTCTTTAGCTTAGCATTATCGGTAATTATTTGTTTACTTCCTGAATCCTGATACCTTCAGGGAAATTGCGAGAGCAGGTGTTGACTTGTGGAGAACAGAGCCAGAAAACACAGCAGGCTACAATAAAATGAGAAAAACACGAGACATTTGAGTACAAATCTCATTTTAAAAAAAAACTAAACATATGAACAGAACAACACTCATGTCACGTAGTAGCTGGTAACCATGTTTTGAGGTTGACTAAACCACGCATCTGTTTTCACAAAGTGGTTCTAACCAACCAATCAGTATCACTACTAGTACTCTGGTAGCAACGCAGTTTCCGGAGTTACTTAGCACTTTCATGCTCTGCAGAAAAATCATGACAATCCTCCAGCCATCCTTCAGTCTTTCTTTTCTGCTTTAAAGAGCATTTTTATTCAAAGAAGCTGAAATAACAGCATCTCTCACTATGTAAAACAGAATGTCCAAACACTGCAACATATCATTTGTGTGTTTAAACAATTTGCTTCAAAACTAGTTTTGTCCATGTCTGAGATATGATGTGAGCACATCCAAGTGAAGCATCACTATGCAGAATGTATTTTAAAAGTGTGTGTGTGTGTGTGTGTGTGTGTGGTGGGGGATGTTGAATATCTGCAGTTTGCATGGATTTCTTTACATTTTCTGTATGACTCAGTCTACTTCCTGCTCATGTGAGTTTTTGAAAGACAGAACAGCATCTACTCAGCCGGCTCAAAGATCCTACAACAAGACGAGACACCGCATTGTGAATCAGTGTCACCTGGAGTCTGTACTCATCATTTCTTTGCGCCTCTCAAACGTCAGATCCTGAGGTCTGGTCGCAGGACCACGTGCGACAGTGGCTGGACTGGGCCATCAAGGAGTACGTCCTGGAGGAAGTGGACGTCATGCTCTTCCAAGCGCTGGATGGCAAGGCCCTGTGCAAGATGACCAAGGAGGACATGATGCGTCTGACGTCGGCGTACAACGCAGACATTCTGCTCTCACACCTCAGTTACCTCCGGCAGAGTAAGTCTCAGAAGTCCCAGATGCCTCCCTCTCTCCAGCTGATTAACACTGTTTGGATTAGACGCTCTGTGGTCACCAAGCATTTTACCCAAACATTAAATAAATTACCAGAAATACATTTTTTGAGGATACATTAACTAAGCAGTTAATTGATCAAGCACACACAAAAAAATTAATGTTTGCAGTTTTTGGACAGCAAAGTTTTGAAGTTTATTCCAAACTTCAATTCCTGACACCCAAATTCCGCTCAGGTACTACGTTCAATCGAAGGTGTGGACAAATAAATAAAGAAACACCTTTCAATACAGGGACACTTACAAGGTCCTCAGTATGTTTGCTGTTGAGGCTGGAGGAACATGATGTCAAGTGAGGTTGACCTTTGTGTTTGGTTTTTAACCAAACCTGCTGTCCTCAGTAAGTGTTGTGACCGCCGTTCCTCTTTGCTAACACATGTTCTGGCATACAATATGTCCGCCGGGATTTTTATTACTTCACTGCGTAGTGTGAGTTTGCAGTGCTTGTGTCTGTAGCAGCAACATGTTCTAGACTGGTTTGCAAGATAACATAATGAGTAAACAGCCAGAAACATCTTCATATATCAGATGATCCGGTACCACAGCAACACCACAAGTCACCAGCTGACTCAGAACAACACCTCTCCAGTCTTTAAATTATGTCTAACATGGGGCTCAAAATACTGTCCACAATCCTTTCTTTATTTGGTCTTTGCTTCAGGTAGCCCCACCTTCTCCTACTCCACAACTCCCACCAACAACACACCACCACAACAACCCAGACTACAGGTGAAAGCAGGTGAGATCATGCACTCTCTCCTTCCATCACCTCCTTGTCATTGAAGGCCACAGAAACATGTTGTTCACCACATACAATTTCTGCAACACTTTTGGTT
Source organism: Scatophagus argus (assembly GCF_020382885.2). Lineage (NCBI taxonomy): Eukaryota > Metazoa > Chordata > Actinopteri > Scatophagidae > Scatophagus > Scatophagus argus. Next base: position 21,229,871 of record NC_058501.1, read on the forward strand.
TTGTCGCTTGAGGTATCTGAGTTTGTGTGTGTGTGTGTGTGTGTGTGTGTGTGTGTGTTTTCTTATCGCGCTCTTTTATAAGTGGGCGAGGCTCAGTTAGAACTATGTGATGTCACATGCTTCTGTGCACCAATCAGGATTCAGCAGCATCTAACTCAAAATCTAACATGGTAGAATTGTGGGTTTTTTGCTTGTGTTTCTGATGGAGAAAATTAGCTGAGTTTTAATAATTAATTTAATCAAATCAACTATGGATTTTTCTTTCATTGTTGATAATTTAGTTATGAACACTTAATGTGAGTACTTCAACTTTTGATACATTAGCACTTAATAATACAATACAGGTATTAGTTTGAAAGCAGAGCATTTTTTGTAAACACTGATATTTTTACTTTTAAGCAAAGAATCTGAGTATTTCTTTCCAATACTGAAGTCATTTTTCATTCCATTATGACTTCAAAGACATGGTTTAAAAATAAATGATCAGGATGTATTTTTCTGTGACAATTTTATTTCAGGATTTCTTGTTTAATTAATACCATTTCCCAGTAATTACGTTGTCCAGAGGGTTTCTGGGTGTGAGTCAAAGCTCTGAAGTCACGATCACAGTCACACAGCTGACAGAGAAAAAAAACAAAAAAAAACAAAAACTTCTTAAATGTTTAAAGATTTGAAATAATATGTTGAGTTTCAGAACCGCGCCACATGGTTTCAAAAGTCTTAAAAGCTTTTTTGCCACAACATTGGGCCTCACTCGACAAAATTTGAGGAGCCCAAAAACTCAACAGCCAGTTTCAGAGAGGAAACAGCTGCACCGGTGCAGGAAACGGGGGGTATGGGTCCTGCTCCTGGGACACAATTCACAATCTTGTCGCGACAGGGGTGGCCTGAACAAAAGAACGTGTGCCCAAGAAACTGTGGGTCATCTTCAGACATCCAGACTCTTATTGTCTTGGTCTCCATACACTGACTTCCTTCCTGCTGTGACCGAACTGTCCACTTCAAAGCCTTTTTAACCCCATGAGACCGTCATCGTCTGGTCTCATCCTTGTCTCGTGTGTGTGTGTGTGTATGCAGAGAGCACTTTTGACGAGATCAGCCGCAGGAACAGCTGGCCAGCAAACACCATGCCCGCAGTGCCAAAAGGTGTGACAACAAACACTGATGGTGATATGAAACTAATGGCTCTTCTTCATGAAAAACTGGGGCACATCAGAGCAATTTCACCAGTTATTTCCTTGTTGATTTGCAGGCCCCTCCATGGAGCACCAACAAAGCACAAGAGTTACAGAGCCTGCTCCAAGAATCGTGCAAGGTATGAATGAAACATACTGATGTTATGTTTAACATCAATTAGCAATAGCTAACTGGCACTAAACACACAGCGCATCTGAGGCTGATGGCACTAGTGTGGGGGCAACCGTGCACAAAAGACAAAGTGAAATTTTGGCATGGGGATGGTGTTAGAAGAAGAGGGGGCACCAAGGTTGTGTACATATACATATACATGTACATATATTTCACACAGAACCACAAACAGACAGAGTACAAAGTTTTCAATCCAATAAGTGGTTGCTTAAATATTTCAGCTTGGACCAAAGTGGTGATTGGCCCGACTGACTGTCTGACAGCATCATCCTTAATCAACCTTAATTGTTCACTTTCACTTCATTCATTCAGCCCGACGCCGTGTTGATAACCTGTTCTAAGAAGGGGGGGGGGTTATTGTGTTTCCGCCTGACAAAGTGTGGCAAATCTGTCCCTTCACGTTGTTTCAGTCAGCACAGAAACTGCAGTAGCAATTTCCAGAAGCAGATGATTTCACCTTTTTCACAACAAAGAAATTTTTGAGATTAAGAGCTGATACTACATCCTCTTTCTTCACGCCACCCATGCCATATCTCTGATACGTCGGCTGTTTCTCTAAAATGTGGTCATGGTTGTGAGTGAACACAACGCACGCCAGATGTGAATCACAGGACAAAATGATGATGCATGTTTTTGCATTTTTTCGATATTTTATCTAATCTTGAAGGCACTACTGATGAAATTTCCTTGCAAATATTAAATAATGATTTGCTTTTTTCTTCTTTACAGATCCGTATCAGACATTGGGGCCCATTAGCAGTCGACTAGCGAACCCAGGTAAGAATCCAAACCACCACAAATTAAACCAAGGACGACACAAATGAGGCCTTTACACTGTCTGCTTTGGCATCATGAGAGAAAAGCAAGCAAGGGCTAGCACACATGTGCGCTAACTTTCCAAAATGGAGAAAACATCAAGCAACACCTGTTGTGTCAGCAGAATTGCATCACGCTTACACTGAGACGAAATCTGGCTTCCGTCTCACCAAAATGACTGTTTGCCCTGCTGTTTCCTCACAGAAGGCCAAGTCCTCAGCTCATCCAAGAACCGAACGGGCAAACAAAGTCCATACAAGCTCCCTGACCCCAGCGCTCACAGGCCTGTGGGTAGGTTTCTGCCCTCTCCAAGCCACACAGTGAAAAGGTCACATTTGCTGAAAAAAAAACCCCAAACAATAAATAAATGAATAAATAAGCTGACTGAGACTTTAGAGATGTGTTGTAAAACTACCAGGACAGAACGCTGTCCACAGCGAAACCATTAAATTCTTTGTCAAGAGGAAAACTGAGGAGCTGTCCAAGGTCCTGGAAATATTGGATGCATCCAGAAGAATTTTAAATACACGGTTCATCTTCCAAAATGTTCCAATATTAGTTATTAGTTATAGAATAAAGCTGCTTTGACACACACGTTTCACACAGCTCCTGCTGTCTTTCTTTGTTCGACCAAACAATGAAGTCAGAAGTCAATTCCTTAACTCCTTCTCTTCATTTGTCCTTCCAGGTTCAGGGCAGATCCAGCTGTGGCAGTTCCTGCTGGAGCTGCTGGCAGACAGCAACAACTCCGGCATCATCACCTGGGAGGGCACCAACGGCGAGTTCAAGATGACCGACCCGGACGAGGTGGCCAAGCGCTGGGGCGAGCGCAAGAGCAAACCCAACATGAACTACGACAAGCTGAGCCGTGCTCTGCGCTATTACTATGACAAAAACATCATGACTAAGGTGCACGGCAAGCGCTACGCCTACAAATTTGACTTCCAAGGCATCTCGCAGGCACACCAGAATCACGCAGCGGAAGGGGGGATTGTTAAGTACCAGACTGAGATGTCTTACGTCCAGCCCTACCACAGCCACCAGCCAAAAATGAACTTCATGGGGGGCCATCCAGCTCCTATGCCCGTCTCCCCCGGCAATTTTTTCGCCCCTCCGACAACATACTGGAACTCGCCCAACAGCCCCATCTATTCTGGGTCAGCCATGACCAGACATCCTGCCACTCACTCCCACCTGAGCTCGTACTACTGAGGCTGACGCATCTCACACCTGCACAGGAGAACACGAGCAAGGAACCCAGATGTGCTTGAGAACACATGCGCACACACCATCCAGGATGCACCTGAGCTGAACCCTGTCTGAAATGAAGGCGATATGACGCTACGGTCTGTTTTTATGAGGGCATTATGATGTTGTCTTTGGCGTATTCCTTCTTAAAAATGGACAAAACACGAGGCTAAATTAACTCTGTGATGAATGGAAAGGTATTATATTATACCCAAGATTTTCATGAATATACTGATGACACAATATATTGATGGTTATTCAGATATTATGAAACCAAGTTTATTTTGTAAGTATTTTGGTTGATAGCACCTGTTGTGAAGACCACAGTCACATTATGGTTTTGTAACCATCCTTGGTCGAAACTGCAGTTATCATATTCACTCACCTGACATTTGTAAAAGAAAAATTGTACAGAATTACTGTTATGTAGCAATGTAACATTTACTCATTATGTAAAGCTAATAAATGATGCTTGTACCTCAAAAAAAAACTGACTCCTGTAAGTTTTTTCATTTACAGATTCTGCATAGAAACTGCATAAAAACTTTTTTATTAGGTTTTCGTTAACTGAGAAATTTCCTTCCAAGTTTGCACGCAATAGCAAGCAGCTGGTTAGCTTAGCTTGGCATAAAGACTGAAACCAGAATGAAACAGCTTGACCCCAAAGCAACAAAACTCTGCCATCAGCACTAAATAATGTATATCATGATTGTTTAATCTATGGCTGTGGCTGTAGGTTTTTATTGAATGAACTGATGTGAGAGTGGTATCAATCTTTTCATCCAACTCTCAGCAAGAAAGCAAACAGTACTTAACATAATTTCCAAATACTGAGCTATTTCTTTAATGGGTAGTGATACAGACTCAGTCCTGCAAGAGACACTGACTTCTGGATTATTGCTACAAGCTGGCCAAGAGTCGTGTAATGAGCCACAAGGCACGGACATTAACACTGTAAACGTCAGCTTTATTTGTCAAAATCAAAGATTTCTTCAAATATTGTGCGAGGTATCGTGGCTTCCTCTGCCTCCACAACAGCAGAGCCCTTCACCTGCTTCTCCTCACCTTCCGCCTCAAACCACGTCACTCCTCCACCTCCGAATGGCCACTCCAACTCCTTCAGAGTGCTCCCCACCTTACCCGCTGGAGTCACTGGTGTCTCTTTGGGTTGCGAAGTCGTCATCCATTCAGTCATCTCTCTGGGAGTCTGTGGTTGTGCTGTTGTCGTTGTTGTTGATGTTGTTGTAGTGGAGACGATCCTTCTCTTCGGGGCTGTAGTTGGTTTCACTTTAGGCTCTATTGTCCACGGTCTGCTGCTGATTATTTTGGTCTCTGGAAAACATTCGGTTTTTGGTATTAGAATTTACTGAAATTCTGTCAAAAGGAAGCCTTAATATTTTATGGTAATAAGATGTGTTTTCTTGTGGAAAATGAGGGAGGCAAAGACTCACCTGTGGATGCGGCAGACGTGCAGCTGGAGTCACAGCAGGTGCACACCGAGTCTGATCCATACAATTCAACCCATCTGAGAAAAACAACGACAAAGACGCGATTCCGCTTGCATTGAGATTTGTGCAGCACACCTGAACTTTTATCTTCTTTAAGACAAAAGAAAACTAACCTTCTCGCTTTTGTGTCGTAGTTGCAGGACTTGGCTGTGAGTGTTGGGGCAGAACCGCCCAGAGACATGCTGCAGTGCATGTAGAGCTGCTACAAGAGGTCCAACAACAACATCTGCCATCAGCACAGCATTCAAACAAAAACCAGACAATGTGTGGCAAAGGCCGTAGGAAAACAGTCCACTGTATCTATTGAGTCTATTTATAACTTAAAATGTCTTTTCTCACCTGGCCTGTCATTCCCTTGAACAAGAAACCATCCACAGAGAATCGCACAGCATTGGTTTTGTATGGGATGAATCTGGAGCGACTGTCCTTGCTTTCGACCATACACCTGGAAAAGACGAAGAGACAATCCGAGCGTAACATATTCTAATGTTTTATACATATATCTGTTTCTGTATCTCTGTTTGAGTGACAAAGAAAATCTCAAGATCTTCAGGTCAGAGTGAGGCGTTTATTACCCAAAGTTTGTCACCACTGGAAACTGAGGCGTGGAGGTGTGGGACTTCTCGGGAGTCACGTAACACAAGTGGACGTAAAGTCTTTCATCTTCGGACGCGGACGTAGCCTCGGCCTCAAAGTACATGGGCTTCCCCAACACGTACTGATCTGACAGAGAAAGCCTTTCCCACTGGGCTGAAAGACGGAGGGAAGCAGTAAGACAACAGGAACGGCAGCCTCAAGCTTCAATTCAGAAGGAATTTAGGTTTCCGAAATTAAAACACGAGGATTTTAGAAAGATTTTTTGGTGAAATTAAAAGACACATCATTTCTGGCATGTTTAAAGGTGGAGTACTAAAGTTTAGGTAATAATATTATTTTGATGCAGTGTAGTTTCAGAGGACTTACAGAACAAAATAATTTGTAATCAACTTCTGTAATTAATTTCTAAAAACAGCCTGAATCTGCTCAGATGTCAATCGGCAGTAAAAGCTGTGTTGCTCATCATTTTTAATACTGCCAGTCAATACACAGCTTTCTGATATTCTGTGGTATATTGCACGCTGTATTTTGTGTTGCAGATTTTCTTTATTTGGTTTCAATCTAAAATGTGTTTTATTTAAATGTACTGAAGACTAATCTCGACTGTTTAAAATGCACTTTTGCTGTAAATTGACATCTCAACCATTTGGTAGTGATTCATCAGCTGAACAAATTATTGTTTTATGTTGTCAGTGGCCACAGGAACTATGAAATGCAAACTAATAATCATTCACTGAATGAGACCATTCAACGGCTAAAGGATATCAACCCATCCTCAAAAATACTGAAAGCATTGTTTCTTATGTTCTCAAACCCTTTTCAAGACATTTGAGAGCCCACAGAAATGAGTTGGGGGCTGATAATGACATATGTGCTTGCAGGTTTTACCATTTCTTGCAGTCAGAATGAATTTTGCTCTGTTCTTCATTGGTTTGAAGATCTTGCGCATCTGCATCTTTGGTGTGTAGCCAATTTTGTAGGAGTATTGGTACCTAAAAAGTTAAACACATTGTCCAGATTTTAAAAAAAAGATGTTAATATAAGATTTCTATGTAATAAAGAACTTTTCAGAATGTCTTGTACTTTGGACCGAATGCCAGTCTTACCTGTTATAATAACATACAACAGGCAGGGTGAAGGGTGCAGCTCGCCTGATTGGTCCTTGGAGTCTTGGTGGGTCATACTGTAGTGTGTTTGAATAGGTCACCTGGTTATTACTTACCTGAAAAAACAAACAAACAAAAAAGCTAAATTACACATCTTCCTTTAACAAGACAATGTAGCAAGCAACACATTACACTGATTATGAAATTCTGGGCTGACACTGACATTTGTAATAAAAAATTTGTGCTATAGCTAAAGCTACAGATACAAATGGGGGTGTTTTTGTTATTTATTACCCGTTTGACTGCCATTTGGGGCCAGAGCGTATGTGGTATTGATCAGGAGGTGGAGCTATGCTATCGGGTTCCTGTCCACACAACCGTCTGACCCCATCACGAGCAGCCCTCAACTGTCAATCATGATGTTTTACAGCATCAAATAAATAATTAAAACCAAACTCATCAGAAAAATGAATACGTGTACATACATTAGTGTGATATGAACTACCTAAAGTGACAAAAACTACCTTTGGGGAAAAAAATGACTTGAGATGCACTTTGAGTCCTCTTTCCTAACACCTTGGTGGAGGGGTTTATGACCCACACTGGAGCCAGTCTATAGGGGGTGATTTGTCTTGGCTTCACTTCTGGGGACCTCTCTGGTCATCCATCTTTACATCCAGTCAGGGGTTTCATTACAGCATTTTTAAAAGAGCACAAATTAGATCACACAAATGTACCAAACCACCTTCAATATAACCCTCTTTCACATGAAAAGGCTTCTTGTTTTTGTGAAGTAACCGCTCAAAAGTCTTTGACCTTACAACTACCTACTCAATGAGGAGACCTTCAGCCTTACAAGCTGACCAGTACAGCACCAAAGCCCAATGGGTCTTCATCAAGTCTTCTTTTGCCTGAACAGCAGTCCAAAACCCCACTAATGTTCAACTGAGCATTTTGGAACTATCAACTCTTTGGTGTTTCTGCTTCTAACACAGAATGTATGGATCACTAAAACCAGTTTCATCCTCTGGGAACCATGAAATATCTGTACCACAACTGGTACCAATACATTAAATAGATGTCGAGATGTTTGCAGCTTGGGCCAAGGTGTGAACCAATGCACCAGCTGCATTAGCATTTCTGAAACTCTTAGCATTGGGGGTTTGGGGTGGGGTAGGGGGATGTATATAAGACTACTATGTAAGCTTACCGTACGTTTTGTTCCACACATTTCGAGGTCATATTCAAAATAAAGGCGGTCTGTCGTGGATTTACTGGCTTGGCATGTCCCCAGTTTGACCTGGGAGTACGGTTCGCCGGTGCCCAAAACGCTCTTGTCTACCTGCACCAGCATTTTTTTCAGCTTGCACGACGTCTGTACGGAAACACCCGAAACGCTGGGCGGACTCGTGTTGGTTCGGCTTGGGAGCAAGATTTCCCGGATGGACGCGGGTAAAGGCTCCTCTCCGGTGCCTTTGGCCGGAGAGAAGTGCTCCTTGTCCACCAACGGCAGCCTCGAGTCCACAAAGACGGGGAGGTGGAGGTATGGCGGCGGCAAAGTTGGCGTTTCTCTCCTGGAAACTTTTCTCATCACCCGGGTTGTTTGATTTACAGCGGTCGGTAGTTTTCCTCCATCAGTGGAGGACAGCAAGGGCAACGTGAGAAGGAGTGAGAGGCAAAACATTTGTCTCTTGGTCTAAAACAACGAGTTCAATTTGTAGTTTAAGGCTTTTACTTACAAATTCAACCTCAACTCATATGTGTTATCACTGATGATGTTCTGCTCAGTTGCGGCCAAATCAGCAGCACCTGGTGATGAAAAGGAAGCAAAAAGGAATAAAATGGCGCCACCCGGTGGTCATTTCGTGAAAAGCAATTTGATGGCTCATGTTGATAATTAGAATAAAACAGTGAGGGGTTTGAATTGTTTTTTTTTTTTCTGTATAAATCATTTTCACCGGAACTGACCTATTAGTAAATCTTATTAATAACACTTGTGCTTTTCCTGTTATGATGAGTCAAAATACGAGCTGTGAATTTTTTTTTATTTTTTTTTTAAATCCCTTTTATATTTAGAAAAGTGTGAAGGGGAAGGCCTGCCCGGAAGCACAAAAAAAATAAACGTTAGGCCTAATTTTAAACTTGTATACTGCTCATATTCACTATTTTTTTTTTTGTTGTTGTTTATTGCAATATTATTATAAAGACAATTCATGATAGGCTTTAACTTTTTTAAGTTAGTTGACTTTTAACACAAGCATAAGAGTACAAAATATACCAAAAAAATTTCATATGCTCAAACATTAGGTCCAAACACTATTTCTTAAACAATTCTGTCAACAGGTAAATATAATTGACAACAAAGAGGCATGTATGCAACTTATATAGTCAGAAGTTATGTTGTGTTTACTTTGGTCACATGTATGAGGTAAACCAGCATTTGGTTTCATTCATCAAACTCACATTTTACTCTAATTCTGCTGGTTTAAAATGAATTCTGCTATACCTGCTCTGTATGTGCACCTTCTTGTTGGAGTTTTCTTTTTTTTCTTCCTTTTTGTGTGCATATTTCCAAACGAGTTGTAAAGCCCTCCGAGACAAATTGGAAATAGTTTGAATAGTTCCAACTAAATCGTGGGAACATAATTAAAACACTCATCCTTGCTCTCCCCTTCAAAAACAGCTCTGCAAGTTAGCATTAAGAAGAAAGAAAAAATCCTTTTTTTTCTTTTTTTTTCATCTCAGGTCACAACAAAGCACAGGTTAATGCACATTTGCTAAGAGGAAGTTGAGTACGATGTCAGGCCATTGATGAGTGTCAAACCCTTTGCACACTGCTTTCATATTTCTCTATTCAGCAAACTGAGGATGATATAAGTAGTGTGAGTAATGTGCCAGTCCAGTAGGGGGCGCCGTGTGCTGCTGCAGCGTTGCACAGGTGTGTGTTGCAGCACTCGTTGGTGAAGGTGAAGTTGAGTCCCATGGTGTACTTTTCACCCGTGATTCCACACAAGGCGGGCAAGATGCAGCTCTTCTCATACAACACCACACGAAAGTCTCCTGAAAAATTACGAGTTCATCCGAAACATCAGTTTGGGAGAGACTCGCACAATAAACCACAGTGACTCATTTCCCCTCTGTGCTTGAAACCGTCTGTCTCACTTCTTTTTCTCAGTTTTGATCCATTTAAATTTTGTTCAGCGACTCGAGGCGCCCTCACCTTTCTCGCCCACAGCTCTGCTGGACAGACACACCTGCCCGGGTGGACACTTCAGAGGGAACCTGATACAGTCCAGAGGTGAGATGGCAGGAAACACACACGTGTAACAGAAGAGGGGAACTGAAGGACACACATGTCGGTTAAAACCCAACCGAATTTGCAAAATAGACAGTGACATCCGATGAACTCAAAAAAGGAAAAAGATGTCATCGTTGTAATAGCATGTTTGTTATTGCATTTGTATCATTGTCAATGTGGAAGTAAATTAATAAATAACAGAAAGCTTCATTGTTGATGCAAAAAGTATTTTACTGCAACAACTGGTTGATTAATTGGTAACTGTTTTGATAATCAGTGTTTCATTTTTCAAGCCAAAATGCCAAATGTTTGCTTAGATTTTCTCAACTGTTCAAACATGAGGATTTGGTGATACGTTGTGGTAAATGAAATATCTTTTACTGGTAGACAGACAGTCAATGTTAAAAATAATTAATAGTTTCAGCCTTTCTATTAGCTGTTGTGTAAGCTAAAGTGCACACACACACACACACACACACACACTTACCCACAGCTGGAAGTAAACAAAGCAGAGGCAGAAAGCAAACCAGCTTCGACATTACTGACTGTTTGCGTCTCACAGGAAGAAAACTGTTCTCACAGCTCGACTCCTCAGCTCTAAACTTCGTGTCTTCCTTGCTGTTCTCTCGAACAAACCAGCTGCCTTCGACTTCAAGCACAACAGTCCCGCCAAAGTCTGTAAAGTCAGCCAGTCGAGCTACAGAAATCTGAAGGGAAATATTTTCTGGTCTCTCTTGATATTCTGTTAATTAACCCCAGGAATCTCCACACCCAAACTCTTATGATTCAATTAGGCTGTTAGCTGCCCGGTGACGGCTGTGGTTTGACGGAGCTGCGCTGCCCAGGCTCACCGTCCTGCAGAGAAAAGCCCCATTCATATTATCAATAGAGGCTTTGTCTAGGTTAGTTATAAATCTCTACAGATTGGGCCCTTCTGTGTTCACGTTTTTCATGTTTTCTTATACAAACTGAAGTCAAGACATGTGGTTTGAGCTGAGGTAGAAGAGGGCAGGTTTATTAAATCATGTCATGTCTCTCCTAATGGAAGACGTTGAGTTCGGTTGGACGTGCTGTCAAGTGACCTGCAGTCCCATGACTAGAATGGACAAGACGTGGGAAGAGTGTTTTAATTTAGGAACCGTTTTTAACTCACAACTCTTTGAAGATGTTTTGGTTCGCAAAAGAAAAAGTCAGTTTATATTCAAAGGAAACTGTAATACTTAAATAAATGGGTTCCAATGAGAAATCTGACCATCTTGTTAGATAAGATAATCAGATTAGACGGAACTCCATGTCTATCCGGTCTCCTTTATTTCTCCCTCCATTTTAAGCCATGATTGTGTTTTATTGCAGTAAAGATTGCGCTAACTCAACATGAAATGGTTACGGCAAATAAATCTTGGCATTTCTGTCACCACTACAATAATAAAATAGTACATTTTTCTAAGCCTCCCTAAAGAGACAGGGAAAATATGTGTTTTTGATTTTGGGGTGGACTTTCCCTTTAAGTGAACTGCGACAAATCCTCAAAAAGACATTGTCTTTCACATTGTTTTGTACACAACCATTTGTCTTTATTAAATTTCACCAGTTAAAATGTTATCGCACAAAGAAAATATGTCCAACTTCGTGTGCGCAGCTCAGTGCAGAAACCTAAACTACGTGGTCAAAAGTACGTGGACACCCAAACATTACACCGAAGCCTCCACTCTTCTGGGAAGGCTGTCTGCAAGATTTTCTAACCTGGTTGCAAGGATTTGTTCCCATTCGGCCAGAAGAGCAGTGGTGAGTTCAGGTACTGGCTGATAAGGCCGCATTCCAGCACCTCCCAAAGCTGATGGGGTTGATGTCAGGGCTCTTTGTGGTTCTGACCTTGTGCACGGGTGTAATTAAAACAGGAATGTGACTGCCACAAAACAGAAAGCACAGTACAGCTACAGACCAAAAAGTGGATGTCCACATACTTTTGGCCACATAGTGCAGCTTTTATCCCATCTTGCTAATCTTGAACCAGGCTCTTCACTATTTCTCACCACACACATTAACACTGGCGTCTCTCTCTCTCTAACAGCACTGCTCGCTCGCTGCAGCTCTACTGTACACAAGACAAGGAGAGTTGGCTCCTGCACGCCCCCTGCTGGAGGAAAGACGGCACGGCCCGCTTGTCCACCTGCTGACGCCTCATGCGGATGACGGCTGCGTCCACCCGAGCTGCTGCTGTCTTGCCTCGCTGGTCCTCCTGCAGCTGCTGACAGGCGTGCCGTAGCCTCGCCAGCTCAGCCTCAGAGGACATCAGGCATCGCCTCAGCACTTCACTGCCCTGAGAGACACACGGGAAACACATGTAGCCTGCTGTGGTGCATTTGAGACACTCGGCAGGAGGTGGAGCGAACGTCTGCCAGCGTGTCTGAATGTGAAGGCAACCTTGCATGCACTGTTGAGAGGGAGACGTTCCTGCTACCTCATGTGAGAGGCCTCTTTATTCCACACTGTGTTTGTCTGCTGTCATTGTGTGTTTTTGTGTCTCCTCTTCATCTGCTGCCCCCAACAGTCCGTGTGATGTGTTTAAGCTTGTATCGAGAGACAAGTCTGAGTCTCAGTCGAGCACATTGTGGTCTGCAGAGGTGCAAGTGCAAACTTACATATGCTATAATTATATTTCCGTCTTCCTCACAAAGGTTTGCTTGTCAACTGACCCTATACTTAGCACTGTTTGGTACAACTATCTAATAAGGCAGACTAGTATTGTTAAGTTGTAATAAATTGCTGCATAAAAGCTTCATAAATAATTTATCAAAACTTTATCCATCAGTAATTAATCATTTTTAGTAGAGTTTACAAGTTGCCATGTAAACTGGGCTACAGTTGAAAATATTAATGCTGGACTAATTGATATTTCATATGTTATTTTTTGGGCAAATATGAAATTTTAAAGGTCTTGCTCATAATGACAAGCCTGCACACAGTTACCACCCAAAGCTGCAGTTTCCCTGCGCTCTGTGAAGTGTTTAAGCATCCTTAAGGCCCACAGCTTTATGTTTGGTCCAGTGTCAGTGTTGTTTCCAGGCAAAGCAGCAAAAGCTCTGATAAACTCACAGTGCACTACCTGCTCAGCTCGAGACAGCAGACGGACACAATTAGTGAACAGCTGGTGAACACACTGGAGCAGATATTTCCCTCAGGAGTTAGTAGAGGTCAAAACTGAGTGAAAGGGTGTAAAAATTGGGCCTACATTCATCAGCTAACCGGGAGAATGACTGCACATTGATGCTAATGTTGCTCTGTATTGGCTTAATATTGTCATCACAACTTTACGGGACGATAAAATGTCATACAGCTGGTTAAAGTGCCCTGAAGTGGTCAAAAACATTTAGCTTTAATAAATCTTCAGCAAATTAATTTTGGTCTGGATACTTTGCAGCTTTTCTTCCTGAGGGTAAGTGATCAAACTATTGGAAGGTTTTTGCTCATTAATGAAAGCGCTAAAGGATGAAAATACAAAACAAGTTATGCAGGAGCCAAAAGATGCATTCAGTGGCCTGTTAATGATCGAAGCGCATCTGAAAAGTGGAAGCGGTGAGCACCTGTATGAGATGAGCAGCCTCAGGTAACTGTGTCCCCGGGTGTCGGTGATAAACCTGCACCAGAGGCCTGTTGAGTTTCTCTCTGGACAGCAAGTCGCCGCTGTACTCTGGACCCTGCACACAGAACGACACGAGCAAAGAAAACCATCACCTCGTTCACACTGTCTGAACGTGTCACACACACACACACAGTGTAGGTTTTCATGCCTTACATTCATTTCCTGCAGACTTACTCAAACCAAAACCATAACTTGCCTAACCCAAACCCTAACCTTAACATAAACCTCAAACTCAACCTCACCTTAAAGCAAGTCTTCACCCTAAAAGTTATTCATTTCCCCAGGGGGACTTGCATTTTGTCCCCATAAGGTAGGTGAGTCCCCACATGTAAGATCAAGGATCAAGGAACTTTTATTGTCATACCAGCTCACATTTACATGCTTATGGTACAAAATTACGACTCAGGTCCCGGGAGCAATAGGTAGGATATAAGCTAAGCTAAGTAAAAATAAAATATATAGGCTAAGAGACATTCTGAGAAAAATAAATAAACAAATAAGAAGCCAGTTTAGCATGTGTAGCATAAATATGCATGTGCAAGTGTGTGCTAGTGTGAGGTAGTCCAGCCATGTAGCTATGCAAACAGGTTTATGTCCCCATGGGATCATAAAACACACACACACACACTGACATGCGCTCTGTCGTGGCTGTGGCGAATGCAGTTGATTTCTCTCTGCTTGCGAAACATGGCCTGTCTGGTGGCTGCTGACGTCAGAGTCAGGTGTTGCTACGGGAGACAGAAAGAAATGAGAAAGTGTTTTGTTATTCTGACATCAAACGTTATTGTCAGCGTATTTTTTGTACTGCATGCCAAGATGCTTGACATGTTGCATTTCTGTCTACCTGCAGGCTGACGGTTTCTGCTACTTTCTTCACCAGGCCGTCATTGACGGTGCGGTGTACAGCTTTCTGCCTGGCGATGGCGCTGGTTAGCATCTGTCTGACGTTTCCTCTCAGCTGCTGCGACCGGTTGACTGTCACAGCGGACGACTCTAAAGCCTGTTTACATCCTACAAGAAGACAAATTTGCAGCGACGTAAAATCGTGATTTGTTTAAGTTAAACAAGTGGGGCTGTTTGCTTTTAGTTGCAAAATCAAGAAGTCAGGAGTGTGTTTTAAATAAGCGGGGATCACGCTAAAATAATTACATCTTACTGCATTTCCTGAGTACACACAGTGCTTCATTTTGTGATCCTGTGTAAAAAACGTCAATAAAATGTAATGTCATAATTTGTTTATCCTTTTTGACACAAACTGAACAATATAAAAAATTCTATTTTTTCATCAGCTTCATTCATTTTTTTTTTATCTTTCTTTCTTTCTTTTGATTTACTGAATTTGATGCCAGCAGCACATTTCAGACAAGTTGGGACAAGAGCCACAAAAGACTGAAAAAGCTCAAAAAACACCTGAACACACCACAGGCAAACAGGTTGCATGGGAACAGGTAATATTGGTTGGGTATGAAAGGGGCATCATCGTTAGGCTCAGTCATTCACAACCCGAGCATGGAGCAAAGTTCACTGCTTTCATCTACATGCTGGCTTTGTCAACATGGGCAGCATGTCGCAAACCCGTGTTAGCATTTAGCTTAAAACACCACTGTGCCTCAGCAGGGCCGCACAGAGCTGCTAGCATGACTGTGGCCTCTTAGTCTTACGAGTCAGCATGGCCGCAATAGCTTCTGTATCGTCTGTTGTACTCTGCAAATACTGCTGTTCCTGTGTTGTACCTGGAATTTCACAAGTTTTTGTCTTGTCAGAAAGTACTGCCAAACTGCTGTTTTAACCCGACAAAGACTGGATTAGGATATATTTAAATAAATTTGTGCTTTTTGTTTTTTTGTCTTTTGCCAAACATTTTGTTTGGGTATGAAATTACACTCTTTCTTTTGTCTTGTTTCTTTCTTCCTGCATGTTAGCCTGTAGGGACTGATTCAGTTTCACTCAGTCCTCGGTGTACCTGGTGTAAAGGGGCCAATGGGGTCTGTTCTGGTGAAGGTCTGAGCAGCGCTGCTGTGTCCTCCAGCGGGGCTGCTGTGTGGCAGCAGCTCCAGGACTCGAACCCTCTCACTGGCACAGTCCAGCAGCTGTCTGCTGCACTTACTCAGGGCCTGGAGGAGACAGACAGGGTCGAGGGCTTAAAGAGGACACATTAGTACTGCAACTAATAAATTATTTACTTTAATGACTGATAATGACAACTATTTTCTCTTTTGAGTAATTGTTTTGTCTATCCAAAATGCCAGAAAAAGTAAAAAAATGAGACTTGACACTAAATTTTACTGAACAAATGTTAGCATGCCAACAAGCTAAGCTAAGCTAAGATGGTGAGCATTACACTGTTTACTGTTACTGTTTTTCAGGGTTTGGGCTCGGCCCCTGACTTCCAGTGAAGGGAAGTCTTAATGCTTAAGCACACCAAGACATTTTGGACAATGCTATGCTTCCAACTTTGTGGCAACAGTTTGTTGAAGGCCCTTTTCTATTCCAGCATGACTGTGCCCCAGTGCACAAAGCAAAGCTCCATAAAGACATGGTTGGATGAGTTTGGTGTGGAAGAACTTGACTGGCCCACACAGAGTCCTGACCTCAACCCCATCCAACACCTTTGGGATGAACTGGAACAGAGATTGTGAGCCAGGCCTTTTGGTCCAACATCAGTGTGTGACCTCACAAATGCTCTGCTGCATGAATGAGCACAAATTCCCACAGAAACACTCATTCAAACAGTCATTAAAGTCCATGTTGGTGTAATCGTCAGGTGCCACAATACTTTTGTCTATATAGTGTATTTTGTACACTTCATAACATCCATGCCCAAAATACCAACAAATACAAAGTGGAGATTAGAGAAAAGGGAGAAGGATATCAGTGCATGAAAACTCAGTGTTGTTTTTCTTCCATCACTTGTGGCAGTAAATCACAAGCAAAGGCAAAGTGGAAAAGAGAAAAAGAGAGAGAGGGTGTGTGTGTGTGTGTGTGTGTGTGTGAGTGTATGGGGGAGGAAGCTTTAAAAGAAGATGAAGTCAACCGCGGAAGACAAAAGAGTAGCTCTGTAAATCACCTGTAGCTGGGTCAGTGTGTTTCTCAGTGCCCCGTCCAGATCCTGTTTCAGCTGGGCCAGCTCTCTTCTCTCACACAGCAACAAGTAATCAGCACCATCTTTGTCCTGCAGCAGAGCAGACCTGTCTTCATGAATTAATCTGTAGTCTGCTGTATCACTTACACCTCGCCTGGCTTTGGATAACACATTCATGAGTCATTACTGAAAGGATTTAGAAAATGATTTGATATTTTAGCTGCCTGGATAAGAACAATAATGATGTTTGAGGAGTGTGGGAATTCATGAAAGTCTGAGAGGCGTTACACGCGTATTTGTGCGGGAGAAATCCCTAAAGATCTTTGGTGGTGTTGTGAATGCAATAATAAAAAATACAAATTGGATAATTTATTTGTTTATTTTCAAAAGTCCAAACATTTGAGACAAGTGAAAATGAGCTGAGCTCTGCGGGGAAAACTCTCTTCATGAGGCTTCATCAGAGGTCAGAACTAAACAAATCAGCTGTCTGATTTCAACTGGGGTGAAACTGTGAGAATCTGCATGATTGGTTGAGGACCATCTTCATGATTTCCTGCTTAGCTAAATGCAATAGGAACCAAGCTGATTGAACTTACCGTCTCAGCAGTGGACGGCCTCCTGGTCCTCTCCTCCGAGCTCCTCTTGTTCACGGTCAGATCGGCCGTGAGGCTGCGCAGCATCCTCTCCAGGTGACCCCTCTCCCTCTCCAGCTTGACGCCCTCCTGGCTCACCCTGCCAGCCTGTCTGCGCAGCTGGCCCTCCACCTCCCGCACCCTCCGCATGTACTCGCTGGCCACGGCCGCGCTGGCTGCGGCGCACTGCTCACGCAGGCTGGTAGGCGGGAACGGGGCCGTGGACGTCCTCTGGGAGCCACTGGGGAACTTCATAAGAAAGCGGTGAAAAGTTACCAGTTTGATTTACTAAAATAATGTGCTTCGGTGCAGTTTTGATGTACTGGGTATTTCTCATGTTATACAACCAGAAACTTCCTTTCAGATGGAAATTGCACTTTTTTAATACACTCCATTTAGCCAGTTTGCTAAATGCTTTAGTTGGTAACACCAAAGTGGCAGTGGTGTTGCTTATATGTTTATGCATCTGGAACAAAACTCCAATAACGTAACATACTGGATGCAATATTTGCCCTTAAGTCATTCTCTATATGAATATGAAAATATGATTACGTTTACTGCTGGAATTTCGCAGAGAGTACTAATGTACTTTTACTCAAATTAATTTTAAATGCAGAAGTTTTATTCCTTACATCGTCTGTTTCTCAAAGCATAACAGTCATTTTGTTTTTTAATCACGGCCATGAAGACTAATCTGCCGAAGTCCAGCGTGCAGCGTGCAGCGGGTCTGTCTGCAGAAGCGTCCTTTGCTCACCATTGCTCCTGTAGTTTGTGGCCTCGACATCTTATTATCACAAATGGAGTCACGACTCTCTCCGCATCCCTCCCCACTGATCTTTTCTTCGGTTGTCTCCGCTGCGCCGTCGGTGAGCTGAGGGGTGAAACCGGCGGCGGCGCTGCAGCTCCGGGGCCGGCTGCAAGTTCCGAACCGCCCGGCTCGAGTCTGCCGGACCAGGCGCTGCGCTCGCCGAATGGAGCGGATCGTCCCATCACTCCACGACCGCGGTCCGATGGTGACAGAGCCGAGGGGAACCGACTGGACCTGCATTCCTATACATGCACTTTCCTCCTAATGAAGTACTTCACTGTCAGCCGTTGTGTCCGTGAACGTGTCTGTCCACGGTGAGGCATTCAGGGTGAAAACTTTGTGTGGGTTGTTGAGGAATCAGCTCCATAGCAACAGTTCCTGAAGTAACAAGAAACTCAAAGCTCTGGTGGGGCGGTGAGCTGACAGGGGACACTCAACACTGGCTTTTACATTATTACCAAACTTAAATTATAATTTCAGATTTCAGGCGGTCTTGGTTCAGGAAGCAGCCAACAGTTGTCATTCATTTTCCCAATAGACCATTTTACGTGACTCAGAGAGTACAGGTCATCAATACAAAAATGTAAAATATCTATACAAATATCTTGCGTTTGACGAAAAGTAATGTACTTTAACCGCACGTTAAAACGCAGCATTAACTACGTTTCCCAGGGTGCATTTCGGCAAGAAACATCCAATCACGGAGCTTGAAATTCTGTTTTGCGCTCCACTGAAGGGGTAAAGGCTAAAAGATGTTAAAAATAAAAATCAATTTACTGTAAACTGCCATATGTTCTGGTAAATGGCGGTATGTTTTGCTTCTTCATTCACCGACGAAGAGTTTTGAATTCACAACTACTCTGATTCGCGCCACTGACGTTTTTCCATAGCAACGGCAGCAAAGGCTCATGGTTAACGTAGTTCGACCTGTCACAAAACGTGATTTTTCAAAAGCGGAAGTTAAAATAATTAGAAATAGTGGTCATATGTTATCGGTGGATTTCCTGGTCATATTTCACCTCTGCCTATGATTAATGTAATAAAAGCATTTTCAGACATACGTAATTTGGATCAGAGTGTTTAATTCTCTTGAAATAAAGGAAAAAATAAGGCCCAGTCCAGCAATACAAGACATCTGAATGGTGAAGAGAATGGAGAATATTTCTGAACTAAAATTTAAAAAGAGAGATACACACATAAAAGCAGAAAAAAAGGACTTAAAATATTATTTTGGTCTTAAGTATTCCCCTCCATGAGTGCTAAAGCGTTGTAAACATAAAAAAGACAACTCTGTACCAAGAAAGTAAAAAGACAAACGCAAAAAGAGCACAACAAAGAGTTTCATACAAAATGGAAAATTCAGATTTAAAGCAATATCGTACCCAGATTGCACGCAAATGTTAGATTCACGAAAGATACCATGTAGAAATGTTTGTATCTGCAACATTTCAACTGCCTGAAATGAAATCTAATCACTTAGCCCGTTACATTCAAAAAGATAACTAAATACAGTGATTGGTCGATTTTTAAATCAAGTATTAATCATCCAGCTGAGAAGCCAGACCTGACATCTCTCTTACTGAAAGCAATTAGCCTGTCTGACTCTCTAAGCCTGAAATTACCGTTTCACTCCAGAGAGCTTAGTAGTCGACTGTGGAAAATTAAACTTTCCTTTGGCCCGTACCAGCACCAAGGCAGGTCTGTAAATGCCAACCTCAAAAACATAGAGAGATAAATATAAATAGACTTAAAGTACACCACAATAAATATGTTGAAGGGGCAAAAAGGTGGTGCAGAAAGTGCAAAAGTATCTCGTGTGTGCAGCTTCGTTTGCATCTCGTCCGTCCGGCTCTGCCCGATCACAGTGTGTGTTTGATGGCAGTCAGAGGCTCACGTTTGTTCTGCAGGTTCTGCTGCAGCTCTCTGAACAGTTGGTCCCGCTCCTCAAGATCCAACAGGATTTGCTACAAATAAAGACAAATAAAATATCCATACTGAAGCTCAGATTTTCACATTCTTAACACAGAATGCTAGTTAGCAGGATCCACTCAATGCTGATGGGCTTTTATTCCACTTTTCTCTCTCTTCTCATTTGTACTTTGATTTCCTACATTTTACAAAATACAACTTGTGGCTGCATTGCATTGCGGTCTACAGAGGCTCCTGCTGGTGAGAAATTTGTATTTTCTACATTTTGCAATATATTTTTTAAAAATAAATTAAAAACAAAGAGGACAACGAATTACCAGGAAGATTTTTTTAAACTGTGTTTAAAGCGCTTCAGGGTGTGTGTTTACTTGTGGCTCTTTTGTCTCCTTTGTTGTCTACAGTTATTACGTTAATTCGCAATGAAGCACACAGGCAGGGTTGGTCAGTGTGTGGTATGTGGAAGTGAAATGTCACGCTGTGAACAACAAACGTGACTTGATGAATCATCTCACAAAGAATCCACCTACTTTCAGGATCACTAAACGTGGACCAGAAACCAAACTGGCAGGGCAACATTTGGACCCGACGGATTTTCTCCGTCTTCACTCTACATTCAGTTATTACTCCATGAATGTGGATTCTGTTTTTCCTGTGACATCTGCTTGGTGCAGATAGGTGTTTGGCTTTTGAATAAATAATATTTGATTTCTTTTTGTTAATGAGTGCAGTGACTGTAGACCATATTTGATAAACTTATCACATTTAGCACCGTGCTGTTTTGTATGAACTAGAAATGTTTCATCGGGGAGGGAGGCTCTTAGTGCTGCAATACAGCGAAACCCAGTGACATTCAGTTCACGGTGACAGGAAACAGAAAACACAAAACATTATCACATTAGTTACATTAACTGAAACTTTGTGTAGTTTTTTGTTTGTATGTATACACATTTTATGGGATTTAAGCTACTTATGCATAATTTATTTTATTAAGTATTATTTTGTCTTTCACTGTTAAAACAGTACCAATTATTATTTTTAATTAAAAAAAAATTGGTTGAGTTTGAGAGTTATGTAATCACTCAGAGTTGTGGTCTGAAAGAGTTTACTGCACGACACAACATAACCGACCACTGCTGTTCTCTTTGACGTACGCGCACCGCATATTAAAATAAAACATTAAATCAAGACATTTGCCAGGACCAAACGCCCTCTGACGGTCGACCGTGAGACAATAAGCAGCAGATTCCTCACTTTACCTCGATGAGTTTGTCCCTCCTCTCCAGACTCTCCCTCAGCTTCCTCTCCTCTCTCTCCTTCTGCTCCCTGTCGTTCTGCCAGGCTCTATCGGCCTCCTTCTTCTCCTTCTCTTTCTCCCTCAGCTCCTGCCGAGCGTCTCTGAGTTGAGCCGTCAGAGAAGATACCGTCCGGCCGTGACTCTCCTGCTGAGTCTGGTGAAAAGAGCGAAAAGAGGCGTTGGGACGGCTGAGATTTGTTGTGGATGTGCTGTGTTGTGTGTGTGTGTGCCCCATTCCAATTAATTCTGTACTTCAATCTTGCCTAATTTGTTTGCTACTTTTTGGTACTAATGCAGAAAATAATCATTTTCATTTTAAATAAATGTTTCATTTTTATATTTTTTAAATTGACTCTTTCAAAAAATTTCTTTTTGTTTCTTTCAAAAGTGCAAAATCAATATATTTTCTTTAAAATGATGCAGCAAATAAAAGCAGCGACTCTTCTCAAACGAGAGGCTGGAACCAGACAGTGCAGTTTTTAAACCAACAATAACTAAAAACAATTATTAAACTATTATAAAAATAGAGAGACTGAGCAAAAAGTCCTCAGTTCCCCAGCAACGAATCACCATAACCCTCATTTAAAATTAAGAAGTAGCAGGTGTAAAGGGGAAAAGTCATTTCAGAATACAAAGACGGTTTTTTTCTCTTTCAGTTTTCTCTTTAATGCACCAAACTTCCAGATCCTGTCCTCGTGCTAGCAGCTCACCTGCACCACGTCCTGGTATTCCTGCAGGGCTGTGGTGAGTTTGATGACCTCTGTACACAAGGTGTCGCTGTTTTCCTCTCTGTCCTTCAGTGAGGCTGCCCGCTGAGCCCCTCCCCCAGCCAACCCCTGACCAATCGCAGAGTCCGAGGGAGCCTGCAGGAAAATGACACGTTATGAGTCAAAGTTTCCCTGTGGTCGCTGAAGTCTGTGTTTACTGACAAACCTCATCGGAGGCCAGTGGGACTGACGACTGGCTCTTCATTCAAGAGCGCAGAGTCAAAGGTCTGCAGCTTCTCAGTCACACTGCAGCTATTAGAAAGCTCTTCTGACAGTGTGTGGACAAAATACAGACCTACAGCACAGTGTACAGCTGCTTTCACCACAAACCTGCAGGGTGGGACTTGTTTTTTAACCCGGAGTCTGTGGTGGAAGTGATACATTTTATGTCAACCTGCACAGATCACTTCAAAGATTACTTGGATGGGGCAACAGAAGCGACAAAGCAGTTTTGTGTGTGTTTATTACCTGTGCATCTTTCTGCCATCTCTCCAGCTCCTCTTTGACGTAGCGGATCAGAGACTCCTTCTCCTGCAGGACTGTGGCGAAGGCCTGGTCCCTTTGTCTCCACACATCCCTCTCTTTCTCCACCTCCTTCAGCAGTTGCTCCTTCTCCTCCAGAGCCACTCGCAGGTCCTGGACCAAGAATAACATGCAGATCCGTCCAAACAAAACTTCAAGCACATGTAGAGTGAATTGTGCACAAGTACAAATGTACATGAAGTACTAAGAATGTGGGTGTGTGTTTGTGGTATTTGAACCACAATGCATGCAATCCCATCCCTGGTTTTTAATGTGTGTGTGTGTGTGTGTTCTCACATTGATTATGTCCTGGTTGCACTGCAGCACAGTGTTGAGTGTGTCCAGGTCTCTCTCTCTGTCTCTTCCAGCCTTCCTCAGTGTCTCAATCTCCTCCTGCATGTTCTTCTCGTTCTCAGTCATTTCGGACTTCAAAGTTTCCAGCACAGCCTGTAGATCACAAAATTTAAATATTTTTATAAAAATATTCTCTGACTTCAGCTTTTCTCCATTTATAATCAATGTAAACGGAATATTTTCTAGTTTAGGACTTCATTGGACAAAAGCAAGACATCCAAAGATGCCACTTCTGACTTTGTAAAATTGTAACATTCATTTTTCGCTATTTTCTGACATTTCAGAGGCCAAACCCACTGAACCTACAAACTACTGACAGCAATTAAATCATTTTTGTTCATATAAAAGTCAGGTTCATAGTTTTACAGGTCTGAAAACAACAGTTGGACCCATGTGATCACTGAAGCAGGTTTTTCTCGCTGTAAGCATTGTGGACTTTGTCTCCCATCACTTCCACTGAAAGCAAATGGAATAAATCTTTAAATGGCTGATTTAAACAGGACGAATGTTCACAACGAGAAAAACCGGTTTCAGTGCTTAAATGTACGTCGTTTTAGTTTTGATAGAACAGACTTTTGCCTGTTATGAAAGGACGGGTATCCTGGCTAGTGTAGCCGGCAGCAGTGACAGTATTTTCTATGTCTGAAGGTGTCGACTGAAATTCAGACATTTGCAGACGTTGCTATGGTCTAAATTAACTGCTGGCAATTTACACAAATATTTGACAATTAATCTAGAAAACAATCAGCACATCAATGAATAATGAAAATAATCATTAGTCACAGCCCTACGTTGCACTTTTAGACTTTCTGTCTGAAAGGATTAATTCATCACACACATCAATGAGACTTAAATGAGGTTGGTCATAATAATTTTTCAATTAATTTCCCCAGGATTTAAATCAGCTTACAATGTCAAAGACTATGCTGTTATCTCTGTGTGATTTGACGGCAGAAACAATGGACTTAAGCGACAACACAGTGTCCAGTTTCAGTCATAATATTTCCACAGAGCCACAGGAAATTGCTGACATGATAGTGTTGGACTGGTAAAACTTCCTGCAGGCACGAGGTAGGAAAAAAACAAAACAAAAACAAACCATCACAAGACCTGCACTGCTCATACAAAAGCCTTCAGGGACGGGAGGACTGAGTCTGCTGACTGTCAGCAAAAAGCAAGCTGATAACTGCTGTGCTGTATTGAGTGGGCAACTTGTGTCGTCACAAGCGGACTCAGCACTAAGGACTCCATGTCGCCGGCGCTAACCTTGTTGTCAGAGAGAGTCTCCGTCAGATTCTCCGTCAGCTTGTCGGTCAGCTCAGCACTCGCTCCCTCCTCCACACACAGTCTTCTGATCAGACCCATACACTCCTGGAAGAGAGGAAACATCTGTCGACACACACACTCGAAAACAGGTCATTTTAACCAAAGCTTATGTGATTTGGGCAACTTTAAAGACGAGTTTAAAGATTTAAGGCTTATCTAAGTGCAGATTTGTGCAAGATTCAACTTTCATGGAGCCTTGTCGAGCATGAATCAGCACACATAATAACCCTGAGCCGAGTGTCGATATACTGCAGAGGCCAAGCTGATACGTGTACATGCAAACGAGCACCCAGGCTAAAAATCAGGCAGCGCCGTCATAAACTACAGCTCCATCACACAGGCGGCCACTTGCTTATCTATTCGCCCTGAAACTAAAAATCTGTTTAAACCACAAGAGTTACTGCACGAGCTCAGGAGAATAAAGGCAGAGTTGTTCAGTCAGAGCTCAAACTCAGATTCATTTTAAGGATTTAAGAACTATTTTTTATACCATTCACTGGCTGTCAAACTAAGCATTCTGCATAGGAACAGCTTATGTTTGATGGAAACATCCTGTATTTCTGTAAGACAGGTGCATGCATGTTGAAGAAACTACACCTGGGTTATTTCTATAGGTTAGAGGAATAGTTTGACATTTTTGGAATATGCCTTTTCACTTTCAAAAGTTACGTGCGAAGACTGACATCACTTTCATGTCTGCTGGTTAGTTTAGCTTAGCACAAAGACTGGAGGCAGGAGGAAACAGTTCGCCCGTCTCTGTGCAAAACTAACAAACATCTGTCAACCAAAACTTATAAACCTTCATTATGAAGCTGTATATTTTGTTACGTTTGGACTAAGATTGTCAAAGGCGTCAAAGTATTAATTAAAGCAATACAAAACCCACATTTGATAGCATCAACAGTACTGAAGCTATGGCAAAAAAGCCAACCTATAAACAGAGCCAGGCTAACTGTTTCCAGTCTTTATGCTAAGCTAACAAGTTTCCAACTTCACATTCAATAGACAAATATGAGTGTGGTGTTGATTCTCTCATTTCACTCAGTGTATTTGTGTCTGACGAGACCCCCTTGAAATGAGATGCTACAACCATTCCTTCACTAAATCCAAATTCAAACTCACGAAAGCAGATACTTCACAAGTAAAACCTTATCTTGTTTTGCATTGTGAGGTTATTAGTGTGGCACAGAGTAAAACCATGACCACATTTTCCAGCACAGACAAACAAAAAAACATCTTTTGCAATCTTTCTGATCGCAGTCCTGTTTGCTTTAGCCACTTAGCCATCCGGTGTAGCTTAAACTGAGCCCGATTACCTTCTTTCAGTAAATCATCAACGTGACAGGCACCTAAAAGTAAGAGCAGTCACGATCAAAGCTTAAGAAAACATATTTGAGTGTCACTAGCACAATGCGGTGAACAAACAGAAGTGAAGGCAGGTTTGGCGCTGCCACTTTAAGGGCGTACGGCGACTTGGAAGACAAACAACATTCCAGTGAGCTTTGAGCTGACGAACTGCTCATGTGCATGACTGAGTCCTGTCTCCCCTGGTCACCTCGCTCACCTGGATCAAACGCTCCCGGCTGTGGAGGGAGTGACCGAACCTCTGCAGCAGGGAGCTCCAACCCTCCTGCTGGACCGGCTGGAGGAAAGAGAACAACAAAGTACAAAAACTGTGGTGTTAGTGTCGAGAAGACTATACTCCAGATCCTACGGGTTTGGTTTTTAAGTTACAACAAATGAGGATTTTCATTATAAATCTGCAGGTTATGTAATTCTTTAGTCTATAAAAAAAAAGTTCACAACATTCTCAAAGCTGAAAATGTCCTGCATACAAAATGATTAATCTGGATTAGTTTGGAATGGGTATAGTTGGTTAAACAAGTAGATTAATTAATAATGAAAATAATCTTGTGTCAACACCTTTCAGGCTCAGTTCAGCCTGTGTAAGCACTGCAGGTTAACAACTCAGCGGCTTTTCATCGGACTCTGATAGTTTCTTTGGCGTTTTTGGCCATGCTGTCACATTGTAGTCAAGCTAAAATGTCACCATCTCATCATTATATCCTTTTAGACATTTGGGTGAAACTTTGTCACAACTGGCCTTGCTTTGTGTGACAAACTTTAAAACTCGTGAACTTATCCTGGAATTAGTGAACTTTACAGGAGCTTGTAGCCAAATTTGTGTTTCCTCTGAATGGAGCCAGGCTAGCTGTTTCCTCCAAGCTAAGCTAAGCTACCCGACTGTGAGAAAGCAGATACAGAGTTATCGTACTCTGATGGTTTCTGTGGCTTTTTTGGTCTTTTAATGTGCCTTAAGTCAGGGAGAGGACTAAAATATTCTTCATTCTGGCAGCTCATGTGAACGCACACGTGATTGTGAGCGGCAGCCGAGAGGCCGTTTCATGGTATCCTCTATCATAAGACTAGTGAGCCCAGGGCAAACTCCACCAGTCGGGGTAGATTCCAGAGAGGCTGTGTGTGTGTGTGTGTGTGTGTCTTTATCTGCACCTGAATGAGGAAACATTGACACACCCTCCCACAGACACAAAAAAAGAAAATGGTACACCCACCCCCCTCCATTCCTTTCACAGCGTTATATTTGTGCTCAGTCAACATTCGCAGAGCCGTTTATGGAGCTGTTTGGACATGTGACTTGAGGAGCTGCTGTGTGATGTTGTTGTAATAAACCTGTTTTTCTTCTGTAAAAAAAAAAAAACAACGGTTAGAGGCAACCGTCTCTTGTGACAGCTTGTAAAAAAAAATATAATAAAATAAAATAACAACCATGTAGGTAAAAGTTTGTCACCACAAATATCTTGACTTGGTCTCCACTTGTTCACACTTATTTGCCTCTCGCATCTTTTCTTTGAACATGAAGGTACAGCTAGTAGCCTGTTAGCTTAGCTTAGTATAAAAACAGGAGAGAGAGGGGTAAACAGCCCACCTAAAATATGCCTCCCAGCGCCTCTTAAAGCACACTTACGAGCATGTTTAATCCATGAAAAAGTCTACAAATGACAAATTGTGGTTTTATAAGTGGTTCTGTGCAGGACTACTTCTTGTCCGAGATTAAACGACTTATAACGTGTTATGGTACAGGTTCACAATTGTGCATATGTACAATGAAACTGGATTTGCTTGCTGTAATTGTTTCTCCTGTTCTTACTTTCCTGTATGAGATCCCTTCCTAACACGGTTCCAGTGTCAATGAGGGGCAAAATCCACAGTCCTGGTTCTAAAACACATCCTAAAAGGTTTTGTAAAGCTAATATGTGAATTTGAGTGAAACATATCAGACGGGTAGCATCCTACGTTATGGTCTCTTTGGTACTATATTCCCTGTTTTTGTTTCCACAGACTGTTTCTGTGTTAAGATATGGGACAGTACAACAAAGAGGGTTTTTGTACTAAAAAGGTACTAATTTGGGAAAAAAAAGTACAATTACTACCTTGTGGTTGTATGCCTCCATGCTCCAGTCAAGTTACAGTTTACAGCCACGTCTGTCCAGACTCATAATTTATGTAGGGACTGACAGAGAGCTTCATCACATGATTTATGGTGTTGGATGATGTGTTTTTACAGAACGTCATGATGTCACGTTGAAGTCAAGCTAAAATGTCATCATCTCATCATTATATCCTATGAGATATTTGGGTGAAACTTTGTCACAATCAGCCTATGAATTCTTAAGTTATGGCCTAAAAATGTGACAAATTTTAAAACTTGCCAACCTATCATGGAATTAGTGAACTTTACAGGAGCTTGTAGCCAATTTTTGTTTCCTTTGAATGGAGCCAGGCTAGCTGTTCCTCCAAGCTAAGCTAAGTTACCCAACTGGTGAGAAAGTAAATAAACACACTTTCCGCACTGCTGTGTGTGTGTGTGTGTGTGTGTGTGTGTGTGTGTGTGTGTGTGTGTGTGTGGGCGATCAGACTGAAGACTGACCCAGTCTTCTGATCCGTTGACCTCTGCTGGTTTGCTCCTCCCATGTTTCAGCTCAGCCTCCAGGGTCCTGACGCGGGACACAGCTTGGTCCAGCTGGCCTCGCAGATGCCTGACAGCGTGGTGAACCCTGCCAGCTGTGCTCTGAAATGAGAAAATGACTTCATGGTAAACTTGAGCCGTGGTATTATTTAGTGAATAGCGAAATGTGTGGTTCTAATCCTGTTGGACTTCGAGACAGTCCTCAGATGTTCCTGGATTACCGATTGCAGCACACTGTGTCAATATTTAGCCTTCTGTTACTAGCGCACAGCATCTGGTCAGAGTTCTTTCAATCATATAAAACATGCAGGACATTTTAACAGTTTATGGCATGTTCAGACAGGAATGGAAAGGCTCACCTCTTGATGAAGAGTCATGAACTCATCCCTCAGCTCTGTGAGCACATCCTCGTCCTCTTCATCCATTTCTTCCCCTCCATTCTCCACCTCCCCAAAGTTCAGCACCCTGTTCACTGACGGTGACGCCATCTTTCCAACATTTCCCGAGTACCTGCCGTCCTTCTTGCCCAGGACTGGGATCCTACTCCCTGATGGCGAACTCACCGGCTTTCCTTCAATACTTCTCAGCTCCTTCAGCACTAAGCTGACTGACTGGACAGCTGGCGAGTCAAACGGGTCGTTCCCGTCAAGAGAGTCCAGAGACTGAATGGACGCGGTGCGAGAAGACGCCTGCAAAGAGAGGCAGGACCCCGCCAGTGAAGACGGACTGTAGCTGATTGATGGCACCCTCTGCCAATGGAGGGGCATGCTCTGGGACTTGTCCCGTGATAATACCAACGGGGAGAAACCTTGCAAAGGCATGCGGCGTGGAACCCCACAGACAGACTCATAATCCGAGTCGGACACCCGTAAGGAATCACAGCCCTCGCAGCCTTTGTCCTTTCTGCATCTTTTACCCGTTCTAATAAAATACGGACACGTGTCCCACTTCTCGGACCAGCACTCGTACTCTGAGAGTGCCATGTTCTCTTTGAGCATCTCCCTGTAGCCATCCTTGTCCGCTTCTCCGTCCTCCTCGCTGGTGCTGCCCCTGCTCTGGAAGTCCTGCGGGTGTCTCTGGAGGTAGTTTTGGCGCACCCACTGTCTGATCTTGTCCCTCTCTTGCGTCAGCTTCTGTAGCCTCTCGGATGAAAGCACCCTCACCCTGGCTATCACTGAGTCAAACTTGAATACCCGCTCGAGGACGCACACGCATTTGCCACACACAAACTCCCCCTGCCCGCTGCCCCGAGGCACAGACTGTCCCAGTATGTGAGTCAACACGGAGAGGAAATCGAATCCTTTGGACGGAGAGTTCAGGGATAATTGGGACTTTGAGAGAGACACTGAGGAACCCAGAGATAATGTACTTCCTATGAAGAGTACAAACAAAAAAACATAGAGGTTTTATTAAAGACGCATGCCAACTTTTCTTTATTTCCTTACGCTCAAGTCTCACCCCAGGGGCTGCTCTGCAAGGACCGGGACTGGCTTGCTCCTCTCAGGGACTCTGTCGGGGTCTGAAGCTGACCGGTCTTCTTATTTTGGCCCCCAAACAGCCACCGCCTTTGGTTTCCCCGAAGAGCGCCGCCACAAATTCGGCACCAGTCATTTTTACCCCTGAAGGACATGGTGGACCGAGGTTGGATACTGTCCCCCCCCTGGGTGTCAGGTTGATGTTGGAAACCGTCTGTGGACAGAAAAACAGGGATGCATTCAGGGCAAAGGGGAGTTAAAATACAAGAAACATTTAAATCAGATTTAGACTCTCTTTCTCAAACTTTTGCTTTTTCTGGCCACGGTGCCAACGTGATTCTAGACTGTGTATCCAATCCGACTCATAACATTCACAAGTTATAGTCTATCACCACCGAATAATCTAAATCTGCAAAGTAGAAAATAAATTATCAAATAAATAGATGGAGGGAAAAGTACAACGTTAGCCAGCAAAATGTCGTGGGGTGGTAGCATAAAGTAGCAGAAAATTAAAATATTCAAATACAAGGACCTTTAAAGTACATTGTATGTAGTTACTTTCCACCCCTGGTTATTATAAATGCTGACAATGAGATTTTCTATTTATACATCAAATGTATTTTGGTTCCATATATCAATTATCATCTCCGTGGTTTCTAAAATTCAGTCAAAAATACACTGATCAATTCCAAATATTCATAGACGGAAGAGTGACCTTGCAGATTTATGTTGTGACCCCTTTGAGGGGGTGAGAACCAGGGGTTTGCAGCCAACTTTATGGTCACAATACTCAATATAGGAAAAAAGCAAGAAGTAGTTTCTTAATAAAAGTCTGCATGACTTGTAGCCTAACAGCCGTCGGTTTGTTCTTCACAAATAGAAGTTGATGCCAGATGCTGAGAAAGTCTCGCATTAAGCAGGTCAGATCAGCACTTGTAATCAAACCAGTCTGACATATGAAGAGTCTCCCTGCTGCTTTGGCTTATCGTTTAGCTTTATGTGCCTCCATATGGATGTTTGGCCGGTTTCTTCCAGCACACAGCTGCCGGGTGTTTGCAGTGGCTTCCCACAAGGCAGAAGGCTACACGTCGACCTTGAGCCACGCTGACAGGGGATTCAGTCAGACTGTCGATGAATGAAACTTTCTCATCCAACATTCAGTCTTTCAGACCCTCTCAGAGCGCCCAAATCTTTTAGTATGTGTGGGGTTTTTTTTACTTTTAAATCGCACAGGAGACATCTTTGAGTCACTTCACGTGTTTTAGACTAAAGAAAACCATTTCGACACGTTTAACGCGAACAATATTAAATCCGTATACGGAAACCGCGAATTAGAACCTTGAACGCAACACGCCGTCTGCAGCTTCTTCATCATCCAGTGGAAAATAGTTGAACTATCGGTTGTCCGAGGCTATTTTAAGCAACTGAGGTGCAGCGATTCTTAGCAACTTCAGTCAGTGTTTCAACACGCAGGCAAGAATATCACAGCGAGCTCTCCAGTCTGGGTTCAACACGGCCGCAATCGGCGTACAAATAAAGTTATTTTGAAGCGCAGTCTTACGTTTAAAGTCCTCCGTTAAAGTCCGTCAAGCGAGGGAGAAATCTTCATCGTCGTCTCCTGACAAATGAGGCCAAATCAAACACGAGTAACAAGTTTCGTTGGGGAGGAAAAAATCTTTTAAAAAATCTCCCCACCGGGAAATGAGCTGGAGTCGCTTTGCAGTCCCAACACACCGGAGGAGGAGGAAGATGAGGAAGAGGAGGACTTGAGGTGGGTGTCACCTTGCTTGCGTCATGCGTCATACCTGTTGAGAGCAGCGCGAGGAGGAGAGGGAGGAGGTCCGCAAATCATAAACAGCTCATTTACAGCAGGGGAGGCCAGAGTCGTGTTTCTGCTGCTGAAATCATCACAGCTGGTCTTCATTTTTACCGGCTTGTTACTGCTTGTCTCTTCTGAGACCCTCTCATAAGTCCGGATCGGGGTCCATACTGGCCGAGCAGCTCCAGTATGAACGGATTACTTTGATACTGAACAAAACAGAAGTATGATGATTATTTTTCAGGATTCCCAAGTTCTGAAGCGCTTTATGATCCTGCATACCTTAAATCTGTAAGGAAGCACCTCATAATTCAGAAACCTGACTCTCATACTTCTGATGCTTATGATGGAGATTACTTATTGATGGCAAAGTTTTGTCGTAATTATGACTTCGCATTTTATCATCAAGACTTGGCGTTTAATAATTGCTCTTTACTTTTTCATGTGTATGAATTATTAGTGCAGATTAGGAATCAGTTAATCCTGTACCAAGTCCATGTGGTAAATATTTTTATTATTATTATTTTACATGCAAAGGTAGAATATGTTTGCAGTTTTCCTAATTTGTGGTATAATAAATCAACATATTTTCTGATACAAATAGAACTCCAAAAATCTGAACCAGAAATGAATAAGAACTGTCATGTACATATTTAAAGATGAATTTCAAATCAAATTAAATTACATTTTTCTAGTACAGAATCCGCAGCTCAACCCCTTTGTGTCAGCTAATCAATGAAACTTATTGGTTTAAATGACTGATCACATCCCCTCATTGATCTAATCACGTTAGATCAATGAGGGGATAAAATAAAAATAAAAATGTTCCACTTTAATTTTTTCTGTGATATGAACTTAAAAGGAGAAGCGCCAACAAAAAACCAAAGTCCAAAAAGACAGCTGTCAAAAAACAAAACAAAACAAAAACTGAATCAACCCCTCTTATAATGACATGGACATTTAAAAATAAGGGGATTCTG
This sequence comes from Scatophagus argus, assembly GCF_020382885.2. NCBI lineage: Eukaryota > Metazoa > Chordata > Actinopteri > Scatophagidae > Scatophagus > Scatophagus argus. The sequence continues at coordinate 21,262,431 of NC_058501.1, forward strand.
TGTTTACAACACTGAAGGCTTTGAACCACGGCAGGTATGATAACTTATGGCACTCTGAACAAGTATGATAACTTTCTGTACCTGCAATGCTGGATAAGTGATGACAGATAAGAAAAGGATCACACGTCTGTTTTTCTGCCCTCAAATCTGAATACTGATCCTAAACTGCAGTCGGGACCATAAAATTGCTTATGCTGTGCTGCAGGCGAGATGGGGTGGAAGAAGTCAGGATGTTTAAAACATAGTAATAATAATAATCATAATAACAATAATGTAGGCTACGCTCTGTAGACCTTCAATAGCAATCCGTCCACAATTATATGGTTATATGGTGCCCTTGAGCAAGGCACTTAATCCCCCCAATTTGCTCCCCGAGCCTGACATGGCAGCCCACTGCTCCTGTGTGTTTCACTACATGTAGCGTGTGTGTGTGTTTCAACCAGTGATGGGTTCAATGCAGAGGAAGAATTTCGGTGTATGTAAAGAAATATACTGACAAAATAAAGTTTGAAGTCTGAAGGTGAAGATATGGTTGAGAAACATTTCACAACTTGCTGTCCCTGTGATGCAAGTCCTCATCTGTCCTATAGAGGCGCTAGACCAACAAACCTGAACTGACTCATATTTTTTGTTTCTTGGGGAGTCATGGACAAACAAACAACCTCTTCTGTGGCTCGGATATGGCGATGCCTATATATATGTGTGTGTTTTTATAGATCACTTACTATTTGTGTGTTGAAACTCTCCATCATGTCGCATCTGTGGCAGAAGAGCAACATGCCTCAAAGTTTCTCCAAAGTACCTTAAACCGCCACCAGAGGGCAGTGATTGACTATTGGTCTCGGTGCATCAAGCGGAATTTCAAACTATTAAAAATGCAAGACCACAGATTTCAGGATGTGTACGAAAGGGATTTTTTTTTTGTTCTGTAGAGAGCAAAAACAAGCAGCTATTTAAAATAAATTAAAAGGAGTTTTTTAATATATATATATATATAAAATCTGAACTCAAAATACATCGTTAAAAAATATTAACGCTAATTGATCTTTAGCTTATTTTTTTGCTTCATTAGACAAATGTACCCTGGAGGTATAAAAGCTATTACAAATATGCATGGTTATGGCATAAAAGGCGTTTATGGTGAAATGGTAAAATGTTCATGGTGTGAAACATGAAGGAGCTTAAAATACTGAACCCACTCATGAGGAAAACTCCACGATAATCGATCAAGGAAACCTGAAACCTCATGGTGGCAGTGGAGGGGAAAGTCACCAGGTTCAGTCTCTACGGGATCGGCTGAGCTTGCAGCAGCATCCGGCGCTGAGCCGTTTTCAGGTGAGCCACTTCTCTATGCAGCTCATGAACACCGTGAAGTTGGAGTGCCAGTGAACGTGCTTCACTCCGGAGTGAACGCACACCGTCACGTCCCCGCGAGCGTCCAGCGTCTTCAGCCCAAACGTGTCGTTCCTGTAAAACTTCCGGTGGTGAAGAAGAAGAAGAAGAAGAAGAAGTTATTGCATAATACGAGCAGATTTAAAAACGAAGGGTCTCCAGCTGTCGTACGAGTAAAGCAGTTTGGCAGAGATGTGAGGTTCGGCATCGCTTACCTCCTGGTTCCTCATTTCTACGACGTTTTCGTTGCTGTCATAGAAACCAAAGTGGCTGCGTGGAAAAGAGGATGCGGTCAGTCCGGGCAATCAGGTCTCGAAACAGGGCAAACAGTTCTCTGACGTTTTGAAGGATCTGATGGTAACCAAGTTGTCCCTGTCTAAACCAAGACCGTGGGAGGACGGAGGACTTTTCAAAATCCTCTTTGTTTTTACTGCCCTCAGTTCCGACGTGTCAGTTTGATTTTATCGCTAAAATTTCTCTTAGCAAAATGTTTCGACTATCAAGCTGCCATCCAGAGGAGAAAGGAGAGATGCTGAAAAGGTTGTCCTGTTACTCAGGCTCTAAGTTCTCAGGTATCAGACTTAACGAGCTGCAGGGAACGAGAGCAGGTTTTCACCTGCGTTTTGCCTGTCAGGCCACCGTTCTGCCCTTTTGATTGGTGGAGCCCGAAAGGTGGCCTTTCAGTTAAGACACGGGGTGGAAAACTACCTAATACGTCAAATAAAGTTTTCTTCGTAATGCTTTAGCGTGTCATTATTTAAACACAATCCAACACAAATTATATAAGCTGTCATATAAATTAAAATTGACGATTTAAAGTAGCGTCAGTGTGTTGAATTTCTTATTTTTTCATTGGACCTTTTTAATTAGAAAGCCATATAATCAATTCCATCATAACATATTATTTCCTAGATTGATATAATTATAAAAATGCAGGAAAAAGCAGTCAGATTAAGTTTTTTTTCTTTTACTGGTGAAGAATCTGTGACCTCTGAAACCAAGCCAACACCCTTGAGTTGTGTTATCTGTCAACCCAGAACAAACAACACACGGGTGCGAAAGGGGAAGGAGCTACTGACTGCTGTCCATGTGAGAGAAGCTCAGCGGGGGGAACAGAAGAACAGACTGCTGTTGAATCCACCAGGACGACGCGGCTCACTCATCGCACACACACACACACACACACACACACGCATTATAAACTGAGCGGGAATCGAACCTGGACTGCCACGGTGTGACGACGCCGTCGTCTGGTCCTCCAATCAGCACGAGCTTCTTGATGCGCAGGAAGTTTCCCCTCCACGCTGAGGAGGTGTAATACAAGTAAAGTAAAAAAAACAACAACAACACATTTTCACTGCACATGCGCAAAATGCAGAGCACATAATAATTCATTCCACTACCTTTCATGTTGTTGTGAGGTCTGTCGCCGTCGAGCATCGTCAGGAAGCTGTTGCCCTGCAGGTAGCGCGACCTGTGATGGGGGTCTGTGGAGAACATCTGTTGTAGCATCTTTTCAAGGGAAAATGTGATGTGATGCAGCTTCTCCTCAGTTTTTTTTTTTAAAAAAAAAACCAAAAACATCAAATCATTGAATTTTTAAAAATCATTCTCACCGTTCCAGTAGTCACAGATGGACACTTTCTGTCCCAGTCTGTTGTAGCAAATGTGAAACACCACCTTCTTCGTGCACTTGGGAAAAACCCACTTCAGGTAATCCGTGTCTGTGGAGTAAGAGATCCACATCAAATAAACTCTGTTAGTTGATTCACCAAAACCTTTTAAATGTCACAAGCAGGATGCTTTAAACACAACACGAAGCCCGTCTGACCTCCATACTGTCCAGCCAGAGGCGATGACAGAGCGATGAAGGTGTGCACGTTGTGGTCTGCACTCATGGAGAGAAGCGCTCGACAAATTAGACCACCTTGGGGGGAAAGGAGATTGAGACATCAGAGAGAGTTCAGACCAACCTCATGTGATTCATGGCATTGTTTAATCCCTCTGTGGAGACTTAAGACCGAGTGGGAGCCTCACACTGCAGCATATTAGACTTCATGCTGATCTTTCACTCAAATGCACTTGACTTGAGCTTTAGTGTTAATTTACTAATTCATTTTAAACAACACCATCGTTGTTTTTCTTGTTTATGGTGTCTCATCCTCCTCTGATTATTGATCCGTCAGTTCATTTCTTTTGTGTGTGTGTGTGTGTGTGTGTGCTGGCTCAATATCACAGCGTAAAGTCTTACTGCGTCTTACTCTGCACATTAGACCACAGCTGTATGTCCACCCTGGGCTTAAAAGCCCGACCGTCTCGTTTGTAAAGCCTGCATCTGAACTTTGGAGTGCTGAAGAACAAGTGCGAGCCACTCGGCTTAAAGATGGTGTTTATCTCGTGATGCTAAAAATGTGGAAGCTGGTGGCCTGCGGTATTTACATAGATACTGTCCTTCAACTTTAATATGTGTGTGTTCTTGAAGGGAGGTGTGTGTTTCAGTGTATTTGCATTGCATGGTGCAGCTGTGTGTGTACTCAAGTCTTAGCCGCATTTACATTTACTGTAAGATCAGGAGATATGTTCAGGGCAAATCGTTTTTCTTGCACTGTGCGCCGTGTGTTTCTACACACTCACTCTACTTATTTTATCAAAGTGACCTTCAGGAAACAGACACCCTGTCCCCATTTGCTCTGACTGGTCTCACGCTGGCCTTGTGGTTAGCATGTACAACAAGCACTTTATCTCACACTGAGGATTTATCTGACAGACCGACTGACGTCTCTCTTCTCATTCACCGCCGAGACAAACGTTTATCAGAACGTGTTCGAGTTGGCAGTTCACGTAAGCTAAAAGGAGCCTAATACAGTCCTGCAACGGCATCCGTTCGACTTCTCTCAGCTCCCTCTGGAACCACAAACGGCTTCACCTGTTTAGTAAGACTCTCCAACACCTGTAGACACCTGACTTTGGGTGTGTGGGATGAAACCACAGTATCTTTGATAAACCTTTCTCTGCATTGGTTTTCTGGCTTCCGTCTGGGTTCCATCTTGGAGTTCAGTGCACATGTCAACTTTAGCTTCATTATATTTTGAGGACCAGAAACCAACCAGTACTCACACATTGAAAAGCTACCTTAGTAATTTAAAGGCCCAGTGCTGGATCTGGTGATCTATTGGCAGAAATGGAAAACAATATTCACAATTTAGTGTAAAAGCCCCTGAAACTTAAGAATTATTGTGTTTTCTTTACCTAAGAATGAACCTTTTGTATCTACCAAGGGAGCATGTCCTCTTGCACCGAGTCCGACATGTTTCTACGGTAGCCCAGACAAGCCAAACCAAACCCTGGCTCTAGAAAAAGGTGCGGTAGGTTTTCTTATGGCCTTGGAGGGGGAGGGTGAGATGAGGAGAGTCCAGCTGGTTGCAGTCTGCAGCCTCATGATTGGACATTTTTAAGTCCTACACGCTGTCTCCAAATAAATCTTTATTTATGAATAAAATGAAAAAACTGTGATACCAAAATAATTTGTGTTTTATGGCTAGATTCTGACACGGCCTTTGTACATAAAAGCACCAATGGGTTGCAGAATAATAACGCAGGATCCTCTTTAAGTTGTACTTGAGGTGAAAATTCCCGGACAAATTTACACATAATCAAAAACAAAGAAACAAAAGACAACCGACATGGGAAATCTGACACTTTTTGGGGTCACATCAGTCATTTCTCTTCCTACTTTACTAAGTTCTTGGTTGTTAAAACACTTAACTCGGTCCTAAACAAATGCCTGGAGACTTGTGGTTGAATGACAGTGTATGAGTGTTTAAAAGTTTATGCACAACGCTCTTGTGAGTGGGAGTGAGGACCTTGTGAAAAGCACAGAAGATGGACGCCATCGGGAGCCTTTTGCATGATGGAGTCAAGGGCTTTCCTGAAGCCTTGGACCTGCTTCCACAGGGGCTTCAGACTGGCCAGGTAGTCGTACAAGTCAATCACCATCACCTCAGTGCCTGGATGCACCTGGGAGTAACACATTAACAGGACCACAGAAGTACTGATTGAATCAAGGCAGATACAAGCCTGATATGTGATAATGTCATCAGCTAACTCGCGTACAGAAGTTCTTCTTCTAAACCGAAGTCGAGTTTGAGGAATAGAAAATTACAGCAGAACAGAAATCAACACCTTGAAGCCACTTGCTGGTTTTCACTTCACTCGAGAACTGACAGCTGTTAGAATAATAATCAATAATATGTGCTATGTTATGTCCAAAATAGCTTTCAGTGATGCATATTTAAGGCTTAAACGGGAAGTTTGATCGCTCAGTTAAATTTGTGCCTCACAAATAAATGCGTGGAGGTGCAGCAAAAACAAGAGGACTGAGTTCACTTCATTCATTCACTGCTAAATTTTATTTTGAATGTAACTAATGTGGTGTGCTTAAATCTGAAGATAATTCAGCTTTTCTCGAGCCCATTTCAAACTCCACTACTTCTTCGCTCCTCTATTAACACACTCCATAATCAACTAATGAATCATAACGTATTACTGTAGATTAGACTCACTTTAATCAGTTGAAATCAGTCCATCCTTAACCATCTAGAACACTAAAGTGGCGCTGACACATAATGAACAGCATTCATTCTCCACTAATGTGAAACACTACTCTGAATCGAGCCTTTCTGCGTGAGTCTGCGTGTTATTGACACTAAAACTTTTGTCCACGTGCTGGAGTAACTATGTGAACGTGAATTGAGCAACAGTAAGGCTTTTTCTTATTACCTGGAGTAAAAGACCCGACTCCCTCTTCCACCACTGACTTTTAAGACTTATTGTCTACAGTGAAAGACATAAAAACATATTTGCACGCCTTTTCCTTTGAGATGCCTCACCTTGGTTATGAAAAGAGACAACGTCTCGAACTCTTTCGGTCCATCCAAAATGCCGTGCACGATGATGACAGGCTTGTACCCGTCAATGCAAGCCCCTGTGAGCAGCAGCAGCAGCAGCAGCAGCAGCGATCCTCGATGGACTTGCGGACTCTTCATCCCGGCCCGCTTACAGGTGAGACCTCAGGACGAGCAGAAACCAGGATCGAGACAAGTCAAAGCAGTGCAGAGAGAGAGAGAGAGAGACTTTGCCTGACTGTGGGGGGAGCTGAGATCTTTAGCGGTGCTGATGGGTGGTCATCGGTCGCCTTCGACTTTAGTTTTGACTTGCAGAGCATGTGAGCTTTCTTCCTGCTCACTCCTACTGGAGAGATGTGCTGAAGATCACATCCGTTAACAGCACTCAGTTAGAGCACAGACCGTCTGCAGCGCTGCCATCCCAGCTGACACACACCACATATGTGAACATTAGTCTTTATTATTGCATAAATGTAAATTTTGTATTAAGTCTCCAATATTGTTATCAAGCCTGCTGTTACTATTGTTGTTGAACTAAGTCTCCATTAATCAGAATTAGCTTCATCAGCCAAGTAGCCTATGTGAGCAATTTGATTTGAGTTCATAGGAAAATAGGAATAAATAGGCCAGTTATAGACCTAAAGCTAAAAACAAGGGCAGCAAAAATAAATAAAAAGCGACAATAGCCAACAGTATTTAGTATATACAACAATAATACCTTCTCTGCAGCACCGCTTTAGTGAATGAATGATTGCATGCAAAATAACGTTATTTTTCTCAGAAATTTGAGCCTCATGCAGGACTTAAATTTATCAGTATTAAAAACCGTGAACTTCCTTTTCTTCACAATGTTTCTGTGTGGAGTAACTGTCAGGGACGACACACTGCTTGTGGTGATTGTAGTTACTCTTCATATGGCCGCGTGAGGGCAGTAAACGCCGCAGTCGGTGACGCAGCTCTGCTCTTCTTCTTCGTTTTTTAATTTTTTTTTTTTACATGACGCGTTTCCGCTTACCACTTCAGCGGCGTGTGTTAAGTTAGCAAAATATTTGCTGATTGTATTATTTATGTGCTGTGTTTTGTAAAGAGTGAATGCACAGGTAACTATCTTACATAACAACGGAGGTATGGACGTATCCATAAAGTGTCGTCACTGGGAACTTGTAAGCTACCGCTAAAGCTAACAACTTATTTGTAGCTGTGAGTTAGCTCATCTAGCTAACTCACAGCCTGCTGCTTCTGCCATAACAACAACGTTGTTTGAGCGTTTTGATAAGCGGTAAGTGAAGTTGGTGAGGGTCTTTTGTCTCAAATACACTGTTTTAGCGCTTCTCCTCGCACATTTTTAATCTAAAGCAGGAATCCGTGAGCACTTTGTAGGTTGCACCTGTATAGTTATATGCCTTCCAATTCAACTGTTGTGTCTTCAAGTCTGCTTTTATGATGCCTGTAATGTTTGGATTTTGGACTCTTCAATGGACCTCTTAATTCAATGATGTTTTAGCATTGACGCTATACTGTAGCTAGTTGTGGTGTTCTGCTGGACTGCTTTATTTACTTTATTGAGAGGTTTTCCTAATATGCTGCCCCTCCCGTTTAAGTAAATAGAAAATACATGTGATGCAAGAGAGCACAAATACGTTGGATATTTGGTTGCAGGCGGATTACAGGTGATTGTGTTCTTGTGATGTGACTGCTCTGTCAACAGGCACCATGGCCAGTCTAGAGCAGTGGGTGAATGACCGTCTCCATGACATCCTCGGGTTGAGTGACAGATATGTGTCTCAGTTCATCATTGGCATTGCACGGAAAGCATCGAGTCCTCAAGACTTTGTGAGTCGTCTCGAGCAGACGGGCACGATTGACATCGACCAGAGTGTGATTGCCTTCACACAAGAGCTCTTTGACAAGGTATAGTCATTCAATTGTACCATCCTTCCATGTGAGGATTTGCCATAAAACACACACATATGAACTCAAATGGTACAGTAAGCACATGCGTTTTGGTGGGTATGAAAATTTGAACAATCCTCTTTACCACTGTGCGTTTTAGATTCCTCGCAAGCAGGTTGTTGAGAAACCATCCCGGGCGGTGGAACGGGAAGCCATTGAAATGGAGAGGAAGAATAAGACATACACGTTGCTGGAGGACAGCGACAGCGATGGAGACGCTGTGATGGAGAAGCAGAAAGGAAAGAAAAGCAAAGACAAGGAGAGAGGAAACAAGAGGAAACACATCAGACAGAAGAAAGAGAGCGAATCGTCTAGTGAGGATGAAGCAGCTAAAAGGTAATTCAGATATTTTCTGCTGATTTTATTATTGTTTGTTTATTCATTACTGTTTTTTGTTTGTTTTGTATTGTTTGACTTAATAACACATGTTTATGTATTGCGTTAATAGTAGAGTAGGATAGCATGTCTCTGCATTTGCAGATCACAGTTAGAGCTTTTAAATTTTCCAATTCATTTTGAGGTTATGATATTCTGAAATTCATACTTTAACATGAGATTTGAGATGTTTAATGTATCTCCGATTGCAAAAATTACACTCATGTCAAATTCTTAGGCTGGGAGGCTTTGCTACAGAAAATACCAAAGTTTTTATTAGGCAAGGTGTAATGGCTATACAACAGTTTATGCACAGCAATAGAAGGAAAGCAAAAGGTATAGCAGGAATAAGATTAGTAACATGGGGGAAAAAAAGACGTGAGTGCTAAAGTAGGGTTTTTCTGGCACTGATGTATTGCTGGACACTGTCAAACAGTCTCTGGAATGGGGGCCTGAATTTTTGCTTTGTATAAAATGCCAGATTTGTGATCTGAATTAAATAATTGTGTTCATCGTGTGCTATAGAGTTTGCTGTAGGCCACCTAATACGTTTCTTTGATTTGTCAGTTCCAAAGCCCATAGAAATAAGCAAATCAGTCAATCATTTAATCACTACCACACAAGTTGATTTTTGATGCCTCTGATACTTGAGTGCTTGATTGATTAAGGCTGTGGTTGAAAGAAACGAAGGAGAACCAGCCGAGTATCGGAGAACTGACCCAGAGGCTTTGTAAACAAGTAATAACATGTTTTAATGGTGCGCAGAAACTGATGCTTTTTTTCTTTGTGATATCAGGGTTAATTCAGACATAAGGGACCAGAAGTCTGTCAAGAAAGAAGAGGAGGAAGAGGAGGAGTGGGAGAAGGAAGAGAGAGAGCGACAGCAGGACATTGAAGAGAGAGATGCGTTTGCTGAACGAGTGAAGCAGAGAGACAAAGACAAGACACGCAGCATAGCAGAGAGGACTGACAAAAAGGTGGGAGATGACGGAATTACAACACAGCTAATCCATCTCTTTAAAGCTTGCCCACTAGTTCATGTCAACACCTTCATCTTTTTTATTTTCTCCAGGCTTATGAGGAAGCACAGAAGAGGCTGAAGATGGCTGAAGACGATCAGAAGAATGTGGTAGGTGCTCTGAGTTGGGTTTTTGTTTGTGCTCAAAAATCACCATATTTTGAATATTCCTTTCACTGTCGCATGTAGACCTTTGAACAGGAAGAATCAGTTTGACAGAATCCTAATTGTGTAATAAGGTTTCTGATCCTTTGTCTCCTTTTTGCCCTCTAGTTACCAGAGCTGAGGAAGCGCTCTCGGTGGGAATATCTAAAGAAGAGAGAGTCGGAGAAGTTGGAGGACCTGGAGGCAGAGATCAAGGACGAAGAGTACCTTTTCTCTACAGACGAAATGACTGAGAGAGAGAAAAAAGAGCTAGAATACAAACGGACACTTCGAGACCTGGCTAAGGATTATAAAAAGGCTGGTGCCAAGGAACAGGATGAAAGGAAGAACAGATACTATATGCCAGAAGAAAAGAGAAGCAAGGTAGGAACGAGGGATGTCACATGCTGACACAAATTGCCGAGACAGTCAACTGATAAAGTGTGCACAGGTTCACTTGTTTAAGTCTTTCCCTCCCTCCCTCTTTGCACTGACCAGGAGGTACCCCAGAAGGACCTGGAGCTGGAGGAAACTCCCATGGAGCTCGGAGGAGAACAAGGACGCTGGGAGGAGGAGAGGCTGAAGACGGCCTCCCTCAGCTTCGGGGCGAAGAAGGAGCGAGAGCAAAGAATGAAACGCGAGCAGGAGAAGTACCAGCTGATCCTGGAGGAGGACGAGATGATCGACTTTGTCAGCACCGCCATTACCATGAAGGGAACTCTGACAGAAAAGGTGGAGTTGAACCTTCTAACTCTTTATTGCTGTTGCTTTATTGCTAGTTTTCTGGCGAGATCCTGTGACAACATCTTTGGGGCCATAACAAACACTTTACTTTTGATGTTTACTATCAGGATCAGGAGGCCCCGGCCCTGTCGCAGGCGGAGCTGAACAGACAGTCCATGCAGGAGGTCCGACGCAGTCTGCCCATCTTCCCCTACAGAGACGACCTGCTGGCCGCCATCCACGAGCACCAGGTCCTGGTTATTGAGGGGGAGACGGGCTCTGGCAAGACCACTCAGATCCCACAGTACCTCTTGGAAGACGTGAGTGTAGAATCCATTGAGAGCCTCATATACTTATAGATTAAACATGTTATCGTAGAACTGTGACCAGAATACTTAACAAAAGTCCAACAAAAGGCAAAATCTCTGAAAACATGAGCAAAATGAGCAGCACTTCAAGGTAAAAATAGTAGTTGGGGAAACATGAATCTACGCCTCAGCCTGTTGCTCCTCTTCTCAGGGCTACACGAAAGGAGGCATGAAGATCGGCTGTACGCAGCCTCGCAGAGTTGCAGCCATGTCAGTGGCTGCCAGAGTGGCACAGGAAATGAGCGTCAAACTTGGGAATGAGGTGAACTTTGCACGTCGTCACGCCGAGCCCCATGTCATTACAGCACAGTTTTATTTTTTAAAAAAAGCAATGCAAAATGCAAATGCTTTTCTTGGATTCTTTTTTATTTCAGAATGTTATTGACTAATGCTTAAGACAGTTTGAAGTGGCTAAAAATTCTTGAATTAGCATTTTTTTTGTTAACTTTATCGCTTCTTCCAGGTGGGTTACAGTATTCGTTTTGAGGACTGCACCTCAGAGAGAACGGTGCTGAAGTACATGACAGACGGCATGCTGCTCCGAGAGTTTCTCACTGAGCCTGACCTGGCCAGCTACAGGTAATGCAGAGAAGAGAATCGCCAACTGGTCCTTACAGGGAGTTGTTCTTCAAAGGGGAATTCTGGTGTTTTTACACCTGCTTACATATTTTGTTGTATAAATGATTCACACTTGAACCGTATCCTCTCCTCGCTCTCCCCACACTCCCTCCCTCCAGTGTGATCATCATCGATGAGGCCCATGAGCGAACGCTCCACACGGACATCCTGTTTGGTCTGATTAAGGACATCGCCAGGTTCAGACCAGACCTGAAGGTGCTGGTGGCCAGCGCCACTCTGGACACCGAGCGCTTCTCTTGCTTCTTTGATGACGCGCCCGTGTTCAGGATACCTGGCAGAAGGTTCCCCGTCGATATCTTCTACACCAAAGTAGGAGCTAGTGTGTCATTTGAATGCCTAAGACAGCACACATTACTTCATATATTTTTTTAGATAATCGGATTATGGTTGCTGCAACATAACGAGGCAGAGTACAGTTTTCTTTCCTGGCCAATTTAAAAGAAAACATTATTCCCAGAAAACCTCCTCTGTTTTCTCGCTCATCTATGGAAATTTGCATTTTTACAAAAAACAATTAACAGTAAAGTGCAGACATCCTTCTGTGCAGCTTCTGTGTGGGTCGCTAAACCTGAATTTGAAAGAGAGGGAAATTTTTTCCTACAAGATTTTCAGAGTCAGATGAGTCTGGCTAAACCTGACCTTCAACCTGTGTGTGCGCTGTGTTGTCAAGGCTCCTGAGGCGGACTACCTGGAAGCATGTGTGGTGTCGGTGCTGCAGATCCACGTCACTCAACCTCCTGGAGACATTCTGGTGTTTCTTACTGGACAGGTATTATTTATAACAAGTGAGGGCTTTTTTTGTGAGCAAGTTTTGGACACAGTTGTACTGGGAGATTGTCCGTATTCTTTGTGTGTCTGCAGTATCTGAATATGTATGTTAGAGACAGATCCTTAAAGAACTGGCTGTAACCACAGTCTTTCACTCCTTACGTGTTTGGTTTGGTTTCAGAACAACTCGGATGTGTTTTGCATGTTGAGTTCAGTTTGTTTAGGATGATGTGAAAGTTGCCCAACAAACTCTGGTGCAGGCTAAGCCACCGTGTCGAGACCATCAGGACCGTAAAGTGCAGCGTGACCCGATGTTGTCGTTTCCTGTCAGTACTAAAAAAAGTATCAGCTTATTTGGCCAAGTAGGTTTCTAGTTCTGTGTGTACTTAAACACACAGTTCCAAGAACAGTTTTCAAGAGGATAGAAATAGACCTGAAAACAAGGGTAACAGAGCTGAATGGAAATAGGAAATATTTATCAGTAACACATGAACCAAAACTGCATGTGTGGAAGCGACCTCACTCTTCTTGTAACCTCACCAGTCTTCACGTAATGATGCTGCTAAAAAGGCTAAATCCTTATTATTTATCCTTGTGTGTGTCTTGCAGGAGGAGATCGAAGCGTGCTGCGAGATGCTCCAGGAGAGGTGTCGGCGGCTGGGATCTAAGATAGCAGAGCTGCTGGTCCTTCCCATCTACGCCAACCTGCCGTCAGACATGCAGGCGAAGATCTTCAACCCTACTCCACCCGGAGCCCGTAAGGTGAGGCGATGTTTTATTTAGGTGCAGAAAGGACTCTTGGGGAAACTTGGGAATTGTTTCCCAATCCAATTGTTCTGGATGTTGGAGGTCATAGTAGGATTAACATTTCAACTTGGCAGACACGAAATATTGATATTGAGCAAGACAACAAGTTTTATTTGTTTGAATGACATGAATGAAGACAAAAGCTCTCTGATGTCTGTTTGCTGCACCAGTTGTGTAACAAACAGGAGCCTTCTCATGTTTACTCAGATTAAATGTCCATGCTGTTGTTCGCCAATAGAGGCTGCTGTAGAACAGTGAGACTTGTGGAGCAAAGCTGAGTTTAACACTGTTGGGGCTTTGTTTTGGTGTTTTTAATCACGTGTTCCCGTTGTGTAACATCTGGACCTAATTCTCGTTCCACTTTGTTTGAGCAGCACGTGCTCACTTTATCTGTTGGAACTTGTGTTCTCGCCCTGTCAATTCTAGGTGGTGGTGGCTACCAACATAGCAGAAACCTCACTGACCATAGACGGCATCATCTACGTCATCGACCCGGGCTTCTGCAAACAGAAGAGTTACAACGCTCGCACCGGCATGGAGTCGCTCATTGTCACGCCCTGCTCGCGGGTAACTGCTCACTCTGTTTCTTAATGTTTAACAAGTGAGACGTCAGCGCTGAGGAGAAGTGATGTTAAATTTTATCCAGTAGTGTAGTGAACACACGTTTTCAAAAACCCTCAAGTTGACTCATTCAGGTGCAGGTGACAAGCGGTGGTATTGTATGCAAGTGAATGTCCAAGTGTAGCATTGCACTCATGTGGCAGCTGTTACTGTCAAACTGTGTGTGTGTGGATTGTTGGTTTCTGTATTGCTTTCAACTCTTGCTGCGTGTTTCTGTTTCACTCTCAGGCTTCGGCCAACCAGAGAGCAGGCCGTGCAGGCAGAGTGGCTGCTGGGAAATGTTTCAGACTTTACACAGCCTGGGCCTTTAAACACGAGATGGAGGAAACGACCGTGCCTGAGATTCAGAGGACAAACCTGGGAAATGTTGTCCTGCTGCTGAAGAGTTTAGGTGAGGGGTGGAAGCGCTCTTGAGTGGGATGTAATGACATTTTAAGTCATTAAGTCGGAGCACATTTTGGTGTCTGTGACTGTAATGAGCCAAAACCTTTTGCTTGCAGGCATCAATGACCTCATTCACTTTGACTTCATGGACCCACCTCCTCACGAGACTCTGGTTTTAGCTCTGGAGCAGCTATACGCCCTGGGAGCACTCAACCATCTGGGAGAGCTCACCAAGGTACAAACTCAGAGCCGAACTCTGCTCCAACTGTTGTTTTTACCATAAAAACGTCTCAGATGTCAGCATTAAAACAACTGGAAAACGGTCACGGAGTGTTGATTTCACCTGAATCTGTAGCTGTGAATATCAGTTAATCTATAAAATTTATTGTTATTGTTTGGCATTTTGCATAAAATTGACTGAAAGAGTTATTTCATTATTCAAATACTTTCAGATTAGTCCAATTTGATTAATCGACTAATTGTTGCTTCTCTAGTAAATATTTTATGACCTACTAATAAAAAAAAAATGTTGTTTTTTTATTCTTCCTTTCAAGTTGTGATTTTAAAATCAATCATCTTTTCAAAATGTAAGATTATTGTATTTAGGTGGAATGTTTTACACAGTGGATTAAGATTTGAGGTTTTACAATCTCAGGTCTCAGTAACTTTAATTATGTGTGCAGTTTCTATTAGTTCATCCTCATCCCTTTTTATCGTGTTCATTACTCAGGTTCATTCAAGTTGCTTTTAGCAAAACCTCAGTCATTGGGTTAAAAATGAGTGAAAACAACAACGATCCCTCAGTTCTTGTCCTATAAGGGGTGTCCAGCAAGCAGTGGGTCCCACATTATTCCACGCACTTCCTCCTCTTCTCACAGTCATTGGCAAACCAAAGAAACTTATTTTACGTTCTTAACTTAAACACAGAAATCAGACGTGTAACCTTCTTCTCTGGCATGTATAATCTGTGTCTATCTTCACTCTGATAGCCTGCATATTTGCATGACACATGGTACATACCTCATGCTAGTGAGCCTGTGCCATCATGGCTTCCTCGATCTAAAGTGCTGATACATCAGAGAGAGATGACTCACTCAATGCGTTTCCAACTTAAAACTCCAATTTCCACGCTAGACTCATTAATCAGTGATTATAAAGATTGAGAGGATGTTTTTCAGAGGGTTTGGCGCACTGCATCACTGGCAAAGGCTATTGTTTGTGAAATGAATAAAGTCTTTCACTGTTTAAATGTGTGTTTAACCCTTTGTTCTTGTTTGCCGGGATGCAGCTGGGTCGCAGGATGGCTGAGCTACCGGTGGACCCCATGCTGAGCAAGATGATCCTGGCCTCCGAGCAGTAAGTCTCCAGTCTGATTCTAGTAGGAGCCTTCACTTTATGTGACGTATTAAATCAAGTGGAGACATCAGTTTTTATACACAAGTCAAGCTTTTCCAGACTTCTGTTTGTCCAGTTCTTGATTAGGCAGCTGGGGTTTGTGGTCATGGAGGTCACCCCAGGACTTGTGTTGTAAATACGTGTTAGAAGATCGATTCTCCGAGCAGCAGAAAATTGATTGTTTCCACTCACCACCACCACCACCCTCCACCCACTCTTATCACGGTCAGATCAGCAGAGAGTCATTACATAACTCATATGACAGAAAGTGATTTTTGCTCTGACATGTGTAATCTGTGTCCATCTTCACTCTGATCGTCTGTGTATTTGCATGACACACTGCACATACCTGACACTAGTTAGTTTGGGTCACCATGGCTTCCTCGATCAATAATTTATCTCTAAGAGAGAAAGAGATTCACAGGCTTTAACGCAACTGCACAAATGATAAATGGTGTAAGTGAAAGGTGGGGAAGACCTCAAAGAAATTGGAACCTTATTTAGTGAATGCATTGGAGTTGATGAAGAAAACTTGTACAAGTATTGCTCTTCAGGTTTTTCTGTCTGTGCCTCCTTCCAGGTACAAGTGTTCCAACGAAGTGCTGACCATAGCGGCCATGCTGTCGGTTAACAACTCCATTTTCTACCGGCCCAAAGACAAGGTGGTGCACGCTGACAACGCCAGGATGAACTTTGTGGTGCCGGGGGGAGATCACCTGGTGCTGCTCAACGTCTACACACAGGTACAAAGTCAGTTCAGTCCAGTACACCTTCAAGTGAAACCGTGTCTTTATGGAGCTTGTCATGTGTTTGTGTCATGAAACTTGAATGAAAAAGTTATGGTGTCACCAAAGTCAGCAGGATTCATCTTCTGTGCACTGTGAATGTGTGTACAGAATTTAATTCCAGTCCATTTAATAGTTGTTGAGATTTCAGGAAACTGTGCACAACTTTGTGCAGCAATAAATCTGTTTTACTGATCAGGTTATTCATCTCGCAAACTGTCAGATTTATCTTGATGTCCCCACAGCTTGAGAGCCACGGTCTCACAGCTATGGCCTGTAAAAACCCAGAGGTCCTGATGTATTCACACTTACAACACGGTTGTTGTGCTAACTGTGTTTCTCCCTCAGTGGGTGGAGAGTGGCTACTCCACACAGTGGTGCTATGAGAACTTCATCCAGTTCCGCTCCATGAGAAGAGCCCGGGACGTCAGGGACCAGCTGGAGGGTCTGATGGATCGTATTGAGGTGGAGGTGGTCAGCTGCCAGGGGGACAACACGCCCATTCGTAAGGTCAGCAAAACCAAGAAAGCCCCCCAGAGTTTTTACACGGTTCACCAACAGAGAGAGTCGGGCCGTCATTGGCAAAAGTCAGGAAGTAGCTTGGATGTCATAGCAACTACATCAATAGTGTAAAGCAGAAATGCAAATTAAAAACTGTGGCAGACAAGACCTGCTGAAATATTCAACAACGTGGCCAAGATGTTGCCTGTTCTACATAAAATTAACAAACTTAAGATGAGGGTTTGAAACTGGCAGAAGGCAGTAATGCACAGAAGACCTCAAGCCGTGAGGCTGCTTCATTAAGCTTCATAAGCCTACATAATCATTTTCTTTTGTAGTTCATCTTTAGTCTGCGTGTATTCAAAGGGAGGTGAAAGGTTACCCTCAGAAACACTTCAGGTGAGTGGACGCTTCCTGTCTGAAGACACTAAGCTGGAGAAAATTAGATCCTCAGGCAAATCTGAAATATGTAATAAAATGTCAAAGGAAACTTGATCATCACTGAAATGAAACTCTCATATCAGACTCTGTGTGTGTTGTGAACGCACACACCTAAACCACTTGAGATAAAGCAAGGGCGTTTGTTTTATTAGTAGGGTTACACCTTTTTTCATCACATACTCCTTAAAGCAAACCCACAGCTTCTGCTCTTTTGAATTATATCATCAATAAACAATTTTAGCTAATATTGAGTTAATATAATTATCAGAATCTAAAGGGGAAACTAGAAGGTGATGTTGCTGTTGTTGTTATTTCTCTTTTTGTTCATTTATTTTACTGACACTTTTCAAAAAGTTGTATTAGTGTCTGAGTTTTGTCCATAAAGTGGGTTTAGTAGCTTTGTGTGTGTTCCCTGTGTTAAGCCAGGGGGCAGTGACGCCTCCTCACTTACATGCACACACAGGGAAAGTGAATTAGTCATTTGAAAATGTTTATTCAGTTTTAAGGCAATATGAACCTCCCACCTCGAGTCGTGTGTGACAGATGTCGTCTGTCAGCTGTGTTTCGGTGTCACGCTGCCCCTCACAGCATTAGTGTTGTGAGCACACCCAGCACCACCTGGCCCAGATTACAGCAGGTGTGAACAGTTTGTGTGCATCTGTGAAGACAAGACAGCAAATCCCACACGAAACCAACATTCGTACAAAACTCCGGAAGCACAGTTTCAGTGACAGCATGAGCGACCTGCTGTTCCTGCTTTCTGATGTCCTGTTATGGCTTATTTGAGTAAGACTCCCACCGGAGCCATCCAGCGCTACGTTATTATTTCTGATTATGTGTTCACAATCAAACTGAACTTTCAGTGACTAATTTCTACACATATCTGAGTGGTTTTGTGAAGCATACAGATGCAGTTATAATGTTTTATTTATTGTATTGTTTATTGTTTACTGTAAGAAGTTCATATCAGGAAGTCTAATTGTTCCATTTATACCCCTTATTTATGCTGTATTTATCTATAATTGACCTTTGACAATCTCTTCCGTCTCCCAGGCGGTGACGGCAGGATATTTCTACCACACTGCGCGACTGAGCAAAGGCGGTTATAAGACGGTGAAGCACCAGCAGACGGTCTACGTCCACCCCAACAGCTCTCTTTTCGAGGAGCAGCCCCGCTGGCTCATCTACCACGAGCTGGTCTTTACCACCAAGGAGTTCATGAGACAGGTCTGCCTGCCTAGTAGTAGTCTGCAAATGTGGAAGACAATCATTAAACATAGAAAATATAA
Organism: Scatophagus argus; assembly: GCF_020382885.2. Taxonomy (NCBI): domain Eukaryota; kingdom Metazoa; phylum Chordata; class Actinopteri; family Scatophagidae; genus Scatophagus; species Scatophagus argus. The sequence continues at coordinate 21,280,938 of NC_058501.1, forward strand.
ATAACACTGTCACACCCTCCATCCCACAGTCCTGTGTGAAGGCTTCCACAGAATAACTGCATGTGGGATTGAGACAACACACTAATGAGGAAGTGTGACGAGTATTCCCGTGCAGTTTTAACCTGCATCCTTGCCCGTACAAACACAATGATTAATCTCTCTCTCTCTCCGCATGCTCCCAGGTGATTGAGATAGAGAGCGGATGGCTGCTTGAAGTGGCTCCTCACTACTACAAGAGCAAAGAGCTGGAGGACAGCAGCAGCAAGAAGATGCCCCGCAAGCAGGGTAAAACTAAAGACGAGCTGGGCTGAAGAGGAGACCGAGCCTCAGGAGGACAGATGGCAGAAATAAACTCTGTCCTCCTCTCTCAGGGCAGCTGAAAAGTAGAAAAATGACTGTGAAAGTTAGCAAGAGGAAAAGTGTGGGAAGTGTAGTTATTTGGTACCAATTCAGTACAGAATCTGCTACGTGGTTCTTGTCTGTCTCCGCAACGTGAAGCGATTGTGACCGTGCTTACCGTATCGGCATATTAAATTTGGGTCAAATTTGGCTGCACATAGTGGCCTGAACGGATGCTGAAACAAGCTTGAAGGCGGGTGTGGTGCGAAGTGGGTCACGAACGTCCATACTCGTTTAATCATAAACCACCACGAGGAAACGTTAATGCACTTGGATCTGAGATTCCTGCATCAACAGCAGCAGAACGGGCTCACTTGGCAGGTTTTGTTTTTTTCACAGCTCATTAAAGATATGAGACTGTTGGTTTGTTTTCCAGGTTGACATTCAGGCTTTGACAAATTGTGCATTTGTGAAAGCAGCACATTTTTATTGTGTGCAAATGGACGATTTCCGTCTCCACCGAGCTGAAAAGACTTCTTTGCAGACAATGAGTTTCACTCTTTCACGTGACTCTCTCAATCTTGTTTGTTTTCATTTTCTACTGCAATAAAGTTTTACAATCACTTGTTTTTGCCAGTTGGTTTACTGCTCGTCATTAGCCATCGGCATTTACTGCTTCTTCTTTAGAAATGTTTTACAAAATCACTGTTGGTTAGTAAGAAGCATCATAATAAAGAATACAGAAGTGACATTTTTAACACATTTGGGTTTTTTGGGGTTTTTTTTCTAGTTTAAAATACCACCTTTTTGTTTGACCTTCAACTTGTAAGCCAATAAGCCAATACAAAATACGTTACGCCCTGTGCATCATTCGTAATACTGACTTTTGGGTCCAGTCAGGTTCCCTCATGCAGCAGTGTGTCATTGTTATATAAAGAGAGACATATCGCTTCAGGAAGGGCTGTTTGAGACCGCAAACACAGCTGCTCTGTTGGTATTTAATGTTAAAAAAAAAAAAAAGATGTCACTCAGCTCTGGCTTTAACATTCTTTGCACTGTCATGAGTTTTATCCTGTCGGTGGTGTCTTCTCAGGCGTTCATGAAGGGAGAAACCAGGACTGTGCGAAAAGGTTAAGAAACGTAGCTGTTCTTGTTTGGGTGGTAAACTCGCAGAGTGGCAGGAGAGCAGCAGAGGCATGACTGGTATGAGGTGCTGATATGTGCAGTGTTGACAGTCCTGTAGCTTTGTTTTTATGTCGCAACAGTGGAATTTTCCTTACAGTCTCCTGTTTTTCTTGATTCATATCACTCATACAGACACACACACACACACCAAAAAGAAAAAGAAAAAAAACTGTACATTCATGTGCTTCTCTGCCATGTGACATTTCATGCCACCGGCACCATATCTGATATTGAATGCTCAGTTTCTCAGTTTGAATCCTGGCAGATACAAGCATGTTTTAGCTCCTGTCCGCCAGCAGACAGTCACAGACCTGAGAGTCATCAGAAAAAATTGACCTAATTAGATATTCCACACACAGACACAGCTGAAGCGCTGGCTTGTTCCAGCTGGTCCAACTGGTCTGGTTAGGAGAAGAAAAAAAGGGGAAGGCGGGAGGCAGCGAGAGGGAGGAGGGTCCAGAGGAGGCAGTGCTGTGTTACAATTAGAAAACAAGATAAAAGAGCAAAGACACTAACAGAGGAGGAGGAGAACCAGGACTACAGGTGCACCAAAAGACTTCCAGGGTTATTTGTTTTTGTTTGTAATGACGTTTGGTGACTACTTGATTTGGACATTCATCTACCTCAGCAGGTCAGTGTGTGTGTGTGTGTGTGTGTGTGTGTGCGCGCAAAGTCTATCTACAACTTGTTCCCAGTTATTCTTAGCAGGCAAAACTGCTCTCGTTTTAAATCATGAATGAACAGAAACTTCAACCAGACCTGAGCTTGTTGCAAATGTCCAAATGCACGTTCGGGCTGCTGGAGTGTTCACTGTGTGCGAGTTAGAAACTTTGAGTTAATGACTGACTGTGTGAGATGGCCACATATGATGGAATGTTTGCTATGACGTTTCAAAACAATGGAGCCTCGTCGCACACTAGTGTCTCTCCTGGTTTCCATTTACTTAGTGTGTTTCAATCAAGACAGAGGGATCATAAAAATCCTATTAACTAAGACCTTTTAGAGGCTGTTCTAGTTGTGCAATTCTGACTACAGATATGTTTGGTGATTTGTGTGAGGGAAAGCCTATTAAACAAACAGCAGGCTCATTATCAATGCCAGATCACCACGTACATGTTTAATAAATTAAAAAGAAATTAACAGATAGCATTGTAATACCACAGAGATGTTAGGCAGTGATTAGGCATTATTGCTTCATCACCATGAAGCAGCGACGGTGACTGTGTAGGTAACTTCCTGTTTCCTGCTCTGCCATTGTCCGGGAATTAATTCATTCAAATTTTCCACAGCTCCTGTCGGAAAACTGTGGATCGGATTCCAGCCGGCACTCTACCTCCAACATCTCCCGTCCAGCATGGAAGATGACAGGGACAGACAGAGCCACGGAGCCAGACAGGCCCCCAACGTCAAGCCCAAACTCAGCCAGACAACAAGTAACAGCAAGGAGAATCAGTGGAAGAAGGAGAAGCCTGTGAAAGTGAGGAGATCGAGGAGTTCCGACTCGGAGAGGGTGGAAAGAGGCAGGAGGAGAGAACGGGAGAGGCACCAGGGAGAGAGGAGGCAGCGGGGGAGGAGTGAGGAGGCCCGGAGACGTGACAGGAAAGACGGAGAGAGCGACCGCAGGAGGGTGAAGCCCCCTGAAGATGATGTGGAGGACACCGAGTGCGCCGTGTGTTTCTGCACGTACGACAATGTCTTTAAGACCCCCAAGCTGCTGGCGTGCGGGCACACCTTCTGCCTGGAGTGCCTCGCTCGCATCAACGTGAACTCTGCTGAGATCAAGACCCTGTCCTGCCCGGTATGCCGTGAGCTGACCGAGCTCCCCCACGGCCAGGACCTGCCCCGCCTGGGCAACAATCAGGACATCATAGGCAAACTCCCACCAGAGATGCAGAGGGCCCTGTCCATCCGCTTCAAGCGCAGTAAGGGCAAACTGCTCCTGAAGAACCCTCCTCTCAGCAGCCCCACGACGACTAATGCCCTCAGCCTGCCTGTAAAGAATCAGGAAAGCCAGGTGACAGCAGTTGGTCACTTGAACGCGATGGAGCAGGGAATTTCCCCAGCCACAGTGGTTGATGTAGGCAGGCCTCCAAACAGGGTCAGAGGTCGCCTGCGCAGGTTGTTTCGCTCGGACCGGTGCTACTACGCCGTGGTGGGGTCCATCATCACCATCACTGTGGCGCTCATGCTGGTGGGGATTCTGGCCTTTGTGATCATACCCAATGTGACCCTTAACCGGAGGCCCGTTCGCCCAGTAAACCAAACTGGTAACCCAGGAAGTGGAGGTGCATTCACCCCAGACACAAGACCCTGATGAGGCAGGCGGGAGAGAACACCACTCTTGTATTCTCAGCGACCCCTTTGCCTCCTTTTTCTTTTTGGTGAGTCATGGTGAAGATAAAATGAAGCACTGGTACGTATTTGAGTTGGCTAATGCACAACGAAGTGAAGAAATGAAGGAAAACAAGGACAGCAACATTTTTTAAACAAAGGGATGTGTCTTTTGTCTCGGCTCAGTGTTGCACGTACTGGAAACCGAGTGATCTTGATCTTGTTTGTAATTGCTGTGAAAAGCTCAAAGCATCGTATATGTAAGGAGCCTGTCGATAATGATTAATAAGCTGTAAAAGGTTGAAATGCACTAAACTCTGTCATGAAAAGACTCCATTATCTTTATCCTCATTATCTGATTGCCCCGGGCTGATTTCCAAAAGCAGTTCAGGGTTTCTTATAGTTCTTATAAATTTTGTTAATAGACCAACTCTTTGTACATAACTATAGACGATTTATATACTTGTAAATAATTCATTTTCACCACAATGGCTTTTATTTCCCATGATATAAAATAAAGTATTTTTGAGACATTGAAAACATGTGATCACTAATCTATTCTATAAAATAATCTGGATGTATTTGTTATGTTGGTTTTGAACAGTGAGTAACTTGCTTCTACCGGCTTAAAACTTGCCTGATGACACAGTAGGGGAACTTCGTGTTCATTTTTACATGATGCGTGGCCTTTGCTGAGTCAAAAACAGATCTGCTGCTTCTGTGAAACCTGCATGCTTCCTCAGACACCTGATACCCTCTAGTGGTGTAAACAGACCAGTTAGCAGTGGCTTGAAAACTGAACGTGTCTCAAGGCTCCTCACACTGACAAACCTGTTTGACAGCGTTACCTGTTTCGTCATGTGTTTATATTAGTCTGTGTTATAACATATTTGGTGTGGTTTGGGCTAAATAAATGACATGCAGGTCATTAACGTGAAGAGCAAACTGCAGAAATGACATAAGAGGAAAGTGTTAACTGATGAGTGATAAGTGACTGACATCAAACTTAAAGAGACAGAAGAAAGAGGACAAATGCTGTTTAGGGCGGTATATTTTGAAATAACGTGTATGTAACACAGATAAACACACGTTTCAAAGAATCAGATCTGTTTAACTTGGAGTTTTACTTTTTCCAACACTGCATAAAGACACACCCACCTGATAACCTCCCTCTGGACTTTCGAGGCAAATATGGTCGCATGGGCAAGAGCAGAAAAGACCCCCACCACCACCTCCTCCTCCTCCGCCTCCCCCAGTCCACTTCTTACGCAAATTAACCTTTATGCGTTATGTGACTGCTTGTATGGAGGCTGGCCACTAGGAGAAAACAGAAGACGGTCTGTTGTGGATATCATCAACCACAATGGCTTCCACTCCATCCGCCTCTGCCTTGTCTGCTGTTCTCCGGTGTCGGGGTAATATCTGGACCAGGAATCCGCCGACCAAGCGGCCTGCCACTTCGGTTTACAGCCTCGGACTGGCCGGCGGGGTTGTGCGCGACTCGCCAACTGAGCACAGCCGGTCAAACCAGGCGTCAGTCTGGGAGGCTTTTCTCCAAGCAGAGCGTGTTTTGGTGGGGAGAAGACTGGCCATGGAGTATAAATCGCCCCGGTTGGATGGTAAAGTGCCGAGAGAAAAAGATTCCAGGGAAATTAATAAATTATGTCACCCAAAACTTTCGCAATCCCCCCGGGACGCGCACTCACATGTGCCTGGTGTCCAAAATGCAATGGTGGGTCAACTGGCGCGCAGACTGACACATAACCTGCTTGGAGTCGACACAGTTTCCCAAATTATTAGACAAGAAACGCATGCTGCACGCGTCTGTAAAATAGTGTTTATTCGGGAAATCAGTAAATTTCCAGCTGGTGTTTTAAAAGTGTCCCTAACGTCCCCATGCTGGATTGAAAATGTAGGGCAAATGCCGCCTTGCGTTTTAACTGGCTGGTCAGCACTGAAGAGCACCTGTTTGTCTCTGACTGCTGTGGTGTCAGAATTTGTGTTTTTGAAGCTGGCGGTTTTGTGTAGGTCCAGTAGAGACCCTGCTGATGCGCCACAGCATCTGCTGAGCCAGCAGGATGAGAAAAACATCACAAACGATGCAATGCAGGTGAGCACCACAAGACTTCATTTGATATTTCCAGTGAGAACACATCATTTGTGTCTCTGTTAGTTACTATCTGAAATCATTTGTGCGTCCTCCTCTAGGCAAATGGACAAATCCACAGTCCCACTGACATAACATCCCCCAAGGACGGGAAGTCCGGGTCTGGACAAAAGATAACAGAAGACACACCTGACTGAGAGAAGCCGAGGCCTCGGCTTCAAAGATTTCACAACGTGATCAAACATTGTTGACTTTTGCTTGGCTCTCACAAAACACAGCCAACATTTGGACTTCAACCCAAAAAAACAACTTGTTTTTTCCAGAACACTTTCTGTAAGCTATTCAAGGAAAAGTCTGCAAAACTGTAACAAGAAATGTCTGTGAAACAATAAACACATGTCTTGTTTAGTCATACATTTTATTACAAATATCCTAGGCCTCCTGGTGGATAGTAAAAATACATACAGTACATTTTATTTTTAAGTGTACCCTGTAGGGTGTGTTTTGCACAAAACATTATTTTGCAAACATTGTGGAAATTTCCTTTTGCAGTAAAAATAAATCGAGGCTCTGGGGTGAAAAACGCCACTCAGATTTGTAGAGAAGTTAAAAGTAGCATGAAATGGAAATACTCAAATAACAGCCATAGAGCAAGTTTTTTAAGAAAAAAAAGAAAATCTTAGACATCTTAGCAGTGCACTTATTCGCTGTCAGATGAGAGGACTGATGCCACTTTCATATCTTAACGGTAAGTTGGGCTACAGTATGAAGCTACTAAGGCCATCCGGTTAGCTTAGCTTAGCATACAGACTGGAAAGCGAGGGAAACCGCTAGCCCATCTGGCTCTTTTTTTTTTTTTTTAAAAAAAAAAAACAAAAACAACAACACCTGCCTGCAAAACTCACCAATTAACACATTTTTATATGATTTGCTTACAAAAAATCTACACGTGAAAACCACAAATTGCCTTTTGTTCTGGATTAGACTTAACACTGTCTTCCCAACTGGAGGAAACTAGTGACTTCCTGAAGTCTCAGCTGGTTGCCTGGCAACTGGTGCCACCTAAGAAAACCTCCGTAAAACGGCGAATAATCGTTTTAATGCTTCGTTTTTTTTGGTACGTATAAAACAAATCAGGAACACTGTGTTATTTAGTGAGCTGGTGGGAATGTTTTTGTTTGTTTGTTGTTTTGTTTTTTTTATGTTCGGACAGAGACACTACTATAAGCATAGTATTATTCAAAATGCCTGCCTTTCAAGTACAGCACTTTAGTTAGTTGCAGCCCACACCACTGCTGCTACAGATATATTAATAAAAACCCTCATCAGTCACCGTAATGTGCTGCTTGTTTGTTTGTCACCGGGTAAACAGAAGGATGGGTATAATGCTCTATTTAACCATTTTTCTCCCTTGAGACCCATAAAAATTACACGCACTGCTGTGCAGTTCAATGGCAGAGGAATTGCATCGTTACATAAGACATCTGTTTATTTGTTTGTTGTTTTTTTTAGCCTCCTTGTCTCGTCATCATCACGTTTCAAAGTGAAAAAAAAAACACTAGATCATCACAAAGACATCACACTTCTTAATTAGCCCCGCAGAGAACATCTCAAACGTAAAAATGTTGTGTAATTTCTCGAGATGACAGTTAGGGCGGGACTTCCCGTGAGTCCACCATACCCAGGAAGTCGTCGTGTTACTTTTTCTCCTCCTCTTCCAGTCTTGTGAGAAGCAAAATGAACTAAGGAGCGTGAAGTTGCGACTGTAGCCAGGAAACCCGTAAGATAAGAGTTTTGTAAAGGCTCAACGAGGCCTCGTGGCTTCTATCGTTTAACTTTGCTGGTTGTCATCGAAGAAACGACGGAGAAATGGCTACAAAAGGGAGAAGTGGCCACACTGTCACGGTAGGGGCTAATTTCAACACGCTCCTTATCAAGCAATAGTATTTACAGTGTTTCGAGTGTTGCGGTCTGTCGTGCGACAAGGAGGTCCAAAGTCAGTTTTTATGGTTGTTTTTCGGACTTAATAGCCTACCGCTTGGCTTATTTGTCGAGGCAGCCACAGGTGATAAGAGAAAATCGATCAGGGACAGTTGGGTGAATCATCACTCCACTTCACAGGAAGCGAGCTCCTATGAAACCGAGATTTTCATACATTTTCTTGTTAAATTTGCTTTCTTGTAAATTTGCGGCTCACGGGTTATTTCCTCTTTGACTTTCACTTTTGCTGCAATCTTTATTTTCTTAAAGTACATTATGTTCTTGTTATTTCAGATGGAAGAGGACGCTGAAAGTTGAGGATCTGTCAGAGTCACAAAGATGTGCACTGGCCTTCATCATATTTGCCTGAGCTTCATCATCATTGACGCTATGTTGAGTTGTTGAGTAACTTTAGTAACTGCGCAGTAAGCCAACACGGTGTGCCTGCAGATCTCTGATCATGTGTTTGTGATGATACATGGGCTGCACTTCCCATATCCCATTCCTATTGTCTGTAACAAGGACACGTCTTCCTATTCAGACCCTGTCCTCCTGAACCCACTTCCTTCCCTTTGAGTTTCTGGGCCATGCTCCGCAAGAGAGGTTCTGTCATTCTTTGCGGTGCGTTCCTGTTTATCACCTGGAACGCCATACTGGTACTTCTGCTGTGGGGCAGACCCCCAGCCGGCCAGCCGGGCGAGCCTGGCCGAGAGCAGGGGGGAGTGGCTGAGGGGCCTACCAATGATTTGATAGGAGATGTGCTCCAAATGGCAGACACGTTCGAAGCAGAACTTGAAATGCAGAAAAATATCCTTCTGCAGATCCAGAATCATCAGTCACTGTGGGAGACATCAAACAGAGGCAGACCAAAGGTTGCTGTTCCTCGTCAGCCTGTCATTCCTATCCTGGTAATCGCTTGTAACAGGGTCACTGTGAGGCGCTGCTTGGACAAACTTCTGCAGCACCGTCCTTCAGCAGAGCTTTACCCAATCATAGTGAGTCAGGACTGTGGACACGCTGAGACTGCTGAGGTGATTCGTTCTTATGGAGATCAAGTAACTCATCTGCAACAGCCGGACTTGTCAGATATCGCTGTGCAACCACAGCATAAGAAGTTTCAGGGTTACTATAAAATCTCCAGGCATTATCGCTGGGCTCTCAACCAGGTGTTCAAGACCTTTTCTCATTCCTCTGTTGTGATTGTGGAGGATGACCTAGAGGTAATTATATCACTAGTCAGTGGCATTAAATTACTGCAGTTAATGCTTAAATAATTATTACATGAAATTAAAAAGTCAGTGAGTAAATGTAAATGTTTCATTATTCAATTAAAACAAACAACAACAAAAAAAACATTTAAAACAATTCAAACATTGCCAAGGTTCCATGTTTCACAACTGTTAAGTAAACTGTTGATTTTACTTGTTGACAGGGGGCATGTAAACTGAAATTGATTTATTTGTCTCCTGCTGTAGGTGGCGCCAGACTTTTTTGAGTATTTCCGAGCCTTGTTGCCACTCCTGAAATCTGACCCCACTCTGTGGTGTGTGTCAGCCTGGAATGACAATGGCAGAGATGGCTACGTGGATCCAGGCAAAGCTAACCTGCTCTACCGGACCGACTTCTTTCCCGGTCTGGGGTGGATGCTCCTTAAGGAAGTATGGGAGGAGCTGGAGCCAAAGTGGCCTGCTTCATTCTGGGATGACTGGATTCGCCAGCCAGAACAGCGCCGCAACCGTGCCTGTATACGCCCAGAGATCTCACGTACCTTGACCTTTGGCCGGCAAGGTGTGAGCCTGGGTCAGTTTTATGACAAGTACCTGCGTTACATTAAACTGAATAACGAATTTGTGCCTTTCACCAAGTTAGACCTGAGTTACTTGAAAGAGGAGACATACAGAGAAGTGTTTGAGAAGGAAGTTTACAGTGCGCCCGTGGTTACATATGAAGATGTTAGGCAGGGGCAGCTAAAAGGACCTGGCCCCTTCCGCCTTCAGTACTCGAGTAAGGACAGTTTCAAAGTGTTGGCCAAAAACCTGGGAATCATGGATGACTTGAAGTCTGGAGTCCCTAGAACAGGATACAGAGGGGTTGTCAGTTTCATCTCAAGGGGACGGAGAATCTATTTAGCTCCTCCTCCTGGATGGACTCAGTATGATACCACCTGGAGCTGATAATCCGGAAGAAAGCCTACAGAAAGCCTTTTTGCAAATGTCAGTTGGGGAAAGCATTCCAGACCAAAGATCAATCTTTGATTGAATTATATGTTCTCTTACTCACGTTTTTTGTCCTTGATAAGGCAGAATTGATTGTCCCTCTTCCTGGTGTAGGGGTCATTGCCAATGCCACTCAGGTCTTTTTCACTATTCCCAAACATTTCTTACAAGTGTAGGACACCCTAAACAGTTTGTTAGACAGAACTGCTGTTATTCATCAGAAGTCTATTTTTATATTATGCTAATCATGCACATACATTAATGCATTCAATGCAGTTACCTAGTTTGCCGATTTTGTTTAAATTATTTGCAGTTTCTGATCCTACATGGACTGTTTGTCTGATGCAAATATAACAACACTCTGTGGTATGGTTACTTATGGTGGTGGTGACTGGTCATAACTGCAGTATAAACTGTCATTTGATTCACATTGTCTTCTATGAAAATCAGTTCTTCCTGCTTACATTTTAATGTAAAATAATATTGTTTAATGATTCTCCAGTGTAATAGGCTTTGCAGGTTTATGACCTTGCAAATAACATTTGTGTGTTTGTATTTTTGGAATAAAAAAAATACTTGACTTACCTTTTTTGATGAGTTTGCTTACTTCACTTATTTACTACAGAAAGACTACCATGCACTCTGTTTACATTATGCATTACAGTATTACCACTTGAACACATTCATTTAGTCAAGTAACAAGTTAAAAGTTAAAGTTAAGTCAAGTTAAATTCTAGTACATATCAGATCTGCGAGACTGAATTTTGGAAAATAAAAGTATAAACACGATGTGCAACAATATTTTTGAATAACACAGGATTTAAAATGGGAGTCGATGATTAGTTAAGTGTTGGAACAAATGTACAGGCAATTATAACGTCAGACCTTGCGGAATCCTATGATTTTAATACTACGTAAGGGGAAACAAAAAGGGAAAACTGTACCACGAACAAAACATAAGTTTTCTTAAAAGACGGACAGCGTCTTACAAATTAGCCTCATAAGCTTCCACAACTCCTCCATGACAGGGATTAGTTTGATTCATTTTGTGTCCGTGACAGCGCTGATCACGTCTACGGTAGCCGCCCCGGCCCAAAAGTCGTAACGCATAGTATGCAAACTTGACTGTTTACTTCATTTGTGATGATGATGTGAGACCGGAACCGTTAGCTAGCTAGCCTAGCTAAGGTAATGGAGAACCGGTAAGAGATGGAGGGAAAAACGTATGTGATGGGGGGACGTAGTGATGGACCTCATTTTACTTTTCATTCGAAGACAGCTATTTGTTTGTATCTTGTAAAACAAACGTTAATTTCTCAGTGACGGCGCTAACCTGTTAGCGTGCTAGGCTGCAGGTGAGACTTGCTTCAGTGGTTCTTATTTCGGTGTGATTTGATATGGCAGATAGCAAATTCAGCAACAGTCACCACCGCTGGGTTTACGTTATAATTTATCCCTGGTGAATAACAACACCATTGTTGTTAACGGGACCGGGATTTTAGATTTATTGGCGATATCGTCAAAATTAGATAGCTAACACTGCTGCTAGCAAAACTGTTTGGCCTGGAATGGAGCCGGGCGACTTGCGAGAGAGCCCTGCCGGGTCCGGGGAGTCAGATGCAGGGGACTGGAGGGAGGTTATTCCCGGTGGAGATGAGGAGGTCAAAGCTGCTGAAACCAGTGGAAACACACTAGAGACGGCGCTTAGGGACGCCTGCGAGGAAGGCGAAAGTGACAAACAAGTATGCGTGGGAGAGCAAGTACACAGCCCCTACGAGGAAGAACTGGACCCCAGAATCCAGGTAGGAGAGCTAACGACTGATTTATACTCTGTTAGTGATCATTTAACTTCCTGAATGCCAGGTTGGCATTTCAACCTCCCACGCTGTAATTGTTGGTAAATGTATCACATGTGGGTCATATTGGATTACCTTTGGTTGAGAGGTAACTATGTGTCGGAATAATAACAATTTGATGATACACTCTCTGTGTTTTCTGTTAATTTTATAGTACTATAATCTGTGCAAACCCAGTTGTCAGATCAAAAGTGATCTATCTTATCAGTTGACACAAACTTGTCTGACTTGTCCATTTCACCATAGGAATTTACTTGTGAAGTAGATTTCCCAGTTTGTGCCTCACTGTATGACCATTACATTCAAACAGGTGCAGTGTTATTACATTTAAATCATGAGATACTAAGTGGAGCAAAATGTATTTTAATAATTCACACTGTATGTGTATTTGTTAATTAGGGCTCAAAGCAGTACATTATTTTTGTTTGTCCCACAGGAAGAGTTGGAGCATCTCAATGAAGCCAGTGCAGAAATCAACAGACTAGAACTGCAGTTGGATGTAAGTAAAAATACATTTTCCACCCACTTAGGGTTATTTGTTCAGTCTTTGTACACATGACTGAAAAATATGGAAAACAGATAGTATAAAATTCTTTGATTTTGACAAAACAAAACTCATGAGAAAAGTGAAAATAATATTTGCTACCACTTTGGGAATTCCTTAAGAGTTTCTCCCTGTTATAAATATTTTTGTGGTCTACTAAATATGATAATTTTGTTTTTAATGCCTTTAAGCATAAAGTCTTGAAACATCAGAACTCTTCAAATTGAAAATGTATTGTTGCTGATAGCTTGATGCTCAGCAAACTGACTTGCAGACATACTCCTCCATGGAGTCAAATCAGTAAATCCATTACTGTAAATCTAATCTTGTGATTTTCATGCATTAACTGTGCAGGATGCCAGATCAGGATACCGGAAGATCCTCACAGAGTCTGCCAGGAAACTAAATGCTCAGAGCTCTCAGCTTGGTGGTTGCATAGAGAAAGCGAGACCCTACTATGAAGCTCGTCGCCTCGCGAAAGAGGTAAACTCAAACAGTATGACCTTTTTTGAAATGTTAACATGAGCCAAGTATTTAAAATATTGTCCTTTTAAAGGAGAAACTGCAGTATCTCTAGTTCATGTTCCTTATTTGTCATGTGGACATCAATCAACACATTGAAGCAGTCAATGGCAGTGAAGGTCTTGTTGTTAGGCTCCCTTCAATGATGTTTACATAGTATGTATAAACAGAAAATCAGAGGCATAAGACCTGAAGTAAAGTAGTAGTTATAATAGAGAAAATAGAGTAAAAGTTGAACAAAAATATTGTAAAACAAGAGACAGATTATGTAGTGTAAATGTAAATGGTTAATGGCAACCAGTTATAGACTGGTAATGCATACAGAATATACTGTGATGGCTTAGAGGTTATCTACACAGAGATGTAAACCAGTAGTAACTATTTGGTAGTCTAAGTAGTATTATAAATCTGTACAGTTGTTTACTATATTGACACAAAAGAGTTTAAGATACTTCAGAGAATATCATGCATATGCAAGAGAGACAAAAAATACCTGTTTTGCTGTACTTGGTCAGTGTGAATCAGAATGAACAAAACACAACATGCATCAACATGAATTTCTTTTCTCTGCTTTGATTTGAACCTGCAAACGTAACCTCACCCTTTGGAACCTGATCACAGAGTAGAACAACATGGGATGTGGGTGGTCAGGGACGCATTTGTCCACATACACAGTGCAGCGTCACTGCAAATTCATTCCTGGCTGCCCTGAAGGAGTGTTCAGTAGTTGTTGTCAGTGTGCATGTAGTCTTACAAATCGCCTACACGCCTCAGCAGGAAGGAGACCTCATTAAATGTGCATGTGAGATTCATCTTAACCGCCTGGACATGAGACACAATCTGGACATGAGATACTTGTGTTGTTCCTAGGGGACTACTACCTGGGTGTGATTGTATCTGTGGGAAATTATTAACAGTTATATTTAAATAGAAGTAATTGAAAGACAATAGGTTATTTTCCTTTATTTACCTTATCTGTTCTGACAGCTGTGGGCCTGATGGACTTGATTTCATTAAATGTCTTGTATTTTAAATCAGAAACTATAATTTACAAATACAGTTTTACAGAGATTTGTATGAATTGGACTTAACAGACAAGAGGGCTGTGTCCTTGTCATATTCCACTTCCACAGGATGTAAAACCTTTGTCTGCTCTTTGTAGGCACAGCAGGAGACCCAGAAGGCAGCTCTGAGCTATGAGAGAGCTGTTTCTATGCACACAGCTGCCAGGGAGATGGTCTACGTCGCAGAGCAGGGCCTGATGGCCGATGGAAAGAACACACTGGATCCCACCTGGCAGGAGATGCTCAACCACGCCACTGCCAAGGTAACAAAGAGAAGGAGGGACACATACTTTAAAACAATGGTGTGAAATGATACCAGACGTGGGTTGCGTACAGTAGGTGCAGGATGGTTCTTGTGTTCAAATAGGATGACACCAAGAGGGTGTCTAAAATGTGAACAGTGACATAGGGACAAAACAAGAAGCTTAAACAGCGCAAGTCTGTTACCTTGTTTATCTGAGCATTTATACATGAAGCAGAGTTCACTTCTGTATCTCCTTCAGGCTTAATGATGGACAGTGTAAATATGATTAAAATCAATGCATCAGAACCAGAGAAATTGTCTGCTTTTATTTACATTACCCACAATGCAACTTGACCTCTGAAAGGTCAGTCACAGGTTCTGGTGTGTCTATGTAGAATTGGGCTACAGTAAATTGGCCCTTTTTTCACCTGTAAACAGAGTTTTTGGTTTGTAAAATTCAATGGATTGCTCTTTAAACTTCAGCGGTGTGGGAGATATGGAACTGACTCATAACACTCTGGTCCCGCGGGTCTCTCACAGGTGAACGAAGCCGAGGAGGAGCGACTCCGCAGTGAGAGGGAGCACATGCGCGTCACGCATGCCTGTCAGGAGGCTGAGGCTCGGGTTCAGATGCTACAAAAGTCCCTCAAGAGAGTCATCGTGAAATCCAAACCTTACTTTGAGCTCAAGTCCCAGTTCAATCACATACTGGAGGTAATGCAGAAGAGCCTAGTTAGACCTCTGTTCCTCTGTTTGTAAAACCTCTGTGCAGCGGTTCTGTTTGGGCAGTTGTGTTATAAATATGCTGCTGGGTTGGCAAAAAAGGCTGTATCTCATGGATTTGCTTGAAGTTTCTGGTAGGTTGTGGCATGAAATCAATGTTGATATTAATGATGAAAGTTGCTGTGCCCTCTGTGCAACTCCAGGAGAACAAGGCCAAGGTGCTGGAGCTGGAACAGCAAGTAGCCAAAGTGAAGACTCGCTATTCCATCGCCCTACGAAACTTGGAACAAATCAGCGAGCAGATCCACGCTCAGAGGGGGAGGGACCAGGCCGAGGGAGAATGCCCCACTGTCTGCGGTGGGCGGAGTCCCCCCGTTGGAGCTGAATCTGACAACAGAGATAAGAAAGAAGGAGGAGCCTGCAGCAGCAGTGCAATGGGGTCAGATCGATTGGATGCAGCTCTCGCCATGGTGGAGAAATACAAGGAGAATGAGAAGGAGAGGGAGCGGTCAGGGTCGGATTCCCTTTCGGTCTTCAGCCTGCAGACCATCGCTTCCGACTTGGAGAAATATGACTCCGTTGAGCACCTCGGGGACCTCAGCGATGTAGGGAGCGTAACTGGGGATGAGGTGGAGAAAGAGCGAGGCAGAGCGATCGATCGCAGAGACAAGCTGACAGAAACATCCGGCAAAGAGCGCCAGCTGCAGTTCTGCAAGCAGCACCACCGAAGCTTCAGTTTGTGAGGCTGTCATTGATGTAATGGCTCTAAATGTTGCAAAACTAAAATGTGAGTTATCAAAGAAAAAAAATAAATAAATAAAGGGGGCAAACATCCCTGACACATAGGTACCAACCAAAGCCTGAGACAGTGAAACTGCAGCAATGCAGTTGTAGGCGTATGATACTTGGTCTAAATAAGCACACGTACGTTGACTGACATTACTCTAAAACTGACACTGATCAACAGTAAACACTGCAGCCCAGATAGAACACTACTGCAATATAAAGAGCTTTCGACCCTCCAGGACAAGTAAACTGTATATTCACTCCCCATGATGGATTCTGGGTAGAATTTGTTCCTCGAGCATGAAGGAACAGCCATGAAAGATCAAAAGCCCTGTTTGAACAGACATATTTAGAAAGGCATCATTACTTACTTTCCAAGGCTAATCGTTGATCTAATTTGGTGAGACTGGTGCAAACAAAAACTCCTCCACTGTTTCCCCCGCCGTTGTGTCGAGACTTAACAGTAATTGCTTCAAGGTTGTGTATGGCAGGGTCCCTTCATACACATCCACATCCACCCTCATCAAGTTAGTGTGTAGGGAAAAATGATAAAAACGTTCTCTGTCCGTGCAGGGTGAAAGCATGCTTGAATACCCATGTCATATATTTATTTGCAGTAAAATGCTGCAGATATTGCTTTTTATTATCGTCGGCACGAGAATGCGTTTTTTGAAAATTCCTGAAATGATAGAATGAACGGAGTCTTAATATTATTAAAAACTCCATCCGAGTCTTTCCCCTCTGACAGCATGCACTCCTAGTTGGCTATTTAAACTGATATTTATGACGTATTCAGACCTGTTTGCTGAAACAAACACTGACACTAGCTAAGACAAAAGCTAAGATGAAGCTCAGCCATGTTTTCCTTTTTCATGTTGTTATGCTGCAGTCTTATGATACAAAAGCCTTTCCCAAATGTGTATTTGGATATTGTTTACATGTGTATAAGTGGATTTTTCTTTGGCAGCAAATGGAGTTCCCCTTTGGTTTGCCTTTTTTTTAAAAAAACAAAAAAAAACAAAAAACCAAAACAAACAAAAACAAAACAAGATTGCCCTTGTAATTTGAAGCGTGCCTTGACACAGAACAATTAACAAATTTAGCACGAGTAGTACTTTGTTATAAATTCATCTGTAGTTCTGTTTAGAACAATTTAAAGAACAAATATGTGCCCTTTTTATGATTTTTAAAAATGTGCTCCCAGGCACCGTTTCCGACTTGAGTTCTGATTGATTTTTTTTTGTTTTGATTTCCGTATTTTCTTTTACGATGGTGTACTTTGATTGTCAAAGTGTAAGATGCAAAACAATGAAGTCAAGAAAGGACTTGTAAATGTATGTAATTATTACAAAGCTGGAAAATATTGACCTGTACAGTTAACATGTGTTGCTGATTTGAATATGTGTTGTACAGATGTTCTGCATACCCACCGTATGTATTTAAATCATTATTGTTGCCATTCATCTGAAACAGCCCACGTTCACTTCTGTCTTAATGATTAGTCTTCACCCTTTTAACGGCATTTGTGAATTAGTCAAATGTCACTCGCTGTTTGCAGTTTATGCATTGTCATGTGTATAATCAATAAACCAGATCATAGTCCTTGGGCTTGTGTGAGTCTCATTTGTTCATATTAATTTGATGTCTTGCAAGACATTCTGTGCGATTGGATGTGAAGGGGCAGGATAGAATGTGAATTTCTATTTTGCAGATACAGCAAGAGGGATGGCGTGAGACATAGGGAGGGAGAGGTTATGTCTTCCCCAGCCTTCCTTTCAATTATTCACTAGATGTATAAATATGAAGCGGGGTGCTGATCTCAGAATAGATGGCAGAAGAGGAGCAGAGAAAAGGGGAAGGGAGATACACAAAAGGATGAAGAATGAGTCCATGAGCTTTGATTTAATAGATGACCAGTGTTGTAGAAATGACTGACTGCTGCTTCGTTGACTTAACTCCAAAGGGCTTTAGGAAAAGGCTTAACAAAGTAGTCACTGCTAATACCACAGCGCCATATCTGCACCTCCATCCGTGTCTAGTCCTCCTGCCGTGATGTATAATTATTCACGGTGGGACAAATCCGCAAGCTTATCATAAACCCAAATCCTCCTCGTAAGATTCATTATGATATTTTGCTTTTGCGGGCCTATACCTTGGCGTGTTTCATCTCGGAAAGGAAGGGTGTGTGTGTGTGTCGGGGGGGGGTGGGGGAGCAAACCGATAAATTCGTGAGAGAGGGACTGTTACGCACGGTGCGTCTCCATCATGACGTCGTGTATTAGCTCAAGATCGTAGAGGGGGAGAGGAAAAAAGGAGGGGAGTGTGGTGAATCGGTATTTCGTCGTTTATGGGGACGCGTTTGTATATAGTGCATGTATATTTTTTGTATGGCTTTTTGTCATTTGTTACCTTTGCCATGCGTAAGTGCAATACGTAGAGAAAGCCCGATTAAGATACGTTTTGTTTATGTAACATTCTGTTTACGAACGGAGCAGCTTGCACATTTATAGCCATATTAATATAGCCATAAAAATCGTTACAGAGATGCATATTTTTACCAAATAATCCGACACCGGGCTTTCCCTGGCGGGTCCTATCCGGAGGACGCACTGTTATCTTGACTGAGCGCATCGAAACTAATAGTAAGTACACATGCTTCAGCTTTGCTTCAGGGAGGCTAGATGCTACTGTTACTGTAGGTCGTAATATTAGACTACATTTGTTCAGAATATGCCCCATTTCCCGTGTAGATAATCGAGACAGATGCCAGCTCGTTCTTCATTTTGTATGCAAAGGCCATACATTTTCAATGAGCACAGGCCAGATTTGTTTTGAGTTCCTTCTTGCAGGAAACCACCTCCATCCTGTCTGCATTCAACCGTTTATGCTGTAGGAAGAGAGCATAAAGGGATGATAATTTTACACCTTTTGAAGGCAGCATGCCAGCCGGTTTACGCAGATGACATGCGATTCCAGACGCTGCTTTAGAGATCCATATGAGGACTATACGGGCTCGTTAATATGGTCGGCCTGCCTCCACAGGCCATCACGGATTCCCTCGTCAACAGCCGACAAGTAACTACCGGCAGCATACGGTTGGTGGCACCCTTACTGTGACCCTCACGTCTCAATAGTTCATGCTCAGCCGTGCACAAAATACAGCATCTGAGTCCATGTGCATGTAGCCCGTGTGGACCTGCCTGCAGCTTGGCTGCTGAAATGGACCGGATCATCCACTGCAGCTTCCGGCATTATTCACATAGGGAAGTAGGCAGTGTGTGTGTGTGTGTGTGTGTGCAACAGTGGCATGAGAGGTGGAAGTGAATGTGGACGGGCTGTAGGTGTTGTTGTAGCGCGGTGTTTCGGGAGGCTGCAGCAGTGTGAAGGCGCTGTCCGCGGTGCTGAAGCCTTAATTGCATTTAAGGCTTGAGGCTAGTTGACGGCCCCCCTCTTTCCCCCTGTCCGCTCGGTGCTACTGCAGCCACAGTGCTGATGGAGTTTGCTGGCTTTGTGCTGGTTACAGGCTGCCTCCTCTGTGCCACACTCACTCACATAGTTTGCTTTTATCCGGCTCAGTGTGTGATCGCTGATATTAATGACTCCTGCTGAGCTGTCCTTCTTTCTCCCCCCTTTTCTCTCTGCTGCCTCCCCTCCCTCCTTCCCACACAGGACAAAAGCACACACTGTACGCTGCCAACACACACACACACACACACACAGACCAACACACACTCTCTGGTGGCGTCTACCTCCTGCATACTTCTTGTCAGTGAACTCTAAAAATACACTGGATAATGCTAATGAAGTATCCAGCAGAGTTTGTCTGTCTTCCACGAGCAAGCCTCGCTGCCATCTGTCTCCCTCACTGTAGGGCTTTGTTATGCCCCCCACTCCCTCTCACCCCACTTTACCACACACACCCTCCACCCTCCCCCTTACTGCCTTATTAAGTGTGAGAGTGTATGGACGTGTTTATGTTTGTGCATGTGTGACAACCTCATAAAGCAACATTTATTATTCAAAACTGCAAATGAGCAGCTATATATAGTGTGTTTATCATTGATACAGCCGGTGTCTATGTGTGTGTGTGTGTGTGTGTGTGTATATGCGTTTGCGTTTGCCTTCCTGTCGGCACTCGAGGTCCTGGACTCACAGATCTTTTGACTTTTTTGCTGGTGGCCTGTTGTTTCATCACCCTTATGAAGCAAGAGGAGTATTTATACACATTAGGTAGAGTTAAGTTAATCTGTCTGCAGGTACTACTGCATATGTGAAAAAAAGTTGCATAAAAACCTCTGTGGCCCCAGAGGCAGCTGCTCAAAGTCTAATATAAATTGCCTCAAGTGATGTCACTGGAGTCAGCGTCAGTTGGCAGCTGAACACCACAAGTCCGGAAATTTAAAAAAAAATCTTTGGGTGCTGAGTTAGAAGGAAGTGAGAATAGCCAGACCCTTTTAGTCTGCTACTCACATCCGCTTAAGGCTACATTAGCAGCTACTAGCATAACACACTCAAATCTGTCACCAAACTCTCCACTCTCAAGCTGCATTGTGGGTAATGTAGTCAACATTAGTAGGTTTTTGAAGGAAGAGTGGGATTAAAAAGACAATATCTGTGGTTGTGCTGCATCGATTTATTATTTATTATTATTTTTTTTTTAAATAAAACTGCCCATCGTGAGTCTGACAAGGTGGTAGGAGCGCAGTGCTAAATCAGAGTACTCTTTGAATGTATTCCAGAGTTTCGATGCCAGTGAATAGGTGGGGTTGTTCATTGTGCCTTAAAAAGCTGTCCATACACACCTTGAAACACCTCTGTACTGTGCAATTGAGAGCTTTTCTAAGCCGCCCTTTGCAAGCTGTTCCAGATACTTTTCTACCCTGACATGAAGAAAACTCTAAAGTGTATTGAGTGGTGCCTCGGTGTGAAATGCTTCCATGGGCAGCCACTTTGCAAAAAATATCAGCCATCAAAACCTCAACTGAAACCTTGTATACAGGGCCTTTGAAATAAAGCCAAGCTGGCTCTCAGCTGAGCATGGGCTGTCTGCACTGTAAATACAAAATAGAAGCAAAGAGAGAGAGAAAAGTGGACTCATCTTGCAGTTCGTCCTCTCTGTGCACAGTCGAGCAGGCTGAAAAGGGAGCTTTTTTCTGGCAAAAATTTGATGCATCCCTTTTAAAAGGACAGGCAGCAGTGGACTGAAAATGACTGTATCTGTGGACTGATCGTGTAGCATTAATACTCTAAGAATATTTTCTCAGTAACCATTTTATTTTTGTCCTTTGTTTCCTTCTCTGTCTTTCTCCCAAACCCTCAATTTTTCTGTCACACTTTCCCACTTTCTTCCTCTCTTTTCCTTCTCTTTCAGATCCAGAGATGGCACGGCTATTGTTTCTGATTATTCTCTGTGCTCTCCCATCTCTTGTTGTGCCCATACATAATTCATCAGCTGGAGGTAATTTGCGTGTGTGTGTTTGTGACTGAATACGAGTGGGAATCTGCCTGTGTGTTTGCCGCCTGCGCGTGCGCATGTGTGCGTGTGTGTGTGTATTTGTAATATGCATTAATGGACACAAGTAACTCCACAGAGATTGCTAAGTGACCTGAATGAGGTGCTGTAATTTGTGCAGAGAGGAAAGCATCAGTTAAAGTGACAATATATCATGAGGCTGTAATTCATCTACATTATCTGGAGACAGAGCTTTGCCTCTCTGTTCTTGTCGTCCTTCATTCTTCTTCCTCTTCTTGTCTCTTCCTTTTTTTCCCAGGCTGTGCCATCATCCGGCCTCCCAGGGATGGGGGGATCCGCTACAGAGGCCTGACACAAGAGCAGGTACAGAGCAGAGCTGTTACCGTGCTGTATCAAATCACAGGACTTCATAATCAAGCGCATTAAACAAAGATCTTCCCAATAAAGTTTTGTATAAAATGTGGTATCTGTAATGTCATACAATTTCTTACCGAATTGAAAATATAAAAAATGTTGGCTTGAGAAAATAATGTAGTGACATTACATTAATAACCAGCTGGTGATTAGTGCTTCACGTGATGAGGGATATTTTAGCAAGTGATGTACTAATAATAATAAAACTGATGACTGACTGATGTTACAACTTCTTATCAGAGTACCTCGAGTTTTCACAATATCAGCTGCCGTCATTATTGCACCATCAGTACAGCGCATTCAAAACTTTGTGGTTGGTTTGGCTTTTTAGGAAATATGTATTCACTTTCTCTCTGAGAGAAGAGGGTTATGTCTACAGTATGCCAGCACCTCCACAACACAATCCCCTGTAAAACCACAAATGATCATTTTCACAACAGTTTTTTAAGGATTAAACAGAGCAGGGATTAAGTGAGTGTTAAGTGAGCTTTGTGCTAAGTGAAGCTAACTGGCTGCTATCTGTAGTCTTACAGACAGGAAAGTGTTATCAGTCTTCTAACTTTCAGCACGATAGTAAGGCGTGTTTCTCAAAATATCAACCTATTGCATTAGTTAAAGTGATCTTATATATATATGCTGACATTTAATTCACAATTAGTTGCTACAGGTCAATCTCCTGGCTGATTCCATGTCTCCTTTAGCAGTGAACTGATCGATAAAGCAAATATTTTCAAACAGAATCTTGAAACAACGCAGGATAACCGTGAGACAAAGAGAGACTTCCTAAAATATGAACAAGCATGAATAATGAGCAGGAGATTGAAGAGAGTGTGCAGAGTTTGAAAGAACTTCCCAGACATAGATGGTCTAATGGGACAATATCCAGTGGCATTATGGGAAATGTAGGATGGAGACATTTTGTAGCCAAAAATCCAGATATCTTGGTATCTGCTGCACATTAAGAATGAAAGTTATTTCTTGACCTTGGAGACAGAATGTTACCTGCACATGAAATTTGCAACAGATGTAGAATTTCTTTGTCAAACATTTAATATACAGTTTTTTCCCTTAAACAGGGTGGAGAAACAGGGTGGAGAAATCAACTTCTTATCCCACCTTGTCTGTTATATCATATGTCTGGACCATTGCATCAAGTGTAAATTATCTCAGTCTCTTGTACATAATTTTACACACATTTGCGGGAAAAGTATGTTTCCCCACACATAAGAGACTAAAACGTCCTGAAATCTAATGGAGGTGATGTGAAATACTAAATCACCGCAGTAACCCTTAATTATGACCCGCCTGAGAATGATAAATAAATTTTAAATTACAAGAAACAATGAAACAAAATTTTAATCTGCAATTATATTAATTTATAGTATATTAAAGAATTCCTGTGTTTTTATATAAATAATGATGAAAAAAAGAAAGATACTCATTTGTCACTTGTTTGTTTGTTTTTTTTTACACAAAAAAGTTCAAGTAACTCCTTTAAAATAGTAGTTAATAGGCAACACCTACAGTACCCTTCTCCCTCACAGAGGGAAAAGCCAGAATCCATGAATATACAAACATTTTTTCACTGCTGGATGAAAGATTTCTTGTTTAAGTAAAAAGGCCATTTTCAGTGTTTGTGCACTCTGTACGTTTCCATATCACACTTGCGTAAGGTGAATACCGGACCATAACTGGCTTCCTAATGTGCTGTGATGTTGCAAAATCATGCTCATAAGTAAGTCTTAAAGACTTAAGGTGGGCACAGACAAAGCTGAATGCAGATGAATCTTTTAACAAGCTTCCGGTGCAGAATTTGTCTCATTCTGCACACTAAAGGTCAAACATTCAGGTGAAGTACCAAGTAGCAAAACACATTTTTGAGCAGCACTTTAAAGCTCACAAGACTGTATTTA
Organism: Scatophagus argus; assembly: GCF_020382885.2. Taxonomy (NCBI): domain Eukaryota; kingdom Metazoa; phylum Chordata; class Actinopteri; family Scatophagidae; genus Scatophagus; species Scatophagus argus. The sequence continues at coordinate 21,304,635 of NC_058501.1, forward strand.
ATTTCATACTGCAGCAAAACTCAAATTGGAAGGGAGGCTAATGATGTTTCAAAGTGTAAGAACTGAGCCATTTAGCTGTTTGAAATCTGATTGCGGTGCACACACAAGTCACACACAACACGGCATAAAAGAAGAGAGAAGGTGTAATTCAGAGCGCGACAGCCCATCGGTTCATACACTTGCCATAAAATGTTCTTCCTGTTAGAGCTTTATTGTCAAGGCCATATGGCTCCACATTCTACTGCACTGAGACAGAATGAAGAGGCTCCCTAACTCAATCAGAAAAACTGCTCTCAGAGAGCATCAATCACACTTTAATGACTGTCTCTCCGCCCGTGTTTCTCTTACAGATCCGCAGCGTGCAGATCCTGCCTGTGGATTATGAGATCGAGTACATCTGCAGAGGAAACCGGGTGATCGTGGGACCCAAGGTCAGGAAGTGCTTACCCAACGGCACGTGGACGGACATGGCACAGCACAGCAGATGTCGTAAGTCCGTTTTGATCTAATTCTAGATCCGCTTTTTATCCTGCCCTCCACACTGCGTTTATCTTATTTACAATTCTCTCCCTTTTCCAGATTTTAACCAACTCTTGTGTATATAGTCGTTTTTTTATGTACTGAACTGATAAAATAAAATCTGTTTTACCAGCATGTTACTGCCTTCCCTGTTTACTCTACACACAGAAAATAATGTGACATACTGTGCAGCCTTCGCTCTCACTCTTACGAGAGACATTTTACGATCAAATTTACACAGTCAAGTTTTGCAATCTTAAATGGAGTTTACATGAAATGAAACCACAACCTTTTGCTGTTGTTTATTTCTTACTTTACCCTCTTTTCCCCTTGTTTTAACTAACTGATTTTTTTGGCTGCTTGGAAACAAGCTGTGAACATAACATTGTAACACATTGATATAGTGACCTTGTTATTGAACAGATGCCTATTATGCCAGTTACTGAGCAACCTTATCATTCATTTGAAGTTGTCTTTCGGGCCACCTGGTGAATGTAAATCCAACTTTAGCTCGGCTTTGGTCTCCTAAAGGAACCATTAGGCTGTTTCATCAGTCAGTCGCTGACTGTGTCTGTCTGCTGTTTGGTGCTGAACAGTAGCGGTAGCGAACAGTGGGTTTGTGACGTTTTGTGGCAGAAAAAAGCTGCCTGCTGCAGCCAAAACTGCTCTGCAAGAGGGTTGAGACTGAACCAGAACGGTAAGGTTCATCATATTAATGGTTTTCTGCAGGTTAGTTACTTTGAGCAAAACCTTTCCAATTGACATGTTGCTTTAATATTGTCATTTCATATGTTTGCTATTAGCTATTTGCTGAAAGGTAAACCAACTAGCTTTTTTGGCGCATCAACTGGGAGGGTCAGACCCAAAGACCATCCTCGCACTGTGAAAGGAGTATGACTTGTCTTCCACGTATGACGGTTTGTTTTCACGAGATGACGACACCTTAAGCCTTTTATCCATGAAGGCTGAGGTGCAGTTTAGTTTCAGAAAAGCTTGAAATTGGACTTTGTTGGTGAAGCTGTTTTCATAGATTTGCTCTGTGAATAGGTTTATTATTGTGCTGCTTTTTGCTGATTAGCTTTTTTGTCTGCATACGTGATGTGAACTTATCTGTGATACTCCCACAGAGTGTAGTTTGGGCTGACGCTTGCTGGGTGTTGCTATTGGAGTGCTTACACTAAGATTATATCATATATTTTTATAGTATTTAAGTAGTTTTCCTGCTTCTACACGGTTTATCTGTGCTTTCTTGCTGCAAACTTTGCTTGTGAACCGACATTTTCTTTTTAGACTGGGAGGCCTGCGTGTGATTTCTACTCAGATCACATCCACAGTGCCTCTGCAAATACTGAGAATAAGGCCTGCGATCCAATCAAATCCCTCTTATATCTCTGTTTTTGTTCTTTCAGTTCACATTTAACATCAGTGGAATTTGTTTTTCCCGAGAGCACCTTCTCTTTTTTGTTTTCTCTGGCTTATGTAAGAGCACAAGCTGCAATGTGCAGATTGGAGTTGTATTTTGTCCTCACATGCTGGAAGGAGGCTTTAACAAACTCGGCAGCTAAACAAATTGCATTCAAGAGCTTTTGCCATTTTGTCAGGAAATGCCAAGACGACAAATGGTAAATCATATGGACAGTGTAGCATAGATATTGAATAGAAAATGGGTGGGTTTAATTGTAGCCTAATATATTTCTTCCTGTTCATTTAGCACAAAACTAGTCTGTTTGGCTCAAGATGGCTCCTTGAGCAGTTAAGGTTCCATTAAAGAGAACCTCACAATGTTTGTATTAGCATAATTAAAATCTGGATGTATCCAATACCTGTAAACAGTACATTAATATACTGTATGAAAATGTTTCTCATAGTTTGCTGCTCAGGAGGCAGACTAATCTGCCCAGGCTCTGTTTAATGGCAAAACACGTCCACCTTGTCGCTCACTTGTATCGTGTTTTCACCTCGTTCTTGTCCAGACTTGGAGAAACAAGTCAGGTCCTCAACGTCCACTCATTTGTGTGAAGGTCTGTATTTTCACAGCCGTCGCTGTCAGCAGCAGCGACAACCAAAAGAGGTGAAAAAATAGAAAGTAATTGAAAATAGAGATTCATTTATTTTTTTTAGCGTACTGTCTTTCTCAGTAAGATAGAAGGAGGCTCTCATCGCTTTGCTAATCCTTCAACTAAATTCTGAACCCTGACGCTTTGCTAATTAGCAAGTGCTGACATGCTAACGCGCTAAGCTAAACATGCTAAACATAGCACCGGTGTGTTAGCATTGTCGGTGTGTTAGCATTGTCGTTGTGAGCATGTTTTCCGGCTGCGTTAGCTTGTAGCTCAAAGCACGGCCTCAGAGGACTGTTTTAGGCTTGTTACCCTTATCTGGTATCTTGTTTCTGTCCAATTATTACATCAATTTCACATGGCTACTCTTGTTTCCAAAGGATTTTATGCTATCCTAGACAGTTTTACAACTGTTATCACGCTAACCTCAGGCTTTAAATAATTTTGTTTGCGGCTCATGAGCGATAGCAATTGATTCCAGCAGCATTAGGAGTAGCATGTACCATTATCTTGAATGGACATCTCCCTGTGACTCTGAGGGTACCGTGGGACAATACTAATGGCAGGACTATACCCTAACACAAAATGTAGTTTTTCCATGTCTCAGTTTACATTTTGGGTTATCATTCTGCAGAAATACATTTCATGCAACACCAATACGCAACTTCAGGATGAAATGAAAAGTTATTTTGCAATCCTCCCCCCATAGCAGTTCATTTTTATTTTATTTTTTTGCTAGTTAAAGTTGCGATAAACACTATTTCTGTATTGACAATACATCAAATTACAACCAAAAGTGTTATGTGAAAGATGTTGCTCATCCTGACAGTTACCACCCACTTCTGCAGTTCCCCTCAGCTCTGCAAGGTGGTTCAAAGTTTTTCAGCTCATTGTTTTTGTTTTACTTTTTGACTGACAGTGCAGACCTACTGCATGAGCACTGACTGGCGACAAAATTCACACTCATTCATTGTCTATGAGGAGTGACTGATTGGCTGCACGAAGCATGCTGGGATACCTGGCAAGCTGCTGGTGTGACAACAAATTCAAATCATGCTCCCATCAAGACAGCTGATCAAGGCGTGCAGGAAATGAGGATAATAATGATAATTGTATTGCGGCTGATGGTCAAAGTGGCAGTTTTGTGTAAGTTTTGTTCGTGTGCAGAGGGCCTGCACTGTCAGGCTAACTGCTCTCATCAACCTTGTTTCCACATGCAGCAGGCAGTGGCTTTTAGCAAAAAATTCTCATAAATCCAGAGTACAGAGCCTGACAACAAAGTGGGCGACTAACTGGTGAACACCGGAGCATTTAGCAGCAAAAAAAAAAAAAAAAAAAAGTTATAAAAGAGTGAATAATGGATTTAACAAGTGTCCAGAGAGGGTTCGGGTTAGTGTTTTGTACTGGCCCTGCTGATCTTTTAGACAACCAATAGTATAATTTCCTCATCAGAAGCACATTTGCTTCTGAGAAATGTTCATTTAACTGCAACTCCTTTTCATGATTTTACCTTTTTTTTTAAAAAAATAACTCTGTGTCCCTGTCTCCGTCTTGTTTGTGATTCCCAGTGCTGCTTTGCCCGCGGGTGTGGACTTCCCTGGAGAACGGCCGGGTAACAGCGAAGCCGCCTGGGCCGCCAGTGGAGGGGACAGTACTCCATTACAGCTGCCACGCCGGCTTCATCCTGGAGGGCAGAAATGTCAGCCATTGCACTAAACTGGGCAAGTGGGACGCGCCTAAACCCACCTGCCTCTGTGAGTGTCTGAGCCACTAATGTTAAGATAATGATGTGTGGTGGGGATGCCAGATTCAACAGACTAAGCAGGCTGACAGACAGACAACATAGGCAGGAATTAATGATACTTAAGTTTTCACTGCAGAGAACATTTATACCACACGTCTCTGATATGAATTCATAATATCCATCGTGACAAGTAGTATCAAAGAAATCCAGAATCATTAACTAAAGGTTATATTTTACTCACTTTTTAGTTTACAGCTTTGGAAAACATTACAGAAAATGTAAGCAATTTAAAAACATTGCTTTGGCCTATCTTATCTAAAAGAAAGAAAGGCTGACTTTGGCTTCTTCTCTTGAGGTTCCCAATCAGCACCCAATGCTGAAGTGACTGGTCAGATCATTTAAGAGTCTGAAATTTTATTGATAATTCGACATCTAGTCATCTTGCATCAGTAATGTGTGTGTGTGGTTTGATTCACTGGACGCACACAAGTGTCAAACAAAACTGTAAGGCCAGTTTCGGGACTTATCGAGATTAACGACTATAACTACAGCATAGTTCAGCGGTCTTTAAACTACGGGATGTACCACTCAAAAAGGGCGGCTAGAACATACCACTCCTACGAGAGGGGGGGAAATAGTCTAAGATGGATTGTCCTTTATAACACTATCTGTAATAGGGCTTTTTTAGTACTATTTAGTGTTTTTTAAGTTGCAGTCCCAGTACAATGATCTAAATAACCGATTCTTTAGACTGTAATCAAATGAACAGACGACATCCTGTACCAGCTCATCACATAAACACGGCTCACTTTGCTTTTGCAGCCTGCCTCACAAAAATGGGACCATAAGGCTTTAAAGATGGCAGATACAAACACCTGCTCTCCCAATAGTGAAGCACGGTTGCAAGGCAATAGCTGATCCACCCAATCAGAGTGCAACCCCTGGGGGGGTTTGCACCACTGGCACAGGCAGGTAAAGCTAATGATGAAGTGAAATGCTGACGTCCCATATGTTAAACTGGATAAATACTCAATGAATATTAGAATGAGAGTGTAAAATCACTGACACCCAGGAGTGTTCTCAGTTACAACAGTTGGCTACCGTCTACAGTCTGAGAAGAGTTGTCCAAATTGATGCAGATAAAAGATGATTTAAGGAAAAAAAAAAAATGAAATGACAAACTGAAAGAAAGGAGAATGCCAACTGGATATCAAGGGAGTTGGCATGGCAACCAATAAAGTTGCTATGGGAATGATGGTATTAAAATGGATGAAAGAGGGAATTATCAGCACAGTTGGACCGGCCAGCTGAAAGTAGGCTGCTTATTGTATAATAAGAAAATCTAGAAGATGTGTCAGTGCATTATGGCTCGCTCGTGTAAATAAGTATTTTTAATGTCCTCTCATAACATTGATTTCTTCACCGTGAGACTTTCTATGGTGCCTATCCTTTGTAACTATATTAGATTGAATGGTTTTCTATCTCTCTGTGAAATATCATAGGATTACGTAATACCCACCACACTTCCTGCTCTGCATCCAACCAACCGTATCCACCAGCATAACTGCAGTGTTGTGTTACTGCCATCTAGTGGAGGGAAATCATTTGAATTTTGAGCTTTACTGCACCAATTTTTTACATTACAAAGGGGAATCATTTATGATTTTTATCACAGCTGGTTTTTTAAATCATGCAGCAGAATGATCTTTTCCTTCTAGTTAACTGTTCTGTTTCCACCTGAATTGTATTTTTTCTTTTTCTTCCGTCTTGTGTTTGCCGCCCAAAGATGACAGAAACTACACAGGTAGGATTTTTTTTTCTACTCTTGTATGACACTGAAACATAAAGCTGCTGTGGTGAAATATTTGTCACACGTGAACTTATCACATATAACATTACACTGAAAAAGAAAGATCTTGTCTTTTGTCCCTCAAGCTCAACAAATATAAGCTGTCACAAACAAAGTTCCCTTCTTTTTTTTTTTTTTTTTTACATATATTTACGATTTAACTGACCAGAATAAATAAAATGACTGGGCATTTTACTAAAAGTACATCCTAATCATGCAATTATTAATAATAAAACATAAAATGTCTCACCTAGATCAGTCTCATCAAGATCATATAACAAACTGTCTTTTATCTTCAGGGTGACTGGTAAACCTGCCTGTTCCTACGTGACTCTGCACACACAAATCTTTTATGGCCTAATTAAATGCCGCTTTGCATACACTATGGCTTTGCAATATTATTCTACAGATGCAGTGTGCTACTTTTGCCACAAGAGGGCAGCAGAAGCTTAAAGCACCAACAAAGCTGCCTGTAACAGACGCTTCAAAATGCACACACCAGCTGGGAAAATCCAACTTCTTTGGGAAAAAGGAAAATTGTCCAATTAAACATTTTTCTGCTGTGAGAAACAAGATTACAGTTTTAATTGCTTTTGAAGTTGTTGCTCAGTTAAAGAAATTAGTTTTCACATCTAATATTAGAACACATACATATGACGGGCCCCCAGTTCCTCTCCCACATTATTTTTCTATCCCTGAGTACTGAGCAAATCCTTCTTTTATGAATCAAAGCCCAGAAAGAGAAGATTAAGGATATTTAATTTGTTCGTAAGCATCATTTGTAAGGTGGCATTTTCAACTCAGCTCATCCAAAGTGTCTTTGGTTAATTTTAATTGCAAAGTTTTAATGAAAACTGTGTGTTCTTATTGGTTTGTTGCTAATCGTTTTTGCCATGCTCCTGCCCTCTGCTAAGACCACGAGGGATTGTTAAAACGGAGAGAGTAATGGCATAACAAGAGCAGCTCAGAGTTGGTCACTAATGCAGGTGTAAATACAATCAGGTGTGGAAGATTCAGCACACTAAGCCCAGTGATATGTACAGTGCTTTTAAAACTGTGGGTCTTTGTGATGGCAAAACTGTCCGAGTTTGCAGCAGGTCATTTCTGCAAATGTACCAATGTGCTTAGCCAGCATTCCCTGAAAAACAAAATAAATAAAGGGTCAGAACATCTACTAGTACAACCATTTTATCTGATCCCTGGCAAGAATGATGAATACATTTGTGACTGTTGCAGGATGGCTCACCCTCTTGCACAGTTATGTCACCACATTAGAAATTAGCCAGATATTGAATCATACGCTTGCTACAATCCTTGGAAGGCTCACAGCACTGTGGCGTTACTCTAACAAGAATTAGGCATAGACCTGTTCTCGCCTTTCATAAGCCAGATACTGTACGCACACACACACACAATATGCAATGCTAAACTCAATATATAGTCTTATGCAAGTAATCCCATAAGTTGCTGGTAAAAAACTTTCAAAATGTCACAGACAGATGTGACAAACACATAATTAACAAAGCAGCAGAGAACACTGTTTCCTCAAATAGAAATTTCCATCTACTGTCACAATCCTGACCTCCTTCTGGCTCTGCTCTCTCTCGCTCTCTCCACTCCATGTGCCATCACCACCCACTTACTGCCTCCTCAGCGGGAGAAAGGTTAATACCCTGCTCCTGTCTGTGTCTGCTCTACCCTGTGTGTGTGTGTGTCTCTGTGTGTGTAGGATTACATCTCTAGTTTCAGTTTTCTCCAAGTTCAGTATAACAAAACCAGAGTATGCAGTGAACAGAAGCAAAGCAGCAAACAAACATCAACCACATCACAGTTTCTATCCAAAGTTTGTATGTGTACATATGTACATATACAAGTACTCTGTATATTCTGTATGACCTTTTTTAGGTTATTCGATCTAATAATCTGTCTCATCTTTGAAGATTAAGAGATTCAGATGATTGTTTTTTAGATCATACTAGAAACGCTAACAGGCATTAAAGCAAACGGTTGGCGTTGTTCAAAAGTTTTCTGAGCCTTCTTTCAAAAATCAACAATGCATTAGTCAAAACGCCAAAGTGATAACAGTGATAACAGCGATAACAGCGTGCAGGAATGTTTTAGTCTCATTGTGCAGATAATTGTTACCCAGCACAGTTTTTTGGATGTGCGTGTGCTTTGAAAGTTGAATTTTTAATGGAGTCATTTATTTTAATTATTATCAAATGTGACTCAGAAGTGAACAAAAACTGCATTTGTTGGAGACCAATTTCAGTGGTGCATTAAAACACATGGGGAGGACACCGAATGTGGGATTGACTCAAAATAATCATCATCATGGCACATGAAGGCTCATTTATGTCCTTTAATAATTTTGTTAACAACAATGGGGTTCTGTGGCAAAGAGGAATACGACAGCCCATAGCTGGATTAGTTTATTGGTCGGACAAACTTTTGCCATCCTCCTCCTCTAAGACGAATTGAGTCGTTGAGATTTTAGATCTTAAACATGTGCTTTCCGTTCAGTATCTTCACGAGAAGATGCTGTGAGAGTCTGGTTTGCTCCAAAAGGTTAAGATGAGAACTTAAAAGCTGGTTGACCTCATGCGTCCTGTGATTTATTCACACTCCTCACCTGACGGGAATTTGAGCCTTGTGCACAGGCAGAAATGGATTTTTAAAGCAGTCAACAAAAACATTCTGATAGTGATATATAGCATGATACCTCCCCCACATTCATAATAATACACTACAGGTTGCAAAATGTTGCTACCAAGTTATGCCCTGGTGACAGGATATTTACAGTTGAACAAATGAACTTATTATTCTTAACTCCCCTCCACCCTGTTACTCAGGCATGATATATTACTCTAATAACTGCGCTGCTGCAGTGTTGGAACCAAGGTAGTGTGTAGTCTGCTGCTGCCGGACAAATTATATAATGATGATACCGTATGGAAGTTAGAGCTGTTTACCGCGTGATGAGCTGTATTTTTCTAGCAGTGCTGGCCAACATTTATGCCGTCATTCACATAACCGTAATGTACAAGTAATGCATAAATGAGGCTTGAGTTTTCACCATCTGGTACTGCATGAGCAAATATGGACTTTGAAATACTCTTTGGCCAAAGTCTCAACTCTGCACAAAGAACGTGACTCGTACTGTCAGCATTGTGGAAAAACCTTACGCCTACAAAATACAAGCGTCTCGGGGATAAGAAACAGTTTGATTGATTTTACGCGATATATTTTGTCAGAGCATTTTCACAGTGATTTGGATTGCTCCCTGAGTAAAAGTGTGCTCTGCAGGTGGTGGACAAGGTAATCTGGCTATTGTGTCAAAAAGGGAACATTCAAAACTGTTTCTTCCCACTCAGACATTTGCCAAGAGGAGAAACAAGCCATTATCCTGAAGGATGCCCTGTGTACAAGCTGCAGACACACAAATATACAGTACAATGCCTTCATTAAAGCAGCTCAGCAACATGTTACAGCACTCATGTCTCTGTTGCATCTTTTCCAGGCTTTGCCACGGTTAATGTTTTCTCTCAATGTGGCGTTTGCCACCATGGGAGTTGTTAACGCTATCCGATGCCGGTGCGTCTTGCCAGTGTTGGCTGCAAGCTTACGGTGCGAAACAGCACATAAAGTTCACGGCTGAATAATTGATAGTGCGTTGGATGGGTCACAGGGTGGCAGCGAGGATGAGGAGGAGGAAGTGGAAGGCAAATGCCAGCAGATGATCACTACACTCACCTCAGCCTGTGAGGGCTTGTTAGCAGCTGAATAGCTCTCTGCTTCACAGAGATAGCCAGATAATGAGATTTGGGTAATGAACCAGGGTTATATAATACTCATATTCCATCGCCTAACTACAGAGGGTTTTTAATTTAGACTGGAGAAATAATGGTCTTCTTCTCAATTGGTACAATACGTAATTTTCAAAGGGAAACTTTAACAGTAATGTTACACTGCAATTAGAGCGCTTACACAGGAGCGAGGAAAACACAAGCATAAAATGGAATCAATATGAAGTCGATAATCCAAATAGGCTAAATTGAAAATGGCAAAAAGTATCAATGGCACTGCAATGACTTTCTGTTATCTTCTTAGATATAACAAGCTGTTAATATTTAGCTGGCAGACATTTCCCTCGTTACAGATACTGTACAGGCTGTGCCAGAGGTGAACAGATGTGCAGCGAGTCCAGTCTCTCTCTCTCTTATCTCCACCAACTACCTCACTGTTTCCACTCCTCAGATGAAAGCAAATAAAATCAGCCATGATTGATTCTGCCTACCACATTTTTTGCTGATTTCTCAGAGCAGCTTCTGTAGCAATTTATAGACTTTGCCATGGAGGGGAGGTGGAAATGAAATGGTCTATGGATTAGCAGAGGTGGTTGCAGAGCAGAGTTGCACACTGTTCATGTGTGCTAGCCCAGTAAGCATGGAGCTATTGATTTCCGGGTCAAACAACATCTAGGTTAAAACCAGGCCGAATCTGCTTGAAAACTGAAAGCTTCTCAGGTGTCAAGGTTATATGTGACTGTTGTTTCAGCAGCATTTAAGTAAGTGTAGCCAATTCAGATCCTAAGAGTGCATAGAATCAGTGTTTTTAGCAGCAGCACCAGCTGTAGGGATGACAGTGATGACCTGTGGGTTGTACACACCACTCTACAGCCTCAAATAACTAATTAAAACACTTGAACACACATCACTGTGAGAAGAACTATCTGAAATGACAAACTATTTTTGGGAAAAGTTTGTTTAGTCCAAGTCATGATTATTCACTTTGTGAAGTCTAAGTCTATAATGGGGGGAGGTTATAGCCTTTACTGCAGCCTGCCACCAGCGGGTGATTAATTATGTTTTGGCTTCTCTTTTGGGAAGCTCTCATGTCATCCATCTTTATATACAGTCAAGGGTATGGACATACATGTCCCCCCTCAGGATGAATTGTAAAAATATTAGTGACTAATAAACTTTGAATATAGCGCCACCATCCACTCAGTTCAATAATTTGGCTGCTGAAAAAATACCTGCGAAACATACGACACACTCCCATCAGCCTCAGCTTTACTTTGGCTTTAGTAGCATTAGCCTGCTGTGACATGCTAAATTAAAATGGTGAACATGCTAAACCTTATACCTGTTAAACACCAGCATTAACATCATCACTGCAAGCATGTTAGCATGATGCTGACGCTAGCGTTTTTCTCAAAGCACCACTGTGCCTAAGTGCAGCCTCGGAGCTGCTAGCATGGCTGCAGACTACTGCACTACTGCTGCTGCTGCTGCTACAGGGCCCACTGCCTGCTGCATTTGTTCTTCCTGTGACCCGCATCTAACTGACTGTATTCAACTCTACACATTAGCCTTGTTCTGTACTTTACATATTACACTATAGCTTGATGTGGTTTGATGTTTAACCTTGCATTAATAGCACTGAGATCACAGTTACATCCCATCGTGCTGTGCAGCTCCTTACTGGACATGCTGTACATTCATTAATCATTGTAATATATAATTATATGCACTTGGTTGCACTGCCCTGATTAGATGCTAAACAGGATTATGCTGTGCTTGTACTTAATGTGTTCAAGGATTGCATTTAATTTGAGCTAAAAACAAGTAAATGAATGGGTTAGTCAACATTAGATATTTATTTAAACGATCAGCAGGTTTTTACAAGGTTTTTCTGTGCATCCTTCAGCATTATGCAGCTGACTCAGGTGCGTCTCAGCTTGAGAATAGCGGAGGTCCAAGGGAGAGAAATGAACTGGGACAAATTGACTGATGTACGGTCTTTATTAATAGTGCAAACAGACTAACGTTTTGTGTCTTCATGGTTGAACAGATCTCAGATCTATTGGATAATGGATCTTAGGGTGGGAGCTGCCATGCATACAGTAATGACAACACAAAACAAAAGAACACAGAGAGTTCAAAGTTACAAATACAAGTACTGCATGCCTTAAGTGTAATTAATTAGAGGAAACACGACGAATTCCAGTCCTTCGTTAAAAAGTTGGTCAGTTTGCACTATTGAGCTTCTCAGTTCTGACTGTTTATGGCTTTTCTTTGTCTTATGTGAGCTGAATACATGGCAAGCGATTTGAAGATATCACCTTGGGATTTAGGGTTTTGTGGTGGATTTTTTTCCCATTATTTTCTGGCATTTAAAAGATTAATTAAAAAAGAACGAGCAAGTTATTTGATCATAAAAAAAGTCAGTCAGCCGCCAATTGCAGTGCACATTGCTTATACTTATTGAAATTACTTGAAGTAAGACATGCAAGAAAAATATTTATTAAGAATTTGGCTTTAGTGAAAGCAAATTCTGACAGGACATGATTAATTATGATATATTTACTGAAAACTAAAGGGATTATTGAACTTTTTTCTGTGTGAAGAGTTGTAATACAATGCAGAACAGCAGAACCATTCAGCATCAATTAGAGTATTTTATGTATGTTATGTTATTTCCCATACAATTACCAAATCGTGATATTAATCAAGATCACGACATTATTCATTATTGATGTTGTGGTATTGATTTCCACCGAGCTGCCCAGCCCTGCCTTGACGTACTAACGATTGATTACATGTTTATTTGGAAGAAGCACGCTGACTCTTTGAGTCACTTAATTGTTTTTTTTTTTGTTTGTTTTTTTCCCTGGTGAGGTCAGTATTTACACATCTGTACTGATGCCTCGATCAGAAATCGATTATGCACCAACCGACAGTGTCATCCGTGCAGTTGCAAGCAAGTGGGTGGGAGTATAAGAAGCCAGATGCAAAGAAGGAAATGTGACAAAACGAGGCTGTGCGTTACTCCTGTGGGATGGATGTGCTGTTTAAGTTAAGCTCAGCGTGTAACTCATTAGAAAATCTTGGAGGCTTTTGCCCAGCGCCTCCCCTCCCCACCCCCAACCACTCATCTCTCCCGCTCTCTCTCCATCGCTCCCCCTCCCTCCCTCCATCCCTCCCTCCATCTCTCTCTCTCAGCATACATTTCAGACCAGTCTTTGCTCACGCTCTCTCTCTCTCCCCTCTCTCTATCTCTCTCTGTCACACACACACACACACACACACACACACACACACACACACACACACACACACACACACAAACAGACACATACACGCTCACACTCAGCCAGCCGGTGCTGCAGTGGATCAGACGCAGAGCTCTGGCGCGCCTGCTTTTCCGCGGCAAATCGTTTCATCTGTTGGAATACGGCTGCGTTAAATGGGGTGCTGGGTGGGTGGGAGATGTAGCCTGCTATTTCCGCTGCTTCGGCTCTCAGTTCACACTCCAGTCGTTTTGTTTTTTTGTTGTTTTTTTCCAACCGCAGCTCCCAATCCTCACTCGTTTGACCCGGTTGACGTGTTCTGCGCGGACTCCGACGTCCTGACTCGCGCGTCCTTTCTGTTTTTTGCGTAAAAGTCGTGAGTAAAGGAGGCGCTGTCCGGTATTCACGATTGATCGCGAGCAGAAAGCGAAGCGCTTGTTTAGTTCAGTCATGCCAAATGTGCGGATTCGCGAAGAAAATGGTTGGACCGCAGGACCGAGGTTCGTTTGAAAGTTGACCGATCGGCACCTCGAGGCAGTCAGCGCCGTGTCCTCACATGATCGCTGCGAGCACCGCGAAGGCTGACTGAACTGTGTTTGACTTTTTTTTCCCGAAGATATCCAGCAAGCCATGTATAATTAACCATGCATTATGCTAAATTATACGCTGACTAAATTATTCACTCGATCCGCTAAACACTCGCAGTTATTAAAAGTAAATGGTTGGGTTATACAATAGCTACCTGCAACGCTCACCATACAATCCAAACTGCTTAAAGGAGCCGGACACGTGTTGAGTTAGCTTGAATTTTCGTTGCACAATTCGCACAGAAAATAACCCTAGTCCGGCTCGATTCGCCCGCTGCAGCACCGGGGTCATCTCGCTCCGGCTCAGCTCACCTTGAACCATGCTGGTGATGTGCAGAAGTCCTTTGCGGGTTGCTCGCTCAGCCCGCGGGCATCCGATGTTCCTCCGCGCATCTCTCATCGTCCTTCTTCTCCTCTGGCCACGGCCGTCCGCAGGCAAGAAGAAGCTGTACATCGGAGCGCTGTTCCCCATGAGCGGAGGCTGGCCGGGCGGTCAGGCGTGTATGCCCTCCGCTCAGATGGCCCTGGACCTGGTGAACAACAGGAGCGACATCCTGCCCGACTACGAGCTGGAGCTCATCCACTACGACAGCATGGTGAGTGCATGAGGAGGAGAGTCAGAGGAGGTGCGCACTTCTGTGATGTGTTGTGTCAGTCAGCGAGGGATCTAATGATCTGCCTCTCAAATTATCACGAGGAGTAACCGACCCTGTTGTGTCATCACTTGTCATCACTGTTGTATTTAGTTGTGATGGTCCCCTCCTGCAGTCGATGTTTTCTGACTTCACGGAGCTCATTCTTATTTTCCATCCTGGTTTTCTCACGTGTTATGGCGGGTATATTGTATTTTACTTTGCCTTGACAACAACAGGACATAACTACCTTTTTAAGGAACACCTGCGCTTTCCCCACCAAGTCGCAGAGCTAGAAAAAGGTCACCCTGCTGATAACTAACATTCAGGTGTCCTCACTCTGCTTAACAAAGGAGGCTGCCATGCTGTGTGCAGAGCTGGTTTGTGCTAAATGAGCAAACACACCTCCTGCTTGTTGCTCATCAATCATTAATCATGGTGGTATTTTAAAATGTCAGCATTATCAACCACTATAAATCCAATATCCGCCCCCCAACTGCTTTCATTTCCCCTCGCTGCCCCAGTTTACCACCCACCACACTGACAAAGACTTTAATCAAAAAGCTCATTATTTATCATAGTAAAAAAATGCTCTATTTTTGTGCCTTGTTGCGTGCCCTGATTGTTATTCTGAAAGTTTTTTACCCCCAAAAAAGGAACCATTTTTCTCAACAACGGCATGAGTGGAGACACATGAAAACAATTACTGGATATCCCCCCTCTTTCTCCTCTCCTGAGGGCCACTATCAATCATGCTGCAGGGACGATGCCTGGAGAGAGGCTGGGGCACCAAACAGTTAACTGTACTGGGACTGGTTAGAAATTTGCTACGAGCTTTATTTTGATTGGTGTACACGGCTCTGCATTGGAATCCTGTTAAACAGAATAGCAGGGAGAGAGAGTGAGAGTGTGTGTGTGTGCGTGTGTGTGTGTGTGAGAGAGAGAGAAAGAGAGGGAGAGTTGGCATGGCAACACTGTTACTCTTGAAGCAAACCACAGAAACAAATAAGGTTTCAGCTCTGTGAAAATATGTGTGCAAATTCATGTGCTGGATGTATGCAGAGCTGATAGCACAGTGGATGCTCGTTCACATTCTGTTGTGCACACACCTTGTTCTTTGCAAGCAAATGCTAAATAGATCAAATGTTTCCGTGTGTGTATGTGCGCATCCTCTGATTACAAGTGTAGTGAAGCAGGCAGCTGCAGATGTAGCTGCCATAAACACAAAGATAAAGCAATTGCATGAACAGATTTCATAGGGATTGGAAAACATCACTCCTCGTGCCTCAGGAGTAGCTGGCGCCTCGGGCTTGAGAAATAGATGCAGATCCCTTGAATAGAACAGCTCAAAGAGGCTGGTATAACATTGTCTGAGTGACGCTGGTTAATTCCTTGAATTAAGTCAAGGGGGATTTCATTGCTCCTGCTCTGGGTACATTGTGTTTGGAGAGAGGGTTTTTTGTTTTTTTTGTTGGTTTTTTTTTTTTGTTTTTTTTTTACCTTCTGATTGCAAACATTTTTCACCTGGCTTGAATAGTAATGAGGATCTTACCCTCTGAGAGGCAGACAAGCAATTATAAGAAAGGGATTAATTAGCTATCATATTTACATGCAGTTATTATGACTCACTCCTCATTCTTGTTTGGCCAGAGAACAAATCTCCAGCTTGTGAACTCTTTGATTAACTGTGAGATTAAGACAAGGGGCGTGACTGGCCCTTTGTTTGCTTGCATCTCAAGATCAAGGACAGAGAAGCGTAATTATGAAGCAGACTCTCTTGACCTGAATTTATCGCAATTACAAACTTCATGGCGTGTTCTAAGTCTACCAGCAGCAGGCTGTTGAATATAAGACGTGCATTAACGTTGGCAAACAGGTGCCGAAACACACACACAAACACACACACACACACTAGTCTGTGACCATTAGGGCTGGGAGTATCAAGCGATGTCCTCAGCTTGTTCAACATCATACAAAATTCATGAATCTCAACACTTAATCCCAGCCTGTCCTTTTAATGGATGCAGATACCCTGTGGTAGCAGAACGGCTTGTTTCTGTGGCTATTCTGGCGACAGCATCAGACTATTTACAGCCTTCTGAGGTCTACACACACACACACACAGAGTACATGCAGACACACACTCTCCGCGCAGGCCGTTGCCATGGATATATCAAAGCCGAGACTGCAAACTTTGATCAATTATTAACAGTGACGGAGTGAGACAGTGGAGATGCAGAGAAATGGTGAAACAAGGTGCTTCCCTCACTTCCGCCCTTTATTTTAATTGGCAGCCGTGACACCATTTCTTACCCGCTGTGGCATAACCGGTATTCATCACTGGTCCTGGTGCGTGTCCTTTGGCATACAGGCCCAGAATAGGGAGCCAGACATAATTATGAGGAAATTAGTATATGTAGCAGAGCATGCTTTGAGATTCATTACATAGGATGTCCCTCAGGCCCCTATCTTATCCCCTCTTCACACCCTTTTTATATATTCTTCTATCTGGAGTGTAATTAGAAAGTGTATTATGACGAGCCGGTATCTTCTCCCATTCTTCCCAGCCCAGGGAGCCTTGGGTTTCTGTGAAAGATTCTCGGCAAGCTGCGTTTGACTGATTGGAACGGCAGCATTGACACGTTAATGCTGACACTGATATTGGCTCAGGGAATTTCAGCACCGAGGACAGCGACATGTATGTGTGTGCTTGTGTATGCGTACGTGTGGGTGTGCAAGCTAGTATTTACGACTGTGTACTTGCATTAATCTGCGCGTGTGTTGGTAAATGTATTGGTATGTGTGTGAATGCCGCCGGGGGCCGTCAACCCAGGCGCTCTCATGAGCCAAGGAGGGCTAGAAATGAAAGTGGAAATGGTGATGACCCCAGAGGGTTGTAGAAGACAGATCTCCAAGAATAGCAGAGATTCCCCTGCCTTTATTGCATACCTGCCAACACCCCTGTTTTCTCTGTTTTTTTTTTTGTCAGAAGGGACACTGTGTTTTTTCACCTCTTACTGCTCCGTGTTCCCATTTTTTTACCGGAGGTTTCGTTTCTTACGGTCGTGGAAGCACTTGATCGAATGTATCAGCAATGGGGTCTGATGCTGCTCTGTAATTGTGTTCAACAGTAGACCCTGTCATCACAGACCTGAAGTAGCTGTAAGGGGTAAGACAGATGAATTTATTCAAGTCGTGTTCAGGCTGTTGCGTTTGCCCCTCTGTTTGCTCTTACATTAACCACTAAAGGTTTTGAAAGCAAAATCCTTATTTGAGTGGCCTGTGCTCATAATTGTGCAAATTTAGGCACAATTTGATCTCTTACCCACAAAAGTCTGAAGGAGGCTTATTTTATCCGTGATGATTGAGAGATCTTAAAGCCTTTCAATGAGGTGCTTTGATCAGGATTTCTGGGACTGGAAGAAGTATTGACTGATTTCAGATGACAGTGTAATCAGTGACATAATAAAAACACCATTAAAATGCTGAGGAAATAAATAATTGTAATTCTTAATCTCAGTTCATATACATAGGTTCAAAACAAAATGAAATGTCATCTGTAAGCTGTACAAAAACACAGAATTAAGAAAAATTAATAGGGCAAAGAATTTACTAAGACTGACTTTGGTAAAAAAAAAAAATAATCAGTATTTCAGTCTATGTCCACTGATGTAAAGTCTTTGCAACTCCAGATGTAAAGTACTTTTACCTCCAAGCTGTACTCAGCTGAAGGCCTTCAGTACATGTATTTACTATAAACTCTCATGTCCTGTTGTGGGTTTAGCTCTACTGAAAGCTGTTAGCGCCATTAGCTGTTAGCCTCCCTGGGCTAAACACACTGCAGGACTATGCTGCTCACCAGCGGCTAAACAGCTAACTAGCTCGTCTCCTGCCAATTTCAGTGCAAATTTGGAGGCACAGATGGACTGGTACCGTGGGAACATGATATAGTAACAGCACAAGAAGATGACTTCCGCTGTTGTCAGTACTTGGCGGCCTGTTTGGGACTACCAATCAGACTATTTAGGGCGAAAATTGGCTGATAACAATCGGTGGCCGATCAATCAGTGCTCCCTTTGCTTTAAGAGTGTTTGTCTGCTAGTGATTGGGTTTAACATTGATTTACCACTCTATAAAACAGTTTCTCTCACTAATGCAAACCACTGTATTTACACGACTACCATTTAGATATATTTCTTCTTTTTCAAATTGAAGCTCTGCTGCCAATCCTGCTTCTGTAACTGTATTTAGGCTTGGCATTAGACTCTGTTGCCAGTTTTGTTCCAATTAAAAAACATATTATACATCCTAAAATGTTCTAAAATATTCCTGCCTCATAGCAAGATAATATCTAGAAAAAAATATTGACTCAAAGTCAGGGATAATAACTCTCTGTGAAAATACTTAAATAACCTCTACAAGGTGCACTTTTTGATAGTAACATGGAAAATGTATGACAACAGCGTGTTACTAAAAGCATGATGCTGGATGGTAATCACAGGTTGATTAAATAGTTCAAAGATAATCAGGGTAGGTGATGAATTTCCACTCATCAGAATATAGTTAAAACGCTCTAACACCAGACAGCTAACAAGCCTCTTCTCAGCATGCAGCCAGCCCACAGCCAAAGCGACAGAGAACACAAACAACCTTCGGGAAAGACAGTATTTAAAAAGGTCTGTCCGTCAATCTGCATCTTTCTCACACAAAGATAACACAGCAATCTGTTTTATGAGGAATGAGCAAATTAATTGATTTTTTTTATACACCAGGAACACCAGAGAGGAAATCAGCTGAAATCAGTTGGTGCAGCGATTGATCCAAAGGCAAACCCGCAGCCTCTCGGACCTGCTTCGCACAAGGTTGCCCATTCCTGTATGACATCAGTATTGTAAAGCTGCTTTCCCAGTCAACGTTAATGCTTTTAACCCAGTGAACTGGAAATGGTGAGCAGTGCACGAAGACTCAATGAGTAATTTTACAAACATGCATTCCAAAACTGCAATTAAGCGAAACAGTCGTGTTAGGTCAATATTTTGATATCAACAAGTAATGTAATTCCTGTACCGATTTGTTTTAGAGCTGGAGTATGAAGTCAGCTTTTCTAGTGCTTCCTCGACCACCCTCAACCCCTTTAAGGGTTGTGTTAAATTAAATTATTAAAACTATCAAGAGTTGAGTTCTGTAACCTGCTCCTCGTTACTGCTTGAGGTTACACGAGCTGCTACTCGCATAACACAGCCGGATCTGAGACTGAGCTTCCAGTCAAGTTGCATCGTGGGTAATTGTTGGCACCAGGAAAGAAGAGAGAGCAGAATGTATGGAATCAAAGAGAGTACAGTGAACAGAACCTGCTCAGGTGTCAGCTAGTGAGTGAACCTTGAGTCTAGCATATTTTATCACATTTGAACAAATGTCTAGCAGCTTATCATTTCCCAACATAAATCAAAGCATAGCAAAGTCACAGTTCCTTGTGAAGGATGAAGTATTTGAACAGCCACCCTTAAGCCTATTAAGAATGATTGTGATGATCAAAAGCAGAATTGCTGGATCAAAACACTAAATCAGAATTTCAATCAAAACTCCACACTCCCAATCAAAGCTTTTAGAAGACATTGAGGCCCTCTTGATGTTGCTTGCCACACCTGAACTCCAACCAGACTTCACCGTGGAGCACAAATTTGGCCCTAATCAAGACCATCTTTTGCATTTTGGATGTGTTTTACTGGTTTGAAAGTCATTGTACACTTGGAGCTAATTAGGTCAGAATCAAATCGAAAGTGCTCACAAAGATTAATATTGTAATTTGACACAGGTTTAGTTCACAGTTAAAGATGTGCTACGTTTGTTCTATGCTATCTCTGCTGAAGTGGTCGCCTCACAGTATTATGTCCATTGGATGCCCAAGTTGTCGAGCACCCACTGAATTGGCTACAGGAGACTTTACAGATGCTGTGACCTTGGTTTTCTACAGTCTATAATAATTGCTTTTATGACATCCAGGGTGTACATAAACATATCCAAATGGTACTCGTGGGCAAATAAATCAAAAGTTGATTAAGGCTAATAAAGGAAACTTAAGTGTGAAAACATTCTGAGCTCTCATTTGAAAGGTTTCGGGTTGAATTAACAACTGCATGTAAACATCCTCCGTTTTTCTGTGATGGCATGACACCCCTATAATTCCACCCAGTTGAAAGCTAATGGAAAACATGTCACTCAACAAGAAGGCCAGTTATTCCACATATTCCTGAGTCTTGAGTGGCCATTACCTCTTCAGAAGAAAATCAAAGGGCTGCCTCAAAGAGACAATTCAGCCATTGAGACAATCACCCCAATTAGGAGCCATATTGGGTGTCGTCGTCATCGGCTGCATTGTGATTGCTTCTGACACTCATCTGGGGTGCATTTTTTAAAATGTCCATGTGTGTATATTTGTGCTTGCGAGCCGTATCTCCTCTTCTGTGCTGAATCATTAGATGTGTCTGCCAGGCCAGTTTATCTGTGACTCTGATGAGCAGCGTGGCGGTGATGGCCTGTCGGTAATCTGGCTGACAGAGCGGTGATGGATCATTCCAGCCACACTCTCGCCACCTAGACACGCCGCAAATGACTTTACTGGAGTGTTGTAATGACTCGTTATGGCTGCTGTTTTGGTCGTCGGACTCACTTTTGTTTTGGTTTCTGTCCGTCTTTCTGTTTTTATGTGTTGATCTGTGTGCAGCGTGTTGTGTTTTGATGTTATGTGCTCGCTGTGTTTGGACGTTAACAGTTCTTGTATTTTGTCTTCTTATTTGCATCTGTTTTTTTTCTTTCGCTATTTTTGTGCCATTTTCCTTTACTTTATCCTGACCTTGTCTGTTTTGTTCTTTGCATTTCCCTACCTGTTCTTTTTTTTCCTCCTACTTGCCTCTTCTCTTCTCGTTTGCATTGGTCTTTTTGTCGTTTTCTGCTGCCTCTGTGTCATTTCCCTTTACTTTATCTACTCTGTTCTGTTTTCCCCTCTCACCTCCATCTCCCACATGTCATTGCTCATTTGTTTCTTCCTTTTTCTCACCCTCTGGTCTCATTCCATCCGTCTCCTTCTTTCCCATTTTCCTCCCTCCGACCCCTCCTCCGTATTCTCCCTCTTGCAATCACCTCAATTCATTTCTCTTCCTCATTATTGATCCACAGAGCCATCTGTTCATCTGTCCATTCATTTAACAGTTTGTCATTTTGTCCTTCCAGTGTGACCCAGGAGAAGCCACCAAGCTGTTGTATGACCTTCTGTACACCGAGCCCATCAAGATCGTCCTGATGCCCGGCTGCAGCGGCGTCTCCACGCTGGTAGCCGAAGCCGCTCGCATGTGGAACCTCATTGTGGTGGGTGACTGTTAAGCGTTTCTTTTTAAATACCCAGTTATTTTAACTCTGAGGTTTTTTAAGTTCACAGAGAGTCATAAGTCAATCAGATCTGAACATGCAGACATGATACACATATTTTTAGTCCAAGTGGTGACTCACAGGATATCATTTCATTTCATCTCTTGATGTCTATCGTGAATAACCATCGTGTTTTTCAGTTTCCTTCTGTATCAAAGTAATCTAGTGATTGTTGGGCACATTGAAAACACAAACTCTTAATAACTAATTTACCATGGTGCCAGTTTGGAAAAACATGAAAAAATGGGTGGGGTTTAAAGGACACTCATCTTTAGTAATATCAAGCTATGCAGAT
Source organism: Scatophagus argus (assembly GCF_020382885.2). Classification (NCBI taxonomy): domain Eukaryota; kingdom Metazoa; phylum Chordata; class Actinopteri; family Scatophagidae; genus Scatophagus; species Scatophagus argus. The sequence continues at coordinate 21,326,821 of NC_058501.1, forward strand.
AATTTTGGTTTTACGTGTTCAGATTCGGAGATATCTCTCAGATTAAAGCTGCTTCCGCAAAAACAGTGAAGGTGAATACAATTTCATTTATGGGATTAACAGTTTTGAAAAATTACATTTAAAACTTCAACAGCAACATCGCTCTCCAGAGAATCCACTGAGCGCACTGTCAACAGTTTTCATCGGGACTATTTCTTTGAAATTGATGGTGACAGAAGGTTGTGTGGATTCATTTCCAGGTGATTATGTGCAGGTGGAAATCTCCTCTGTCAAAACCTGAGCACATAAAACTTAAACTATCTGTACAGCTAAGTGAGAAAAATGTGTGTTTTTGTAATTTGGGTAAACTGATCCTTAAGTTGAAATAAGATCAATCAGTGCAGTGATGGATACAAATAAGATAAGCCAGAGTGAACAACCTATTAGAGTACGTCTGATTAATCAGAATCTGACTAAATGTGAGAAGCCGTGAACAATAAAATTCATGCTTAATTCAGTTGTGCTGCTACAGCCTTACTTGGTCTGGTATGACCAGCAGTTTATGGTGGCTGGTGTTAGCAACGGTCTGAGTTGCTGTGTAGCTAATCTCCAAACTTTGGAAGGTCTGACTGAACCCATGATGATTCTTAATAGGGAACTAACTGAAGTATACTCTCCTCTACACTGCCCTGCCCCCCCCCCCCCCCCCCCCCCCCCCCCCCCCCCCGCCTGGTTGTTTGTAATATGAGTGAACATTTTAGTGTTCAGACGTGGTCGGGCAACACATCATGTGAACCATTTCCTCGTTAGCATAATTTGACCCTGATACTGTAACACAAAGCAGACCAGCTGGTGGCGACCAAACGAACAGCTAAGAAGACAACATTTGGATATGAGCTGGATATGAGGATAAGAGTCTTTGACAACGACGGCAAAATCTTCAGCTCCGTTTGTGCTGGATGAATATTGTCCGTCGCAAACAAGGTAAAAGGTTGTGCGGATGCTGTTCGATGCCGACATTCATATAAATGATGAACTTTTGTATTTGTGGTAATTACACAACAACCGCTTTCACAAAATCAATTCAGGACTTGTTCATTGATTTTAACATACTTCACACAGCACTCTTTTAATGAGCGGTGACACTTTACGTGGCAGTTTCACAATACCACATTGACAGAGGCGCTAAGTGCAAGACAAAACATATTGCTTCACTTCATGTACTGCATGATAACGATGTTTATAACAAGCTGAAACCCATCCCAGATCTTGAAATCAGCAAGAGATCTGCTGCTGTCATTTTCTGAAAATATGTCTTCCTGTTATGCCTTCATCAGATAGTTTATTTTGTTTATCTCATTCTCTGTCTTCTCTTGATCTGCCTCTCTGTCACTCACAGTGTTCTGCTTATTAGCTTTGTCCTATAATTGAAGTTTCATCTAGAGATTAGTTGTCGAGAACAGTCAGTTCTAGTGGTTGGCATCGTCCCCTCTTTCTCGTTCCTGGTCTTTCTCTCTTTGTCGCCCTTTCTTTCCTCATCATTAAAAGCTCTTTTCCACTTTTTTGACTCTTTGCCTTCCTCTTTTCTCTGTCTGCTGCCGCTGCCTGGAGCTGGTCTGCTGTGTTTCAGCCTCTTTTTCATTCCTTCCTTCCTTCCTTCCTCCCTTCCATCTCTGCCGTCTTTCTCTCCCACTCTTCATTTCCGCCTCGCTCCCTCAACTCGAGCAGTCGATTCTCCCCACACACAAAGGGATCTGTCTCTCTTTACTACACGCCACCACTGGCACAACCTCCTAACCGCCACACTCAATTATTTCTGTATGCTGCCTGCCTGCAGGAGCCTCCTCGCATGTCAAACAGCCTCATCAGAGCACCGGGGAGGCAAAAGCAACCTCCATTTCTGGACGCTGATAAAGGGGCTCTCGATCGGCTCTTCTTGGCACGGTGTTAATTTGATCCCGCATCTCCCTTTCTAACAGCACTGTAAGCCACAGACGGGCATTGATCCACTACTACAAGGCTGCAGGAGAGGAACTGAGAATCAAGAGATATTGTTTGTGGTTTTTGGGAAGCTTCGATGTGGAACTTTGCCTGTCTGTTGCAGAGTGCTGCTACATCAGTCTATTTCTGCCACACCAGCCTTTTGCTCCATTTTAGTTTTGTCACCGCTTTCCTGACTAGCGAGGCTTTATTTGAGGGTGTTACCATGAGGAAAAGCTTACGGCCCCTAGTTTGATTTTCAGGTTCTGACTCCAGTTAAATTATTACACTCTACCGGACATGTAGTTAATGAAACGAGCTACCGAGCCATAAAATGCGTCAAGGTCGGGGCTGAAAGCGTCTCCTTTTTTCTTCCCTGGCTGTCGAGTGGTTGACTTTAAAGGGTCTGTTCACTCAAATTAGAATAAAAATCATGCTCTCTCAGTGACCTCTAGTGGTATTTTGCCATGTTAGTTTATTGTTGCTTTTATTTGTATATGCTTTGAGATTGAGAGCCTTGAGATTCCACCTCTGCCTACACTTTCATTAGAATTTAATTTGCAGTGCTCACAGCACTGAAAAGTGACATTTATAATTTCAACAGCAGCATGCCAGAGGTCCACTGTGTCTGAAATTCCTCCCTATAGAATAGATATTCAGTCATTTTCTCTGTAGCGAGCAGTGAAGTGCAATATTGGACACTTACAGCTCATCACTATTGTGTGATATCATTGAGAGGTGGAGTGTTGCATGACTGTAGTGTCCGCTTCTATAAAATGCCACACATTGCGTTGTGGGATTGTTATCGGATCAGTGTCATCCTCGTAACGTAACGAGCACTTTTTTTAACATTACGCTGTGGGGATAGTATACAGAGCAAAAATGTCTCACCCTGCACACTGAATCTCAAATTAACTTCACTAGAATGTCATGTTCTGTGGATTTTCCATATCAACACATTTTTGTAAGAATAACTACCTTTTATTATATTAAATAAATAGTGTGACTGTAATTTCAATCCATACTCTGGTGATCCCCACTCTTGAATCTTGAACAACTACTTCTGTTTAGTCATTAATGTCCTCAGATACCTGCCCCACTGCCCCCCCTGTAGTTGCATTTAGTGTGTTACTGCGAATACTGCGAGTCAGCTGATCCCCAGTCAACCACCATCATGCCTCTTCCCCACTCTCTCTTTATTTCCTCTGCATGTGTACCAACCACCTTTGTCCAGTCATTTGACAGGTCTAATGTACCACTCAATCTTGGTGTTCCAGCCTCCGTTCCTGTTTCACGCCTGCCTGTTCCCAACCAAGCCCTGTTCCCAGTTTCGTTCGTCCCATGACTATTTAGTTTGCCCTCGCTGACAGATTAACTGTCGCCAAACCCTGCCGCTAAACGACTGATTGCTTTAAACTGCTCTGCCTCTGAGTCCTGTTTGTGAGCCCATGTCTTTTTGTGCAGAACCATTACAGGAGCTCTGGAGCACAAGAGCAGGACTAAGCTGTATGAAGGTTTTTCTACTGAGGCAGTCCTTATTCATAGGATCCATTCATTGTTTGTTTTGGTAGTTTTATGTGATCTGCTGACGTAAATAAGACAAGTCAGTCTTATCCTTTAAGAGCATATATTTTCATGTCATTTGACCTCGTCACATTGTCTGCGTGTGCTCATGTTTGTTATGAGCACCTTTCGTGTTTATTATTAAGTATGTGTCATCCACCGAAGCTGCTGCTGGTTTTATCTTTCAGAGCCGCGCCCAAATCAGCTGTCACTTCCCGTATAGTTCCCCATATTTCGTTTCCCTGCTTTCGTCTACCTGCCTGTGCCCACAGAGATTTGTTATTGTGGAGAGTCCACATTGTACATGACATTTGACATCAATCATCAAGCCCCCTTTCAGTCTCAGTGGTTAAAATCCCAGAGCTGTGTTGGTAATGGGGCCGAGGTGAGCGCTGGGAAGCAAGATAGGCTGTCTGTAGCTGTAATGGTTCCCTAAACTCCAGGTTCCTCATTTTCAGGGAAACCTGTCGAGGATTTTATCTCAAGTTTTGACTGTAAAGCTAATTGTTAGAGGAACGTTCTTCTCCCCGTTTTGGTTGGCATTTTTCACCATTCATTCTCCCCGCTGATTTGGACACGCATCTTAGCAGTCTGCTTCTTGTGGGAATTGTGCCTGAGACTTGAAATTATATGGGTCCAAGTGAAATAAACAGATGATCACTGGGGATACTGTTTGCAACAACAATAATTAGATATTTTTTTTGTATTTGTTCTGTTTGTAACAGCAGAACGTCTCATCGCAATTTCACGGCAATTCATGCATGGGAAATCCTGCATGCAGTTTTTTTTTTTTTATTTTAATTGAAATTACAGTGTTTATCGGCACACCTGATAAGCCGGAGGGAAGCTAAAAGGAGGGCGGGAGGGAGGGTGTGTGGATAAAAATGAGAAAATGGGAAAGGGGATTGTTTCTCTGGTTCTCTATCTTTTTGCTGGCTTTCCTCTCTGTTGTTTGCTGTTTGAACCAGTCATCATCAAAGAACGCTGTGTACAGTGGAAGAACAAGAGAGACCTGATTTGAATTCAGTTTGATTGAAGTCTGTTTACTACTGATGCCTTGAAGGACCTTCAGAAGTATATTTTTCTCTGCTTCTCTATTTCCTTTCTCACTGAACTTCTACATCCTTTGCTCCTTCCTGTCTCAGTAGCTGTTTTCCTTTTATTTTTCTCTGTTTCTGTCTCGTGTTTCACAGCTGTCCTACGGCTCCAGCTCTCCGGCTTTGTCTAACCGCCAGCGCTTCCCCACCTTCTTCCGCACGCACCCGTCGGCCACCCTTCACAACCCCACCCGGGTGCAGCTCTTCCAGAAGTGGAAGTGGACCCGCATCGCCACCATCCAGCAGACGACTGAAGTCTTCACCTCAGTCAGTGCCTTTAATCTTCTTCATCTCCCCTTCAGTTTTTACACTTTTGTGTGAAACACAACTGTCAGCTGTCCTTTTCATCTATCTCCCCATCTTGGCCCCTTCATTTCTGGAAAAGTGTGGCTCGCCTGATTGCACGACTTCTTCTGTGTTATTTGTCTATGAGAGCTGTTGTGTTCTCACACTATGCAATACTCCTTCGATCAAACTCTCCTGGCGATTGATGGAGGATTTTTGAAGTAATTTGTTGAAGTATTGGTTGTGAGAAATATTGATCAAGCAATACATCACTCCCAGGCATGGCGGTCGATATCATGGCACTTGGGTTGGTTCCTATAATGGAGGTTAATGATCTCGCTCTCACATTCTTTCCTCTCCCTTCTCATATTTTCTTTCTACTATACCATCTTTCCACTTGTGTTCTTTGTCTAAAAAATCTATTTTCTCCCAAGCCACCTTGATCATACATCCGCACACTGTCTGTCCCTGTCATGACATTTCTCATATGCACTTCAGAGTTTTTTCACATATTTTTTTTTGTCTCAGTGGAGTTGAATTCTTTTCTGTTGTCTTTCTCTATAATCTCAACCCAACACTTCTCTCTGTCCCCCTCTGTTGAGCTGCCTCTCTAACCTCCTCATCCTCCTCCCCTCTCCCGCCTCCCTGTCTGTTTCCCTCTGTCCCTCCCTTTCATCTCACAGACTCTGGACGATCTGGAGCAGAGGGTGAAGGAGGCAGGCATCGAGATCAGCGTTCGCCAGAGTTTCCTCACCGACCCGGCTGTCGCTGTCAAGAACCTCAAGGTGCTTTGATTAAAAATTCACCTCAGCTGCTGGTTGCCCCCCCCCAACACACACACACACACACACCTCCACCTTCTCCAGCCCACAGCTGCACACGATACCATTACCATAGAGGCGATTTGATAGAGGAAATTAATGCACCAGGCTAATTAGCAACTCCTGAACAGCAGTACGTGCCGTCCTGTGAAGCAGCAGGAACTTTGGCTTGCTGCGCTGCCACATCAAGCTGTGTTCTGGTGAAGTTATTTTGCTGCTGCTGATGTAACTAAGCAATGCTTTGTTTTGGTGTTTTGATGCAGCGCCAGGATGCAAGGATCATCGTGGGGCTCTTTTATGAGACTGAAGCCAGGAAGGTGTTTTGTGAGGTTAGTGCCTTTTCCCACTCCATTGATCCCAGTAGACTGAAGCTGACTGACTATTAGCAGAAATTGAGCTCTGTAATGAGCTGTTTGAATGTCTGAATGAATTTCCTTGTTTGGCAGTTATGCAACATACTCGACACATCTCTGGGAGTAATTCTCCTCATGCTTATTTATCATTCTCTCCCGCCCTTCATCCTCCCTCCTTCCATATCTGCCTCTCTCTCTCCCTGCTGCAGGTGTTCAAGGAGAAGCTCTACGGGAAGAAGTATGTGTGGTTCCTGATAGGCTGGTACGCAGACAACTGGTTCAAGATCAAAGACCCAGCTATCAACTGCACAGTGGAGAACATGACGGAGGCCGTGGAAGGACATGTGACCACAGAGATCGTCATGCTGAATCCTGAGACTGTCCGTGGCGTCTCCAACATGGTGGGAACACACAAAACACCACTCTATCTCCCACTGCTGTAATGATTAGAATAAAGAGATTTAAAGTCATCTTTGTTGTTAATCAGTGACAATAAAGTGAAACATCAACAGCTTGAAACAGCCACTTAGGTGATCCTGTAATTCATGAATATTAAATCACCTTTGTGTTATAAAGTAAAGTGAAGAAGAATACATCACAAAAAATACATAAGGCACATGGGCCCAATGCATGTGTTTAATGAGCTCATAATTATATTAAACAGAGAACACCTGTGCTTTGTCATACAGTGCACATGGGAAATGTCCCCATTTTTATTTCCCAAGGTTCAGATATGTGGCGAACAACAACATGCACAAACACAACATGTCACAAAAAACTCGGCATGGAAGGCACTAAAATAAATGAGAAAAATTCAATATGAGAAGTAATAAAAGGAGATAAAATGTTATACAAACATCTGCCAATCTATCTATATCCATGAACAGATTGGTTTATTACCAATTATCACCTGCATTTTGAATTCAAAATGTGAATAGAAAAATGGGGATTAAGTGCAAATGTGAAAAAATGAGTGTGTTTGCACTTGCAAATGGTACTTGTCAAGTTAGTCAAATTTTTGCAGTACATACGAAGCTAATAAAAGACTGTGAACATGTTGGCATGCTGATGTTAGCGCACTGTTTTCCTTTTTTTTTAACTGAACCAAATGAGCTTTAACCCGATTTAAATGCTGTTACATTTTTTAATGTCCGTCTGTCTAACAAACATCTTCTGCCATCCTTATAAGATGAATCAATTCCCACAAGAGACAATAATATCATATCTTTAATGAGCTGCATGTGACCTGAATCAATATTATGTTTCATAAACCACTGACAGAGGGAAGAAATATAGATGAGTATTACTGTCACGCTCTTTCTGAATGTCTTCCTTTTATAATTTTTAGCCTTGTTTAGCTTCTCACGTACCTGTCGTTCTCAGCTTCTCTTTCACACCGTCGCTCTCCTCTGTTCACCTCCTCTAATCCTCTTAAACTGTCTCTTTCCTGTCTCCTCTTTGCCATTGTTCGACCTTCTCTGACTCTGCTGGTCTGTGGTGGATCATCCTTTCATTCTTCTTGTTTACCCACCTCTACTTTCCCTTCTCCTTATCATTTTCTCATCCCCACCTTTTTCACCCCCACCCCTCCTTCCCTCTCTCGCACTTCATCAGCAGCTGTTGTTTATATTCATACAGCACCTGCCACTACCTGCTGATTTAGCTGTTGACGTGCTGCTCAGCGGGTGATAAGAATTACAGCCAGAACTCCTGCTCATAGTCAATCTATTCAGATTCAATTTCCAAGGTTGAAATTGGCATATTTCTTCTAGATGGAGCGCTCAGATGAAGCTGGTGTGTCCATAGTATGGGGTCCGCGATAGCACATTGTCAGCTAGTTTTCAGTAGGTAGTGGCAGATTTAAATGCCAAATGCCAAGGTGGAATTTCAATGAGACAAATCTGACTGGGGACGGGGATGTGTAGGCCTAATTGGCCTCAGAGAATCCACAGGGACTCCGTGATGACTGGTAGCACTAATTTCCTATAACATCTGAATCCTCGCTTTCAGAGAGAGACGCTGTTTATTTGGTGTTTAGTTACAAAAACAGTCTGTAAACAGCACCCATGTAAGAAAAGGAGTAGATTGATAATAACGTTGGCATAATGATGTTAAAGTTAGCACAGAATCTCAAATTTGCTCTGGAGCTACTTGTCAAAATCCTGCTTTCTTATTTCATATTTGAATCCTTTTCTTGATCGAATATTTTAGTCTGCAGCTGCACCAGATGTGGGTGCACTACACTTGTATTTAATGTCACTTAAAAGCAGGAAAATAATATTCATCAGAGTCGTTGTAGAAATAGTACTTCTCCTGCTTTTAACTCTAATTGCAGCACCTCACTTTGGCTAATTTTCTAGTTGCAAGAAAACTGTGCCTTTGTACACAAACCAATATTTTAGCTCTCTCCATTGGTTAGTGCTGTATATTTAGAGGAATATTTCAACACTTTGGAAAAGATGCTTATTTGCAATTAGATAAGAAGATTGATACTGCTCAAACGTATATACATTAAGTATGAAGCTACAGCCAGCAGGTGATTAGCTTAGCATAAACGCTGCCAGTGGGGGGAAGAGCTAACCTGACCCTAGAGATTAGTAAAAATGATCCCACCAGTATGTTTAAAATAATTAACAATTAGTTATATCAGTTCTAATTCATTTGTTTAACCCGTACAAAAATGAATTGCATGTGTTTGAGGAGGAGTTTGAAGAGCGATTTTACTCGAGTACTTCAGCAAGCCATTGCTACAGGCCAATAAACGCATTGCACTCCATTTGTTTAATTCAGTATACAAATGGGAATTTACACAGGAACAGGCAATCTGTTTTCCCCTGTTTTCAGGCTTCATATGCTAAGCTAAAACTACAGAAGTTAAGCCAAGTTCCAGCTTCACATTTAGCATACAGGCACAAGAGTGGAACCAAGTCTTGAAAAGAAAATTGCAAAAATGTCAGAACTGTTCTTTTAAAAATGTCGCTCTGCAGTTGAGTTGTCCCCACAGTAGCTCCTCAGGCTGGCCCAAGAGCCCAGGAGCTCCTGTGCCTCTAATGACCCCCTGACTGGTTAGCTCAGATACTCAGCTTAAGGCAAAACTTAACCCTAACTGTACATTCTGGACAAATTGCTCATCCACCATTCTCCTTCTCAGTTTTGTCAACATTTGTATGTATTGTAATGTACAAAATACTGTTCGTGATGGCTGGACAGACAGGGTTAAAAATAGTGTGACACTTTTTACCAGAAGTGTTTTCTGTGAAGCCTTTGAAAACATGGTTTCAAAGCTTTAAGAAAATCTGTCATTCAAAATAACGCAAGCTGTTAAAGCATTGTGTGCTCTTACAAGTCCTGTACGTGTTCCAGATGATTCAACACTGCGTCCCTTTTACAGTCTCCTCTTTCGAGTAATAGACATAACAATGTCTGGAAATATAAATAAAAAACATACTATCCTTGTTCGCAACATGACATTTCTTCAGAAGGACTTTCTCGTTGATGTGATCTCTGTCCTGTTTCTATCAGACATCGCAGGAGTTTCTCACCGCCTTGATGTCTCGCCTGGGTGGGATGAACCCCGAGGAGACCGGTGGGTTTCAGGAGGCCCCTCTAGCCTACGATGCTGTGTGGGCTCTGGCCCTTGCCCTCAATAAGACCGTGGCACCTCTGAAAGCCAAGGGCCGAAGACTGGAGGATTTCAACTATAACAACCACGACATCACCTCTGAGATCTACAGGGCCCTCAACACGAGCTCCTTTGAAGGAGTTTCGGTAAGTGCAGAGGGTGGGGAAAAAAGATGGCAAAGAAGAAGAAAAACAAATAAAAAACTCTTGATGCTCTGATTTTGGCACCGTATAGGTATTTGTCATATGTGAATGTATAGCGTTTCGTTTTGTTCTTAGAGTTCCAGCTGTTGCTTTCATGGTTCAGTGGCCTGAAATGTCCTGTCATGTGGATAGTTATTAGGACAGTAAAATCTAACATAGACAATTCAGCCAGATATCTCATTTTTGCAGTGATGATGATGGCCCCCAGGTTTGTTAATGTGGTGTGCAAACAATTAGAAACACTTCCAACTCCGTGCCAGAGCTAATCTGTTAGGTTGCAAGTGTACCCAATAAAGTGGCTACTGAGCATAAATTATAAAAAGTGCCCAAGATCCAAGAAGAGCTGAGATCTGGGAACGCGACAACAGCCAGCTTTGCAGGTTATAAGATAAGATAAGATGAACTTTATTGATCCCACAGTGGGGAAATTCACTTGTCGTGGGAGCTCACAAGAGCAGAAGGAATATAAACATCTTTTTAATGATGAACATCTTCACTTTAGCAGACGCTTGTTGACAGTTTGAGTGTTGATTTTATGATGTGGGTAAGCTGGAGGTTTTGATTTGTTTGAAGCTTTTCTGATTGTCTGACTGCTCTGTTGGAAGTTAGCCACCAATTTTCCAGACCTCAGCAGTTATCAGTACAATCTCACTTCACCTTTGGCAGAGCCCGGCTTACTGTTCCCCCCCTAGCTGTTGTGCTAAGCCAAGCTAAGCTAACTGCCCACTGGCTGTAGCTTCATATTTGGCGTACGGACATAAGAGTCACATCAATCTTATCATCTGGCCTTTGGCAAGAAAGAAAATAAGCGTGTTTATCAAAATGTCAAGCTGTTCCTTTAAGGAAAGAGTTAATCATTGCAGTAAAAGAAAATAAAACCTCTTCCTCTTGTTTCAGGGCCAAGTGGTGTTTGATGCCCAGGGCTCCAGGATGGCAATGACTCTCATCGAGCAGTTGCAAGGTAAAACCCTCCCAAGCTGTCCTCCCATAGATGTTGGTCCGAACAGTAAATTTCACTCATTCATCAAAGAAATCACTACTGACCGTATTCATTGTGTATTGATTGTTGCCTTCAGCTCATTTCAGAGCAAAGCCTCCTTTTTTTGTGGGGGTCCGGGTGTGGGGGTGAAGGGGGTTGTTGAGGCCTTCACTGCGATAGGTCGCAATGTCCTATAACTGTACGTGGGAATGTGCTTGATGCAGGAATGTTGACTCTAGGCTTTGCTCTAATTGGGCACGAGTCTTCGTTTTAAGCTGTTTCTGGAAATGGCATCCTATTTGTCACCAGTGACTTAATGAGTTTCCCCGCACAGGATAAGGTTGAGGATTATTTTCTACCTCTGTTCTCTTTTGCGTCCTAAAGGATGAGAATTTATAATCCTGCCCCTTTCCCCCCTCGCACTCTGTCTCATATTTCCTGTTGTGGTGTCGAGGTAATTTGACATCCACGATGAGACGACCTGACTTGCATCCCTGAATCACTGTGGGACCTCATCAGTATTCCTGGTCAAGACCGCCACATAAGCTTCTTTTTTTTTTTCCTTCCTTTTCTCCTTCCTCTCCCCTTGGTACTTCTTTGTTTGTCCTTCTTTATGCACCTTTTCATCCCTCATTTCTTTTATCGGTTGTGTGTATATTTCTGTTCCCAGGCATACCATTAACATGAAAGAAGAGCAGTGATAGAAAAATAGCTTAATAGCGGTAGCATGAATATGAATGTCAAAAAACTGTCGGGTTTTGCCATACTGTAACTTAACACCCCCCACCGAACACACCATTGGAGGAAATGAATAACACGAGCAGTAAGCAACTTTGTTTTTTTTGCTTTTCTTTTCTAATTTATAGGAGGCAGTTACAAGAAGATCGGTTACTATGATAGCTCTCAGAAGAACCTCTCCTGGTTTGGCAACGATGTTTGGATAGGTAAGATGGAGTTCATGACACAGTCTTCACTCAGCTTCCTGTGTCTGTATTTGCATCCTGTCTGTCATGCTGTGAGTCAACGGTGTCACATCTTTGTGCTGCGACATTAGACCTCCTCTGTGTGTCTTAATTTAGACTTTCTTACTGTCTAAATTATATATAATCATGCTGGATTTTCTCTAACCGCTAGTTTGGGTGAAGCTAGTTATTTGGATGCTGACGCTTGCCCAAAATGAGCCGCCTGTACACTCACTGTCCAACATGTGTTAAAATGTTGGCGCAGCAGACACACAGTAATCAAATGGGGCGACAGCTAGTTTTGATTGGCTTAATCCAGGAGTTTTTACTGTGGGGGGGCCCCCCCTCAGACAAAATTTGACTCCTCCAGTGAGTCAGCTGTCACCCACAACTTGAGCCCTGTTTTTTAAGTCTAGCTTTGTTTACATATTGGCAACATGCACCATGTAAAGGTTGATTGAATCGATTTACGGATGTTTATTTGCAATGGACATTTAAGATAATCATATAATCATTGAGTGTAAGATGCACGTAATCTAAAAGTAAACGTGTGTGTGTGTGTGTGTGTGTGTGTGTGTGTGTGTGTGTGTGTGTTAAAGGGAAATTCCGGTATTTTTAAACCTGGGTGCTGTGTTTACATATTTGCTTGTGTAAATGATTCATTCTAAAAGTTTTGGATCTGGTCCAGTAAATTACATCAGCCGGATTCCAGGACATGGCAACAAAGGCTGCAACGTAATCCCTTGGGGCAACCCCAACCATCAAAGTTGCGTCCACTAAATGTGCTTTTTTGCCACTCACAGGCAGAGATTAGTCCTCTAAGTGTCTGGCAATATTACAGAAAGGATCCCTACAGAGAGACCTTGTTAAAAGAGGAAAATCATTTTTGTTTAACCAGCAACACACGCTCATGTCTGTATATTGATTTGACTGACTCTGAGAAGGAGTGTGACTTTACGACGTACAATAACAGTGACTTCCAAAGAGCGGAAGACTGTTTCATGAGTGCCGACAACAAAACCGTGAGTTTGTTGTTACATCCCAAGCTCACGTCACACAAACCAGAAGTGACCCTCTAACTCCTGCTGCTCGCATTCTAGTTTGCTGTGAAAACCCATTACTGCTGATTTGCTTCAGACACCAAGACCAATTCTGTGCTTGTTTACTGGCCCGTCCCTCCCAGGAGAGGTGACATACTTGTGCCTGGACAGAGTGTGCCACTAATCAATCCTACACGCCTTGGTGGCCTGCAGAGAACTGGCTTTTTTTTTTTTTTGGCTTTTTAAGGAAATGATCTGTTGCCAAGACTTAACTGAACCCAGAAGAGGAAATGATTCCAGGTCAGTATCAGCAGCGAGGGACGGGTGACCTGTATGCATGCAGGCAACATGTCCTTCAAGAGGGCTGGCTGCCAGCTCTTTAGCTTGGCTTGTTGCAATGTGACAGACTCTGTGTTAGCCCACTTTAAACCCGCCACGCTGAAACTGAGTCGCTCTCCAACTTGTCAGAGGTGACTTTTGTTTATTTCGTTCTTGCCTTGCTTCTTCTTTTGGAGCTCGATTTAGTTTTTTTTCTCTTTTTCTTTCTTCTTCTTTTCTTTTCTTTACCAAATGAAGACGCATCCATCTGACATCTACTTGTTGTGAGGAAATGAGTAATTTCCTGCTCTCTAGAGCTGACTCAGTGTGGGGAAGTTTTTTCTTGACAAGGTGGGGAGGCAGTGGTGAGGGGCAAGTTTGATTTGCTCCACTCTGACAGGGTGGAGCACACACAGGGGTTCTTGACTTAACCCCTCCTCTTGTTTTCCTATGTGTTTACCACCAGGCGCCTCACAGCCTCACTTTCTCACTCTCTTCATGGTCGCCCTAACAACCACTTCAGCTCAGCTCTTCTCGTAATCGCTGTGGCAACTGGTATAGAGCCAGGTCTCCATGGCAACACCCTGTCCTGATTCCTTGATCAAGGACGGACAGTTGACACACACAGCATCAGTGCTGCTATTATACGCATATACATTCCTTGGAATTCTCTATTAATGCATCATATAATAATAATAAACGTTATTTGTATTGAGCCTTGTTACAATAGCTCAAAGAGCTTTGGAGTTTATTGTGTAAAAAAAAAGAAGAAATTAATTAAAAGGTGGCAAATGACATCTCTCAAGCGGGTGAAGCGTAAAAAAATCGCCTCATTGTGAATGATGTTACAGTGTCAGGAAGCGATGAAAGAAGGAGTGCAGTTATTTATTTATAACTGACGTAGTTGATATTAACTGACATTTGCTCAGGTAACTTACCTTTTGTCAGCCTTGTTTCTGTATAGTTAGACAGTTTATGAATTCGTAACTTCCAACAGCTCCGCGATTTTCTTCCAGAACTCATACTGTTGGAGGATATCTTCATGACGAGGAAGCTGTGGATCACATAAGATGTCCTGCTTGAAATGTTTGGTTGGTTGTAGGTGGAACAAGTGTGCAATAATCGGACCAAGTGGTTTTTCAAACAAGAGACGTGTCACTTAATCTTAGTCTGCTGGCTGATGCCAGAATGAAAGAATCGGACATTCTCTTGTTTGCATCATTTCCGTTTGTGGTGCAATACATTGAAATACAACAAAACAGGCTGGAGTGATAAGAATGAAAGTCATTTTCTTATCATAACAATTCATATTCAATAAAAAGAACACAGACTTAATTAAAGCAAGACTTAAAATGTGAGAAGTTGGTTTGTGTTTTTAATCCCATGCATTCTTCCTCCTCGTCAAACCCTGGTGCCCATAATGCAACAAGATTATTACCGTTCCTGCGTATGAATGCAGCCTTCACTGCCTGTCAGTGGGATTTTAATGAGCTTTTCCTCCAGTGCATCCATGTGTGTTCCTTTACTTGTTTTTGATAAAACTATAACAGCATATGGCACATGTTACACTTTTAAAACACATATATGTGACGAATCTGGGTCACTGCACATTTGTGCTACTGTTCAACCCGTCTGCTGTGTTGTGTGTGCTGTCAAGACTCTCATGTAGTTCATATAGTAGACATGCTGTGAGCTGCATAGGAGAACAGACCACAGAAACAACACATTTTCTTTTATGTCAGATGAATAATGTGGAAAGCTTTAAACTGAAGAGTATATAGGCTATCTGCAGGTTTTGAAAGATCTTTAAAAGCAAAAAGGCCCAAGAAGATGGTAGAAGAAGTCTTTTCTCTTGCCTGCTGCAGACAGTGATGTTAGTTATAAAATGTTTTTGCATCCATTTGAGGGTGACACACTGGTATGAACCTTTGAACTAAAAGTAGGATTGTTGTGACAGTGGATTGTGCTGCAGTTTATCTTTTTTTTTTTTTTGGCATTTCAGTCAACTTCATCAGACCTGTGACAAACACTGTCACCAGTCCTCGTTACAGCAGCTAGGAAGCTCATCATTTCGTAATGTGAAGGTGCTGATGTTAGGCAAAAAAATGAGATGAGTCCATAATTTTAATTGGCTAATCTCTGCATACGTTTGGGTTGATGCCATGCGACATTATTATTTTCTAACATAATAATAAATAATTCTTTCCATCATACTCTCATACTTTGGTGTGTGATCATGAAACTGCATTCCGTGTGGCTTTAGAATGGTCTTAAAACATCATACCTCTAACTCGGTGAACCCTGCAGAATCCCCTCTTATATCTCTCAGTCAGATGACAGCAGATACACATCAGCCATGTGACGCCACTGACAAGCACCTAAACAGAGCGTGATGGGCGTTTTGACACCCTGTGACCCTTGAGGGTGTGATAACTCTGACACTTTCCTCTGACATCTGACACATCAGCTTGGCGCTGACACTCCTGCTCTGCTTCCCCTCTGATATGCATACACACACACACACACACTGCATGCCTCTATTTCTCTTTCACAAACTCACTCACTAAACACATATGGTATGCATAAGTAAAGGCTCCCCCGGACCCTGCTGAGCGTATTCACTCATGCTTACTCTATAGGTCTACATGCTTGTCCTGCTCGCAGTATATACACAGTCCACATTGGCATATGTGTACTCTGAGGCACACACGGACACACAAATCTGCAGGCAGACGGATAGTCGGAGGCTGTCGAGGGCGAAAAGAGGCTCCCTGTCCATCTGCCTGTGTCTGAACCCTCCTCACTGCGCGATTCTTCTGGTTTGAAGCTACACAAGCATTAATAATCGGGCAGTTAGTATAAACATGCACTTTTTAAAACCCTAAAGGTCCGACTTTTAATTAACACCACAGTTGTCTACTTTGTCACAAGATTACATAACAGTATAGTAACTACTGAAATTGACATTCATGTATGATTCATCAGTAATGGTCCATGGTTGCATATGTCACTTCTCTATGCTTCGGTGTTATCAATATTAAATGCAGGTCAAGGGGTTCATCTGCTGATACAAACCTGTAGACTGTTTACATGCCTACACGACTTAATGTCCTGTATGAGTGTGAGATACAACTCCTGACAGTTCAGCTAGAATTTCTGTTTAATGCATTAAACAAGCAGAGAGTTCTTGTTTATTTTAAGTTTTGTCCAACTTGCTTCATCTCGGTAATCAGGGAGAAAGAAAGCCGTTCGTGTTTTCATGAGACACATGTATGTAGAGCTGTGGATTGCAGCTGACTCAGCCATTTGAATCCATTGCTGAGCAGTGCGAATGACGTGTTAAGGGTTGTCTGGAAAGTGTTTACGCTTTTTACCTCCTGGCCGCTCTAGAAAGCAGGCTGAAAAGCTGGCTGTCACAGAGAGACATGGGAGTGAGCGTGATATTGTTTAAATGAGGGGTTAATTGTGCACATTTTCACACAGACTCTCATGTAGTGTTGCATTCGGTTGTTCCATTGAAAAGTGACAGAAATAAAGCTGTGTCAAGAATGGAAAAAGAGAGCTTGAATGAAAAGTTTAAATCACGTTGTGAATGTCAGATGGTTACAGGAATGGCTGGAAAGGTTTGGAGGGAGGAGGCTCCAGAAGCTATTTAACCATCTGACAAGCCCTTGAGAAGAAACATGCTGATAGCTTCTTGATTACCAAGTACTGATCAGGCATTTGAAAATTGTATAACCTCCACAAAGCGTTTTTTTTTAACATGTTTATGTAAATGATGTTTGTTTGTGTGTGCCATGAATCCCTGTCAGACTGATGAAGCAATGACTGGAATGGGTCAGCCTGGCTTTACAAGCCGCCTTTTGATTTTGGCTGAATGCCTGTCAGACCCTCAGCTTTGGTGGACAGGAATTTCTTGACGGCAACTTAATTTGGTGGTACTGATGTTTTAACAACATTTAACAGACTCCCTGACTCTCCACGGGAGAAAGAGGGATAACACAAGTGCAGTGTATGAAGAGAAAATTGATACTTAACTTTGTTTGGTTCTTACAGCGTCTAATGTAATTCTGTGTAATTCTGTGGTTAAGCACTGATGTATATTGAACTATAGCTGAAGGCTTGAGACTCTGTGAGACTCTGTGAACAGCGCTGAGCAGATATTGCGTGCAGCACTCACTTATGAATCAGTCGAACGTGCATCAGATCAGATGTGCGCCTGCTGAAGTCTCAGAGGGCTCAGTGACTCAATCCGTATGAAAAGTTTTGAGGAGTTATGTGGTTTCCGCTTATTTGCAATAATTGGTACTGTAATAATTAAAAGCTAATTCATTATATTTGACATTTTACACTCCTTAAGAGATCGTACCTTCATACAGAGAGATCCGGCCGGTCGTTCTCGAGACGTAAGTTTGTGAGCAGCAGGTTGTTGGCTCGAGCTCCATATCGACAGGATGAATCAGGGGTGGGAAAGTGAAACAGCAGTCCTCTACTCTCTCTCATTACCACCACTGAGCTGCCCTTTAGCAACGCACTTAACCCCCAACTGCTCCATTGGTGCTGTACCTTGTTCCTGAAAAGACATCCTGCCTCTCAGTGAATAAAACAAGGTCTGTAGCTTCAAATGCAAAACATTCAGATACTCCTGGCTGGTATCGATCTGGTCTGTGCAGTTGTGTTTGACAAGTAGGGCTGCGACCAATGCTAATTTTTATTATCAGTTCATCTCCAGATTGTGTTTTTCCATTGTTTGACAAATCATCCATAGATTGTCACAAAAATGTCAAGAACAATCATCGTAGTTTCCCAAAAATTTGCCGATCATAAGACAGAAGAAATCAACAACTGTTCTGCATTTTTGCTTGAAAAATGACTGAACCAAGTAGTCAGTTATCAATAGTTGCAGAAGAATTTTCTTTCAGTTGACAAATTTAGTAATTGACCTCTCATTGAAGCCCTAGAAGACAGCTCACCTCTCATCTCCAGTCATCATCCGTTTTAATTTTGATTTATGAAACTAACCCTAACTCTAAAAAACCCTGACCCAAATATGATTACATTTATCAAAGAGCCACACTGTTGCACTGGCTGACATGTTTCTTCGTTACCAAGAACACACACTTTGTAGTTTATTTTGAGGGACTCCCACATGCA
Organism: Scatophagus argus; assembly: GCF_020382885.2. Taxonomy (NCBI): domain Eukaryota; kingdom Metazoa; phylum Chordata; class Actinopteri; family Scatophagidae; genus Scatophagus; species Scatophagus argus. Next base: position 21,345,177 of record NC_058501.1, read on the forward strand.
CCGTCCTGCTGGTGAGATACCAGTGGGTATTAATCCGCCATTGGAAATAGTCCCCAGCAGATGCACTGCACACATCTGTTTGAGTGACAGTCGCTAAAAGCTACAGCCAGTGTTTTAGTTAACCCTTTTTTTTAATGGAGTAAATTTGAAAGTATATATCTGTGAGCTGTTTTTAAAGAGGTGTATCTTCAGTAGGAGCCAGTGAGCTTGGAACTGAGTGTCACAGAAAGTTTTTTTGAATTCAGAAATTATTGCAAGATGGACTGACACGTTGCTTTTCATCATTTCATTTTTGATTTTTAAGAGTAAGAAAAGTATAAAATATTGCCAGACATATCTTCAAATTAAAATATGAGATTTTTGGGGATCTCTTAGTTTTGGCCAGTGTAGTTTAACAGTGTGTACCCTTCAGTGAGGCTCTGGGTATCGTAGTTGAGAGGTGACACCGAAAGCATTTTTTTCTCTTCACATTTCTTCTTCTCTTGTTCTCTCCATTTAGGTGCTGGACCTCCAGCTGATCGAACAGTGGTGATTGAAGAGTTCAGGTTCTTGTCTCAAAAGCTGTTTGCAGCCGTGTCTGTCTTCGCTGGTCTCGGCATCCTGCTCGGCATCCTGTGTTTAACCTTCAACATCTACAATGGCAACGTCCGGTAAGTTCACCAACGCTCGTGGAGAATGAACGCATGTTTTATCATTTCATTTCCAGACCTACACAGACATTACACTGTTCAGCCTAAATTAGTAGGTATTATGTAAGTATTTTGAAGGGTACAATTAATTGTTAAAGTAAAATTTTAGGCAAGAATTTGAAATATTTAATGGGTTCTAATTTTCAAATGTAAGGATTTGCCACATTTTGTGATTTTACATGATATTAAATTGATTAGCTTTGGATTTCGGAGTGTTGGTTTTTTATTTTATTGTGCAATCTCGGGCTCTGCAGAATTTCTGATGAGTGTTTTTCATTTTCTGATGTTTTACAGACAAAACAATTAATGTAGAAAATAATTTGCAGATTAACTGAGTTACAATCCCAGTAGTTAATATATTTTGAGATTTTTTTGCCATATTTTTATTTAAGTTGGTGTTTATGGTATAGTGTTGATGGATAATAGTTATTTTTTTGCTTTTCCACTCTTCATGTTTGTCCTTCCAGTTGAGCGTTATCTCGGATAATTGTGAAAATGAAGTTGTCCATCCAAACAGGAAGGTCATGGTTGAAAGGATTTTTTTAAAAAGCTGAAAATAATGAGAATTGATAGATGAATTTAAAAGGGGCGTCAGAGGTTAAAGACGTGGTTTTGTTAAATGAAGGTCACCTGTTTGAGGAGCTGCATTGGCTCCGAGTCGTGAATCGAAATTAAATCCTGTAACAAACTCCATCTGCTGCTGCAGAGCTGATTGTTCACTGCGGCTGCAGTCCTAGTGTGAGTATTTGTAGGATGTGAGATAAAGGGAATGAAAGATTCACGTGTTCAGCAGAGATCCTGACCTCTCCACAGGTTGATGTAAATACTGAATGACACTGCTGCTTCTTGAGTTTGGAGGCTACAAAGTTGGTGATTTGGGTGTGGTTTTTATCAGTCTAGCAGCTGGTTTCGTTGTCACAGCTTAAGCATAGCCCTGGACCAAATGCAAATAGACTTCCTCTTAAAAATGCCTTTTGATCTTGGATTTCTAAGCTTAATACTTGTCTGTGAACCTGGCACAGCGTATCTCTGATGTCTTTTTAACATAGTATTTTTATGTTTGACCTGGGTCAAAGTGATTTAAAGTCCCACAAATCCATGAGCTTATCAGGAGTTTTTTGGGAAGCTGCAGAGGTTTGTTCCTTTGGGGATCTCTGGCTGGCTCCAGTGTGGCAGCCAGGCCCCAGCTTCCAGCTCTGATTATATTTCAAACACAGTTTAACCAAGGGCTGCTCTCAGCAGCCAAAACACTATGAGTCAGATCAAATCAAATGAAATTTATTCAGTAAGCTGTTTTTTTACAAAAACAAGTTTGCCACCAACTGCCTTGTTATGAGACAAAAATACATAACCGATCCACTTTAAAAACAAGAAAGAGTCAAAAGCAATCACAGTCTCAACAGAGCAGTACTTAAGGAACACTGTGACACTGTTTAAAGCAACCATAATCAATGTTTTTATAATAACAATGTATGAAATGAGAATGTCAAAACAATGTGACACTGTGAAGGGGGTCGTTCGTTGTAATGAATCCTCAGCATCAGCGAGTTTTAGGTTTGTGGTTTAGCTGTCGGCCCACAGCTTTACTGTTTTGTTTTACTCTCACTGCTCTCAGGGCATTGTTTTCCACTGCAGCAGGCAGCTCCTTTCAGTGAAAAAGCTTTGGAAAAAAACTCTCACTGTACATGACCTGCTCAGCACCAAACAGCAGACAGACACAGTTAGCGACTAGCTGGTGAACAGAGTCGAGAATTTAGCAGCTAAAGAGCCAGAAATTTTCCTCAGGTCGCTGGTGGAGACCAAAACCAGAGCTAAAAGAGAGTGAATATTTGACTTAGATTCACCAGGTGTGGCCAGTTGACCCCCCCCCCCCCAAAAAAAAAAAAAAATCTGTTATTGCAGTGAACCTACAGTAAAGTTTGATCACGCAATATTTTTCAGTGATATAAAACATCAAAAGTAAAAATTTGATTTTCATTACACTGCTTCTTTTGTTCAAAATAATTAACAATAGTAACACAAAAGAGATAAAGATGCCAGTATTTCTTCTAATAGTAGCTTCAATAGACCATAATTTAAAGCAACCACAAGACACGGAGCTCATTAAGTAACTCCTGCAGCACGTTGAACATCTGATATTCATGATATGTAACAACATTTAAGGTTTTTCAGAGGTATCAAAGGTTGGCTTGTGGACAGTGTGCATCTTTCTTTGTGTGTGTGTGTGTGTGTGTTGACGTGCGTTTGTATGCAGGTCACACGAGTGTGTCGCTGTACAGTAAATAAGAAGCGTGGCCTCAGGGCAGCACAAGGGCAGGGCGATGGGATGAAAGGATAAGAGACACACCTACTGCTGCAGGATGAGCTTGAGCTGGAGAGCACAGGGCCGTTGCTAGCCATGTGGGTGTCCAAGCACAAATGCTTTGTGGGGACTTTACCATCTCTGTACAGAGATCATTCTGCTATTCAATAGAACTATGTTACAGACATTTTCACAACCACCAGAGCTGACTTTAAAGGGACCTCTCCAAACGACCAGCATCTAAAGTGTGAGCTGATCACAGAGCAGGATCAGTTGGAGGGGACACATATGTCTCTACAGTGTCGCTTGCTGATGGCCTCTCAGTGACAGGACTCACTCTGCTTTCAGAAGCGGTGGTTGTGTGGGGAGTTGTATCTGTACCTGAGCTATTAGTTGATGGCTGTTGTTGGTCAGGCCTGGGAGCTGTTGCAGAGTCTACAGACCAGCTGGTTGGTGGTTGATGTTGTGGGAACTATGTTACATGGTTGATGTTGTGGGCTTGAACTGCTGGTGGATGGTTGATTATCTAAATCTTCCTCCTGGCCTTGAGTTCCTCCTTGCAAGTATTTAGGTATTGATCCTGCATTCAGAAATACAAGACAAAATATTCAGGGATGCTACTGAAATACAGTTTTGAACCATAGTACAAAAATAAATGCATATATTAATTAGGTTTACGTAGGCCTACGTGTAAATCACTGGTACATTTCAAAATTCAAAACTCTGTTCTCATTTATAGAGGTTTCATAAGGAACAATATAAAAATTCTGTACATAATTTGATATGAATACAAAGGGGGGGAAATCTACCTAACTGTAAGATTGATTCTTTTCATATTGTAGTTTCACCAACAGATGTCGCCCTTGGCCTATGAACCTGAAAACCGACGAGAACCATTTATGTGTAAATGAGAAGGCAACTGCATAAATAAATATCTGTCTTTTTAGATATCCTGAAATACAGTATCATGCGAAGTAAACTTGACTAATAGGGTAACGATACTTGACTGCACCTCTGATGGTAGCAAGCCCCAAGCTAAGCTTAATCAGATATAGCATAGCTAGCTAGCTAGCAACCCGAGGAAGGATTGCTAATTGTCACACCGCGGTGAGGTATTGTCTTGTTTTGAGTTTTATGTCCCGTCATTTCCTGTTTTATTTTGAAAAGTAACTCTCCTATTGTTTCAGGTCACTTGCCCTTCCTCATGTGTCTTCAGTCTGATTGTCTCCCCGATTACCGGATTGTATCCACCTGTTTCCCATTACCCTCATGTGTTTGAAATAGTCTGCATTTCCCTTGTTTTGTGCCAGTGTGTTTCATCCTTTGTGTGATCACGCCAGCTCTCCTAGCCTTAGTTACCTGCCTTGTAAGCTCTTTGAAGTGTCCTCTTTTATGAGTGATTTTTTGTTCTACCTTTTACAGCTCAGTTTAATTTCGAGATAGATTTAGTCCTACTTTTTCCTCTTCTTAAGAGTGATTTTTTGTTGTAGAATTATTTGTACTGATAGTTTAGATTTTCCTCCGGTTGGAGTGATTTTTTTTGTTCTTAGATTAATTACCACAGATTGTAGATTTATTCCTCCCTTGGGAGCGTTTTTTGTTCGTTAAGTTTCATAGCCAGTCTTTGTTTCCTTTTCTCTTCTATTTCGTTGTTAATGTTTCATAGCTGTGTGTTCTCCCCTTAGGAAGAACGCACATTAGGAAATTTTTCATAGCCTCATTGTTTTTCACTCTGCCAAGAGGATTGTCTCAGACATCGTTAATAAAGTCTGTTCTTTTGAAATCAAGTCTCTGCGTCTGAGTCCTGCTCCGAGCCCCAGCCTGACACTAGTCTTATCCACCGATTGATTGATAGTTAGATAGATATACTTTATTAATCCCAGGCTGGGAAATTACAGTGCAGCAGCAGCATTACACACAATAGGCTATGCAAATATGTTAAAAATAGCAACATACAAAGCAATATTAAAAAGTGTATATGCAACAAATAAGCAATGAAATGTTGTGCAAAATAAAGTAGAATGTAAGGTGTGGTTAACGTTAACTGAAAACAGTTGAGTGACCATGATGAATTGCTTTCAGTAATCCATATCCTAACGTTACAAAGTTTGTTGACAGTAGTAGCAGTATTGCCTGTCATGAGCACAGACATGCATGCAGACATGCGCTGGGAGAGCAGGAATATGCTATGCCAGGTGGATGGATGTGGTGGTACAGAGCAGATAATGGGAAACACACAGTGCTTGAATCAGGAGTTTTTGAGAATATTTTGAAACACTGAGACTGTCTCCAATGTGGCATTAATATAAACACATTGTCTCAGCCAGATAGAAATCGCTGTGCTTATGTTTTCTTATTATGGTAATAATTTGTAGCTTTATTATCCTTTATGCTCCTGTCTTTACTTCCATATGGAGCACAGAGCATATGATCCACAGTCAGGCGCTACCGTTGACTAGATTTTAAAACTTTAATCTGATGTCAAAGATGTAGGCAGAGAAATGTTTATAAGAAGCTTAAGACGCCCACAATGAAATGTTGCTGCCGTGGCAAAATTATACAGTGTACTGTATCCAGTATATTAAAGGACTGGTTCACCGAAAAGTCAAAAGAAACTTATCTTTAGTGTAATGAATTCTGATTCTGATTCTGATGAAGCCATGCAGGTAGTTTTCATTTTGTCTGTTTTTCAGAGTCCTGCTGCTGCCTTGTACAGCGCAGGACAAGGGACTTTTTTTGTGTTGCTCAAACATTGGAAAATTACAATCAAAATTCCACTAGCAACTTTGTCTTTTCCTGTTCCTCTGGATAATCCACAGACCTCAGTGTCGGTGTCCACAGCCTTCACTTAGCCCCGGTTTGTTCCGCCGTTGTGGTCAGCCCATGTTACAGCTGTTGACAGTGTGATTGGTAGATTTTCCAGAGGAATCAGCACATTGTTTCTGTGCAGGTTCACTGTTAATTGGGAAAAAACTGACCTGCTGCTGGACTCTACACAAAGAAGCAAAGGTTCCTCCTGCACTGCATTGTAGTCCGACTCAATTTGTTTGTATTCCCTTCTGCTGAAGTTCGCACTGCACACAAATTTCCCTTTTTTTTTTATCCCTTGGAAGTTTTACGGTTAAAAACTTCACATTTTGTTTTGTAATAGTCTTTGCACCGTTCAGCGCTTCATCCTAATTAGAGTTCTGTCGGGCTGTCTCATGCAGGACTTAAAGATGATAAAATTCAAATTAAAAAAATTGAAAACAAAAAAAACAAAAAACAGCAGGAGAGCCATTAACAACTGATGACATTTCTTTCAAGAGCAGCAGAATCACCAACACAATTAGCGGCTGTTTAGTTACAAATTCACAAATTGTACCTTTTAAGCATGAATAAATAATTAATAATACGTTGTCCTCGTGTGTGTGTTTGTGTGTGTGTTTGTGTGTGTGTGTGTGTGTGTGTGTCTGTGTGAATCTGTCACTGTTTCAGCTACATCCAGAACTCTCAGCCGTACCTGAACAACATGACAGCGGTGGGCTGCATGATGGCACTGGCTGCAGTGTTCCCGCTGGGGATTGATGGTCACCACGTTCACAGGTCGCAGTTTCCTGTTGTCTGCCAGGTAAGGAGAAAGACACTCACAGTGAGACAGAGAGAGAGACTGAAGCAGAGAAGAGCCAGAGGGCAGGATGAAGAGTAGGACTGGGTATTGCCTGCAAATATTTGGTCTCACTGATTTGATGCAGGTACCAAAAAACCAATTTAAAAAAAAACAGCTGAAAATAAAATTCTAATTTGAAGGCCTTATTAAATTATTTAAGCAAACCCACATTCAGGTGTTGTGAAGCCCTGACAACTTTGACGTTCAGACGCCTGCAAAACCAATCAGTCATTTCAGGATTGGGATCACGCACACCTAGTGGACGAGCTATGATGAAAATTTAAACACTGACATATAATTCATTATAATACGTTCGTTGGAAAGTATTTTGGTACTCGGTGATACAGATTCAATTTGCTGGGTGCCACAACGGCACAGACAATGGGATCCCAGCACTAATGAGGAGTGGGAGCGCTTCTCTGTCACCCATGTTGAGTCTTTTTGTTGTGGAGGCGAGAGGGAGATTTCCATTTCTGTCGCTTCTTTGCTCTTTGTCCCTGTCCAGTTATTGTCTGTCATACGTTTCTTCTTCTGCTTGTCTCTGCACTGTGTGGCCTTCTATCTGTCTATCCATCTATCTATCTATCTATCTATCTATCTATGTCTGTCTATCTATCTGTCTGTCTGTCTGGTCCATCTCCTGCAGTACCTACGAACTGGATATATTCCATGAATGACTGAGTGAAAATAAAAATATTTTTCTGGCTTAGTGGAAGAAATTATCATATAAATTTTGTTTTCCTGTGTTTGTTGTTGTTTAAAAGGCAGGCGCTTCATTACCAAATTTCCACTGGGGAAACTTCAAATTCTTATAGTTTGTGTCACCTTCACTTATACAGTTTCAAGTTCGTTTTTCTTACTGTCCAGCCCCCATAGTCCAGATTAAAGAAAAGAGGAGCTGATAAAAATGTTAAATATTTTCATCTGAGTCACCTTCGGTTATTGCTGTGCACTCAGCAGCAATAAGTTTAAGGAGCTGCAGCAAGTGATTTGGAGACTTTATTTGCTCAGGCTGCTTAGATGCTGCCCTGCCTTATTGGTGGAGGTTGTCAGGGATTAATGCAGCCTACAGTGAATACTTGCAGACAGTATTCAGGGCTGGAAATTACTCCCACTCCTGTACGTGGTTTTTGGATGAAGAAAAATTTCATGTTATCTACACTATATGGACAAAAGTAATGGGACACACCTCTTTATTATTGAATTCAGGTGTGGTATGAGGCAGTTTTTCAGAGTTTGGACTCGGCCCCTGACTTCCAGTGAAGGGAAATCTTAATGCTTCAGCATACCAAGACATTTTGGACAATGCTATGCTTCCAACTTTGTGGCAACAGTTTGGGGAAGGCCGTTTTCTATTCCAGCATGACTGTGCACAAAGGAAGGTCCATAAAGACATGATTGGATGAGTTTCAGAGCCCTGACCTCAACCCTTTAAAACACCAGGCCTTTTCATCCAACAGTGCCTGACCTCACAGTGCGTGAATGGGCAAAAATTCCCACAGAAACAAATCGGGGACCATCTCCATATTAATGTATATGTAGTCCCAATACTTTTGTCCATATAGTCTATATTTCTTAAGACTGATTTACTGCAAGTGCAACTGTAGCTAAAAATTATATCTTTATTTTTTAGATAAAGTAGATGGATAGATGATGCTGATATATTTCCTCTCATCTCATCTCACTGTTTCCCTCCTCCCCCTCTCTCTCTGTCTCTCTCCTCCCCCTTTCCCTCTCTCTCTCTGTCTCTCTCTGTCTCTCCCTCTCTCTCTCCCCCCCTCCCCTCCAGTTCCGCCTGTGGCTCCTCGGCCTCGGCTTCAGTGTGGCGTATGGCAGCATGTTCACCAAGATCTGGTGGGTTCACACCCTCTTCACAAAGAAGGATGAAAAGAAGGAGAAGAAAAAGGTAGGATAGAAGGGAGGAAGGGAGGGAGGGAGGGCGGGAAGGATAAGCCTCTCAGCGGTCCCAGGAGGGTAGAGAAAGGATGGGAGAGGGAGGCCAGACCACGCAGCATGTGTGGCGCCGGCTGATAAAAAAAAAAAGAGAAAGTTCCCTTAAAAACTTTGCAGGCTTCCTAGTAACATAAGCCTCTAAGAGGCCAGCTCCGCATCATTCACTGCAGCAGGGTTGTAGCGAGTGTGCAGGGATAAGGGTGTTGGACACACACTGACATAGATACTGTACTTTACACATGCACGCACACAAAGCACAAACACACATGCAACATTTATGCATAGAAACTTGCAGATTCAGATTCCGGGCACACAAACACTCGTAACCCGGGCCCTCGATATCCACGTCATCAGCTTTAGTTGCATTCTTGTGTGTGTGTGTGTGCGTGTGTGCGTGTGTGCGTGCCTCCTCTAGAAGATAGTGTATCCTGGAGCCAGTTAGATACCGCCAGTCTGCGATGTGTAGTGGGAATTTCTAAGACCTAATCAGAAGAATAAGAGATTAAACCATTTATGAAATATTTATGAATATGGATGAGTATTAAAGTTCTATGCAGAAATCCAACCTTCGGGGGGTTTATTATTTGAGCCAAAGCACAACGAATCGGGTTGACTTTCAACTCTCTTCATGTCCACAGAAGGGCATTTTGCCAGAGAGCTCTGCGCGAGTATTTAAAGAAACTTTCACAAATCGAGGGGAGAATGAGCTCTTTTCAAATCGTTTTTCATGCAACTCAAGTGAAGAGGCGCTCAGGACTGTGTAATGTGTTTTCTTCTTTATTTTATTTTTCAGTTTTAGTTATTGCACGCTTGAATGGCCGTTACTATGTTGGAGGTACTGGGAGTAAGCCAGCGTGGTCGAATGAAAAAAGAAGGCGGGAGGGGGAGAACAGTAGGGGAGCTCATTTCGGTTGCTTGTATTTCTGTTACGGTTGTATTGCTTCCATTATAGCTTAAGTTGAGAATAATAAAGTTGATATCAGCCTTTTTGGAAACTGTCCACACAAAAGCAGTGTCGTCTCAGTGTGTATAAATGATGATTTCAGGTGGCAACACAAATATAGTTACTGCAGCTCTCTGTGAGTCGCCTGCAGACACTCACACACACACACACACACACACACACACACACACACAGTCTCCCACTGCTCCTAAAATATACTTGGAGACACACACACACATTCGGAGACACACATTCAGAAAGACAATTCACGCCCAGTCATCCAGAAATCACAAGGACGCCTGTCATATTATTTGTCCTGGTTGTTTGTCTTTGTTTGTGGACTGGCTTGTGATGCCCTTGGATAATGATAACTGTTATATTTGTGTGTGTGTGTGTGTGTGTGTCTGTCTGTCTTTGCTTAAACTCACACAGCAACACTTGGAGCCATGGAAACTCTACGCAACAGTTGGAGTGCTGCTGGCTATCGACTTCCTGTCACTCATGATCTGGCAGATTGTGGATCCTCTGCACATTACGGTTGAGGTAGAGTACGCAAGACAGATGAGATAATTTGTGTGTCATCGCCCATTTGCACAGCTCGTGCAGCCACTGTCATCAGTCAATAACGCAGTAATGAGACACTGGGCCTCGTTTGTAGAAATGTCCTCATTTTGATTCATCTTACACTCAAAGAGCACAATCTAAAACAAGGATAAATATCATGTCATTTCACGGCGTGCGGCTGAATAACAGCATAGCATCACAACAGCGACATTTACGACTTGCATAATTATATTTATTTGTGTTTGAGTGTTAGAGTTATAGTGTAAGCACTGTTCAGTGTACCCTGTGGCATTTGCTGTAAACAAAACTCAGCTTTCATCACACAGCAAAAGAAATATGTTGAATAAAATCCCTGCCTTCTCAGTATTTAACGTAATTAAACCTGCATTAATCCATATTATGAATATTAACATTCATTTTTGACAATTGTCATTCACCTGGCTCATCAGCCTTCATCTGCAGTTGTCAAAAAAGACAAAGATAGCGACTTGCTGTCGAAGAGAGTTGGTCATTTAGTGGCTAAAAATGGAGATGTATGTCTAAGTGCTGGTGGAGACAGAAGTAAAGAGTGACTGGAATAATCTTCATCAAGTAGCCTACAGCACAGTCTGAAATACGTGCTATAGTTGCCCAGTAAAATGGGCAATGCTCTCAACTTGTTTTTATGTTTTCTGCCCTTTCGTGGCCAAATTCAAATCAATGCAGCTTTAATATGATGGGATTTCTGTTCAGCGCAGATCACCAGTACCATTTCATCACCTTTAAGGTGACATGAAAAATGTGTTTGCAAGCGTGCCTGTTTATTCACAGAGCAGCATTAGCAGAGTTGTGTTTATGTTCACCTGATGAGTGTAAGTCCAGTATTCTTCTTTTAGCTCTTTTTTAGTCTCCACCAGTTCCTGAAGGAAATATATCTGGCACATTGGCTGCTAAATGCTACACTATGTTTGTCAGCTAGTTGCTAACATTTTCTGTGTGGTGTTTGGTTCTGAGCAGGTATGTGTACAGTCTCAAAACCGCTACCTGCTGTGAACAAAAAGGACGGTATGAGAGCAGTGAGAGTGACCCAGTGAGAAGTTGTTTTGGTATTCACAGTTAAGCAGTCTTTTGTTAATATGTAAATATTGATATATATCTTTGTGCTCCACTTTAAAGCTGTTTGCAGTACGTCAACGCCACTGATGCTAATGCTAATGTTGATGTCTCATGCTAATGTCCTTGTGCTGTAAAACACTACATGCAACGCTGAAATTTCATCAATGCATCTGTCCAAAGTAACTTAAAATGACTATGTAGCCAGCACTGTTATACTGTTTTTAACACTTTATCCTAACTACGATCAAAACCAGGGCACAAAACTGAGATACTGATGTGCTTGTAGACTACTGCACTCATAAAACTGTACTACAAACTGCTCTTATTAAGGGCATTAAATCACTGTAGGAGCAAGAGCTACACGTCATCACGAGCCCTAAAATGCACAGCGCTGACTTTAACCTCGGGCAAACCTCATTGAAAACAGCTATATTTCACATTTAGCAGATAACTGACGCTCTTTTTAATTCAGTCATCTATGTCTAAGTTACAGGCAAGCCCTGTTTACCTCAAGGGGATCAACCATGCCTTCTCTGGGGCTTTTGCTTACTGAGCAGTTTTTTGCCTCCTTCTCCAGTGTGCTGCTGTCTCATCGTTTCTTATTATCTCCCTTCTCTCTGTCTCTTCATCCCTTCGTTCCTCTCCCATCTCTCCTCTTCTGTCTGCCACACGAGTAGAAGTTCACTAAGGAGGCCCCAAAAGAAGATCTGGATGTCCTGATTCAGCCCTTGTTGGAGCACTGCAGCTCAGAGAAGATGAACACGTGGCTCGGTATCGGCCCTTTTCTTTTTACCCAATCTGTCTCTTTATCACTTTTTGCCCTGCTCCGGTTTGAGATATCTTCCTCACACACACGGACATATGCAGACACATATGCACGCACACGCACGCACACACACACACACACACACACACCCGTCACTGCCATTCGCTCTGAATTAAACAGGTCTCATATCACAGCCTCCTCCCTCAGCCTCCGCCACCCCCTTACTTTTGATTTCTCTTTTCTCTCTCGCTCTTTTTCCCTCTTTGCTTCTCTTTCTGTCGGCCCACGCTGTCCCTTTCTCTCCCTGTCTGTCTCTCTGTTGTCTTTCTTAGCTTGGCAGCTCTTATGAAAGTATAATGGTGCTGAAATTCAAATAATGTGGGTCACAAACTGGGCCATTGCCCCATAGCATTTCCTTTTTCAGAGGAGAAAAGATGGTGCTTTAATATCAGGCAGTATAAAGAAACAATGGACAGTGTGAAGAAGTGTCCAACCTACTCAGTCACAGATTCCCTTTTCTTCCCTGCTTTTCTCCTTCTTTCATGGTTATATTCTCTTTTCTCTGTCAGTCAGCCCGGGCTCTGACTGGCTTTCAACACATTCAACACTCTGTTGTGTCTACGTTTTTGATTTTCTTTCCTGTGCGCAACTCGCTCTTACTCGCTGACTCCCTCAACAGTCCTGTTGAGCTGCTAACGTCTCCCACACTAAAAATAAGCAATAGCCAGGAGCCATTTACATGATCTCATAATTTAACAAGTTTGTTTCATAGGTTTAAAAGCTAAAGACATAAATTAAAGTTGGTACTCCACTGATTTAGTATGACACTTCTGGGACTGAGAGAGATATTTTTTTGGTAACGAGACCAACAGTCTACAGATACGCTATCAGGCCTGTGAGGCTGTAGTCGGGAACAGTGGGGCTTTGCTAATGCTAATGCCACTATGCTGACATGCTGATGTTAAGCAGCCATAATGTTTGTCATGTTAACATGCTCGTTAATTAGCACTAAACACAAGGTACAGCTGAGGCTGATGGGAATATCATGTGTTTTCCGGGTATTAAACCAAAGTGAAATTTTGCCCTGAGAATGAAAAAACACTAAAGTTATTACAATTCACCACCAAATTTCATTGCAATCCATCCAAACATTATTGAGACAGTCTGGACTTAAAGGTGTACTATGAAGGATTTGTCAGTCGCTGTTTGTAAACACACCAGTAAGCAATTCTGGAGAAAGACAGTTGATTGTCTGATAATTGCCCAAATCTTTCAAACCTAATGCCCCTCGTTTGAAATGCAAGCTTCCTCTTATAAATTTGTAATCTCCACACCCTGTCCAGGTGATATCCAGGTGATTAATTTTCTCAGACTTCAGAGAGCTCCCTCCAGAGCCTCAGAGGAAAGTGTTTTCATGGGACGTGTGGTTCTCCCTCTCACTAATAAATTGACTTTGACATGTAAAATCAATGTTGTGACCCTGAAACTCATCAAGCAGGTCATAGTGAGTGAGTGCCGGTTAGAGAGCTACTGTTTATGTTGCTTCAAAGACTTCTATTAGCTAATATCTTCGTCCAAAAGATTATTAAGAATGAGTAACAGGTGTTTGTGAAGGTCAGGGTGGTCCTGCTGTTTACTTTCACCTCAATTAAGATCTAAAGGGTTTATTTTTTTTCCATTTTCAGGGGTCAGTTCTTCTACTTTCAGTTCTCTGTTTTAGCTTTTCCATGTTTTTCTGTCCATCATTGCTGCACGCTCACTCATCCACTCTTTTACCTCCGTCCTCTCACTGTTTCCCTCTTCCTGTAGGTGTGGTTTATGGCTACAAGGGTCTGCTGCTGCTGCTGGGCATATTTCTGGCTTACGAGACCAAGTCTGTCTCCACAGAAAAGATCAATGACCATCGGGCCGTGGGGATGGCTATTTACAACGTTGCTGTGAGTCCTAAAACGAAACACTCATGCCTGAACTCCTGTTTCTGGGTGCTGCTGTCCACCCTCTGCTCTTTTGCTTTCTCTGCAAAGACCATTTCTGAAGCACACCGAATAACCCCCCTCCCATTGCACAAAATGGACATAGTATATCTGTGGGGACTTAATCAATGCCAGTGCCTCCATGATTACTTAGCCTGGTGCTGAGATTTCTGGCATCCAGGAGCCACTTTTCTTCCCATTGCAGAGCAAACCAGGCAACTGACCAGCATGTCAAGACATTTCAGCTGCAGGAGCTTAAAAGCTGCGTTCTCAAGGGGATACACTTTGCGGTCCATAAAAGTTAATGGAGTTCATACTAGATAACTTGATGCTCCCTTAATCCCTCTGTGGCATATTTTCCCTATTTGAGTAGATAACTGGTTAAACGCGGAAGAACATCTCTATGAAGTACTTCCTGTGCAGCTGCAATTGAGTGTAAAATGATATTGTTTCAATGTTTCTAGGTCCATCATTTGCATCAACCTTTTAAATTCGTACATAAAGAAGTCCCCTGTGGGCACAGCAGAGTATAAATGACAACTGTTCCTCTCAAAACTACCTTTGGGGTGTGTTGAACATCACAAATTGATGATTGTGTATGAAATAGTGAAAAGTACATGTTGGTACAATGATTGGTTGGAGCTTTACGAGACACAGAAAAACAGGCTTGTATATGAAATATTCAGGTTTTTCTGCAAGTTCGTCTTGAGATTGTATTCTCTAAAATGCAGATCCCTGGACGCATTTCTGTCCAAATCGTTACACTGCCAGCACAATCTGCTGTTCTGTATGAATCATAAATTTTGATGCTTATGGTGCCTGTGGTGCTGTGATACCAACAGTCATACCTCAGGTCTCCTTTATAGAATCAGTCTCAATGAGACTTCCTGGTGAAATAAATGTTAAATAAAATCAATAAAATGAGAAAGTGCGCACCTCAAACTTTTATTTGTGCTGCAGGCTTCGTGCAAGTTGAGCTTACCTTCGTTTTGTAGCTGAGTGCTTTGCTCTGTACCTTAGCTTTGGTGTTGAGCGTATGTACATATATATATATATATATATATACATATATATATATGGGGAAAAGTCTGTGTTCAGTGATTGCACACATACGGCACTTTGTATGGGGCTGTTGCCTTGCCCTCTGGCAGGAATCGGTCTAAAAACGTACCCATTTAGGCACTAAAGTACAGTGCTAAACGCTGCCGTCAGTCATAAACATTTTTCAGTGGCTGTTAATAGCAAGTGAATCATCTCGAACGGAGGCACCTAGGATGCACTTTATACTGAAATAGCTGCCATTATGTTCACTTTAGCCACTTTAGACAAATAGATGATGGCATTTCCTGACACTCTTGACACTGGGTAACTTTGTAATTGATGTAAAATGTCTGGAAAAACTGGTTTGATGTTTTCATCAAAAGCAGGCGAACTTTTTTTTTCCTTTTTTATTCTTTAGCATTTTAGCCATTTTGCCAGAATTTCCTGTGCTCGCCTTCTCTGCCTTTAATAAATGAGTGAGGAAACATCTTAATGAGCATCCAAACATTTATCAGATTATACTTTGTGGATATGTAATTAGTAATTGGATTGATCTCGCCTCCTCCGTCAAGGAGAGGATTTATCATTGATCGTCGTTCATGGTTATTTATGAGAGCATTAAACGCAGCTCGAGTGCTCATTTTGTCACATGGCTCCGTAATATGAGACAAGTCTAATGTCATTATTTTATGTTATGATATACACATTTCAGTTTTATGATAATGTCAATAGTTAATGGTGTCTGTAAAGGGACCTCCTTCCTCTTTGCTGAGCTGCGAGCTCCAGGCCCTGATGAGATGACAATGTGGTGATTGTCAGCGTGCTGTTGCCACTTCAGTCATGACTTTTTAATGCTGTTTTCACATGGGAGTCCTCCCCGGAATGATAAACAGATGCCTAATGCTTTTATGGATGTGATTTTCCTCCCCTCTCACGCTCTCGCTCTCCCACTCTTCTTTATTCTCCACGTCCTCTCCTCTACCCCCTGCCTCCTCCTCTCTCTTTATTTTAAACCTCACTTTTCCCCTTGCTTTGTTCCATCCCCTCTTTCTCTCCAATTCTCTCTTTCCTGTTCTGTCTTTCCTTTTCTGCAGGTGTTGTGCCTGATCACGGCTCCGGTGACTATGATCCTGTCTTCGCAGCAGGACGCCTCCTTTGCCTTTGCCTCTTTAGCAATCGTCTTCTCTGCCTACATCACTCTGGTGGTGCTTTTTGTACCCAAGGTGCTCTGACTCGTTGCCGACACCTTTACTAAGCTTTACTGCTGCACACACTGGAAAGTCCGCTCGTATTGCAGTGAAACCAAAGGTCAAAAGTGTCTTCAGGAAGAAAGTGAAGCTTGCGCTGCATGATGCATGAAAATGACAAACTTCTTAAACTTTGTGTTGGTTATTCTGATGGCTCTGCATTTCATTTCAAATCACCAAAATATGTTTAGATGTTCAGACTGGCTGTGACATCACACAAAGGATTTGTGAATCCACCATCACTGCCGTGAAGTTTCAGTATATATAGTTCCTGTTATACACTGAGCCTTTAGATGTGTAGCTGCTGCAAACAGTTGGTGTTAGGAGAAAAAAAAATCCTCTGGCACCTATAAAAGTGAGACATTTTACCAGTCTGGCAGCAGCTATAATCATTTGTTTGGAATAAACAGAAGAAGAGCTGGGAGGTGCTGCTGAGCACTGCTGATGACAGAGGAAAGAGTGCCACCTACAGAAATTCAAACTTCATTTACTGCAAAGTCCAAGGACAAACAAAAAAACATCACAGTGTCTTCACCTCTTTTTGATTGTCTGGCTTTTTTCTGGGAGTGCAGTGCAGAAATGACATCGCACTGAGCGCTAAGCACTGGAGATGTCACCGAAATGAGGACAAAAACAAATGAAAGTGTCAGCCTCTTAAAACTGCACCCCAGTGATAAGACAAATGTGAGGGATTTGGCTTAAAGGGCTGCAGATAGTAAAAATTTGCTCTCATCAGGTGTTGATGCATTATTCATTTAGCACGCTGTACTACTCCCAAGCCTGATCTTGTGCTTCATTGACTTCCTGGTCCAGATGCGGCGCCTTATCACCCGCGGCGAGTGGCAGTCGGAGCAGCAGGACACACTGAAGACCGGCTCGTCCACCAACAACAACGACGAGGAGAAGTCCAGGCAGCTGGAGAGAGAGAACAGGGAGCTGCAAAAGATCATCCAGGAGGTGACGACATCAGATACGTTAACGTTAAAGAGACACAAAATGCCAGGCACACAAAGTATACTTTCGCATTAGTTAACATTTAGTTCATAATGGATGCAGACTTTGTATAGTACATGCAGTACATTCATGGACAGATAATACAGCATTATATACATCAGTGTACCTTTTGTGTGCATGTAGGTGTGTGTGTGATTTGATTGTATGTACTTTGTCAATGCAGTGGACACTCATGATGTAATTTGAGAAAATAATATGAGAAAATAGAGATTAACAACAACTTGCCGCACTGTGTGTGGATACATGAGTTTATGTTTGGGATATTCAGTCAGCAGCCTGCGGACCACATTTGATATGTGGCAAAACACCACAAAGAAAAGGTTTTAAAATAGTCTGGCTCATCCCCATCTACACTTTATGGTTTTAAAATCTCTATTGAATTAGTAATTGAATAGCCCAGTTTCTATGCTATCGTGTTTCCTTTGTAACTGTTGCTTTATTTATTGCATTTATTGGTAGCTTTCACACTATCTTTCTATTATTCAGTGTTTATAGACAAAGGATCAGAATATTATATTTACTGAGCAGGATCAGGTTCATAGTTTACATGGCTTAAAGCAAAAATCATATGAGGTGTATGCAAATACGCATCAAAAATATGAACAGAGTTTATCAGACTCCCTCCTTATTGGACAACAACACAAACCCAAGCGTAAAGGTGCTGTATAATGTGCAGATTGTTTTCAGGATTTCTCAACTAATCATGTAATCAACAAAATGTTAAGTAACTGTGGAAAACGCTCATCGTAGTTTGACAGAACCTTAAGGTCCTCAAAGGTGTGACATTGTCGTGTAGACTGAGCAGAAAAGACTTTAATGCCAGCAAAAAAGGGAAAACCGTTCACAACGCACACTAGGTACACATGAAGGGTCTCTCACAAAATGACTGGTGGCTTCACAATATATACCTTAGGGTCTGGACCTTTCCACGCCTGTTGTCCATCCCTTTACCATCTTTCTTTGTTTTACACCATTAGGTTTTCTTTTTTCGCCCTAGATTGGGTGGTGACTTTTACACCATTAGGTGGGCTTGCCCTAGGTCTTCTGGGGACTTTCCACTGGCCTTGTTTTGCACCTGTTTGTCTTTATTTATTTATTTTATTTGCTTCTTCAGCACAGTTTACACCAGTAGTTCTCTTCTCTGGGCTGCCTTCCAGTTTCGGCCTAAGTTTCGGCTGGCACTAGACACCATTATTTCCAGGCCTCTTTCTGTGCCATTTTTTAAAAATAATTATTTTATGCAGGATTACAATAAATGTTCTCTTTAGGCTCACAGTCATAATGAGATTACACTGACAGTGTATGGCTACCATAGACAGTGTTTCACTACCATAAAACAGTTTCATAATTACACAGTTTTACCTTCCATAGCTTACAGGCCCTTCACCAGTTGTATTATTTTTAACACAGCTGTATCTTGCTTTTCTTTCAATCTTAAATGGAAACATAACATGACTACTTCATGCTATCATATTGCATTGCATACTATAACTTTAGCTCATCACAACTTACGTAGAAATTATACCACAACATCTTCAAATGTCTCGTTTCACCCAAAATCCAAATATATTTCCTTAACTGTAATATTTGTGAGGGAACAAAAATCAGAAAATCCTCCCATTTGAGAATCAGAAACCAGCAAATGTTTGCCATTTCTGCTTGAGAAATGACTGAATCAATTAACGACTATCAAATTAGTTGCAAATTGATTTTCTTTCCAGCGACTAATTGACAGTGTCTGTTTGTCTAATTGTCTAATTGTCGGTTATCTAATTGTCAATTACTGCTACAAAGAAATGCTAATAAATGCGTATAAACAAGGGAGGTTAAGGTAAAGTCTCGCCCTTCCATTATTTTAATTTGCGGACCTGACGTCTCCATCTCACTCTCCTCTCACTGTGTCTGCAGAAAGAAGAGAGGGTGTCGGCGCTCCGCAACCAGCTGGCTGAGCGACAGGCTCTGCGCAACCGCCGCCGACCCTCCGCAGGCCAGAATCAGAACCACAACGCCCCTCCGCCCTCGTCTCAGCCGGATCCCAAGTCTCTGCTCCCCCCGCCCGGCTACCCCAACCCCACCACGGACAATCACTCTCTGCCGCCGTCCTTCTCCAACTCCTCCAACCTCTACCCGGCCGACAGCAAGATGAGCCGCAACCACTGTCACAACAGCCAGATCCCGCTGCTGTATAAATAGGCAAGACATCGAGGACGAGGAGGACGAGGAGGAGGAGGTGGAGGAGGAGGAGGAAGAGGAGGAGCGGCGGGCGCAGTCGCACAATGTACACGGGTGGGGTGGGGTGGGGGACACAAGACACAAAGAGACACTGTGACTTTCACTTGTATTGGCAATGAGCACAGCAGTGTAGTGACACTGTTTCAAATAAAAAAAGCAAAAAAACAAAAGATAAAACGGCGTGGAAGCACAAATAAGTACACAGGAGTGCTTTACACTCGGCAGCTTCGGTGAGAGTCACACAGGTAACATCCAGCGTCCTCACAGTTCTGATCTCACCGTGTTCGGCCCAGCAACGACTTGGCGACGAGCACATCTCAGACTAGCAGCACTCGATGTCCTCTCAGAGGTCACAGATGTCCAGATCATTCCTCTCCCTCATTCGTTATCTCGTTCCGTTGTGGAGACACCGGCGTCGAGGATCTCGAAAAGGAAGTGTTTGTGTTTGTGTCTTTGCTCTATCGTCTCCACCTTTTGTCTCTCGAGTTTGTTGACTAGGCAAGCACATACCGTAGTGATTTATATCGTTCTGTAATATCTGATCTGTTTTGTCATGGAGTTGGTGTTGAATTGTTTGTTTGCTTTTCGGGACAGTGATGAAAACTGAGATTTACAAAGGGACAAAGAAATGTACAGTGACAGTTTTTTCCCCACGTTTCCTCTGAGGAACAGCTGATCTCGACTGCGTGGAATACTGCTGTCACCGAGAAATGGTAACGTGCGTTATTAAATAGCCATAACTTAAAAGGACCAAGGAGTTTGGCATGTGTGGATGTCTGTTGTCGGGACTTTGTATTCGAGTACAACACTGCATCTCAAAAATCCAGTCCTTTGCTGATGTATGAATAGCAGATCCATTTTAAAGGAGGAAACGATCGAAACCTGGTCGGGTTTTCCCATTTGAAACTTGTTTTCGTATTTTCTGAGATTTGTCTCATATCTGTTTGGCGATATGCTCCGCTAGTAGCCATCAAATAGAGCCCTCATTTTGCATCTGATGTATTTGTATGTACACATGTCGGTGGCTGATTCGGACATTTTGCGGGGAGTAACGGTTAGAGATGTTTGAATCCAACATGCCAGAAGAAAAGTTTGTACTTTCTGCCCCCTGAAAATGAAAGTCGGTTTGTATTTCTGCAGCAGCAGTGCGGTGAGACTTGGGGTTTCCACGATGGCTTCTTCTGTGGATATTCAGAGAAAGCACAGTTTTTATTCCCCTCAAGATTTTATACATGTGAATATGTTACATCATTCTTTTTATTTTAAGAGGATGGGGGGTTTTTTTGTTTTCAATGTTTTCCCATAACAGACAATCTGGATGGATGATTTTCTTTCTCATTTTGCCTTTGGATAAGTTGTAAATGAATCACAGGAGGACATATGTAAAGTAATGTGACATACTGTATTTATTCAGCAGTTAATCTGGATGTACTATTTCATTCATGAGCTATTTCCAGATTTTATAAAGCAATGATACCTGATCAGCTTTATTGGCAGGTAAAAACAATACTTTGTCAAATATTTCTAAATATATCTATATATTACAGTGTGCACTTTAAAATGAACAAACTGGTCATCCCAATTTATGTTGCTAATATTCTAATAAATTTTAGCTCAGGGTATGGGGACGGACATGAATGAATGAAATAGGCCATATGTATTAACTGTACAGAACCTGGATCAGTGTAACATATGAATGCAGAAATAATTTAGGAAATGTTCTACTATCTTGCACATATAAGACAATATACGTACATGGATTTGGAGATATTTGTATTCACTATATCTAAGATCTTAAATGTTAATATATTTCAGAGTATGTGTATGCAAATATATGGGTACCATAAATAAAATAACTGTTTTTTCATTGGGTATTTTAATGGGTGTTTAAGTAAACATCAGGGAATTACAGGGTTAATTCCTCAAAAACTACTACTAGTGTTTGAGGAATTTCTTTTCGATAAGTGAAAGTGTAATTGAATGAAATCCTGAAACGTATCTGTGGATTTTTCACCAGCGTTTTTCAGCTCAGGTAAAGCTTGATCCACTTTCATCCACTGTCAGTCAAGTCGCACGATTCATTTTTCAGCATTTTATCTTTTGGAAACGTCAAAACCGTTTTATTTTTCCAAACAGCCCCCTAATTTTGAGTCTCAGTACCCGGTGGATTAGGCAGTGTGTTTACATCATCCACTAGATGTCATCAGCTATTTGCTGCTCTCCTGACTCACAGTGACTCACTCTTAAAACAATTAACGCTGTCAGCTTTATCAGAAACTTGAGATTGTTTCTGCAGGTTGGCCTGCTGGTGTCGACAGAGCAAGAAAGCCCAGAAGAAGAGATTAATTAACAGAAAGTGGGAAGTGGACGTCGACACTGTGACCAGCTGCGGAGGCCAGTGGGAACCTCGATACTCAGACAATAAGTGGATGTTTGCAGATAAAAAGCACTAAAGTGGACCAATTGCTCCCAAGCACATCCCACATTTGTGTAATGTTTGTTTTTAGATGATGACAATGTGATAAAACCAGCTGTGCTGCAGTGTCACAGCACACACAAACACACACACACACACACATCCGCACTGAATGCAATCCCCCCCCCCACACACACACACATACACACACACCTACACGCACATCCGCACTGAAGGCAATCCCCCCCACCACCACACACACACACACACCTACACGCACATCCGCACTGAAGGCAATCACAAATCCCCCACACACACACATACACACCCACCCACACACACATCCGCGCTGAATGCAATCACACCCCCCACCCCCACCACACATACAGACACACTGCCTTCCATGTCATGCTTCTTTCCAGCTGACTGAAGATGAGGTATGTGGTAATGGGGGGGAAAGGGTTGGCGATGTGGAGGAGAAGGGAGGTGGTGGAGTGTGTGTGTGTGTGTGAGTGTGAGGAGGAGGGGGGTGTGTCGCTGGGGAAAACCCGCTCTGGGTTGAGGCTTCTGTGGGCCTCCACCTGACACAGCACTCAGCAAGACACAAAAAAGCAGGAAATTCCCCTCGTCTTGTCTGATCTAACAAAGGAAGTATTTGCTGGCTGTGGAGGAATTTTGGATCAACATTTGTCAAATAAGAAACTTGGCCCACTCCACTACTGTGTGTGTGTGTGTGTGTGTGTGTGTGTGAGCTACTGCCCTGTCTGGCTGGAGCTGTTTGCCAACTCAGCTGTAAATCTCTAGTGTTTCTAGTATTACTATCTCAGCCATGCAAGGAGTTCATTGTTCATGGTGACACAAAATGATTTGTTAGGTTTTTTTCATTTTTTGATGTTGTTGTTAGATTTTAATTCAGTTTATGTGCACATAAAGTGTATAAATAAAATATTTAACAAATAATCCCCACCATTTAAATATAAATAAATACAAATAAATACATACAGGTTGTAAAGGTACGCGATAACAGCTTTGTACATCATCGTTGTAATCCTTGAACCTGAACTCTCCATTGAAGAGCTGTGTCATCTTCAGATACAGCAGAGGAGAAAGTCTGGTCCACTACAATCTCAGGTCAACATAAATAATGTACTAAAAGTGCTTAAAATAAAATAAAATAAAATAAAATAAACATTGCAAACTGTTACAGTTTATAGGATTTTTAAAAATCAGCACCGCCTGTTCAGCAACAAGCTTTATCTCCATTGGGATTTAAACATCACTCCATCACCATGATGATGAATAAAAATAAAAATGAAAAGTACTGAATGTTAAAAACAACTTATGGCACTGTGCGGAGTCTTGTACCCTTTGCTTTAAGAGTCATTTCAAAGTGCAAACACTCCAAAGAAGGTCTTGCCCTCATCGGTCTCCAGCTCTGACAGCTGGTTGGTTTCCGTCCACAGTTTGTCTCCCCTGTTCAGCTGAAACACTGCACCCAGATAAATGGTGTTGTACCAGCCCTGTCCATCTCGGTAGCTGTCCTCCTGAGCCGTGTTTTGGCACGCCGACCTCACCGCGCTCATCAGAGAGGTCTCGCTGCCTATGGAGTCTGAGTAGCGCCAGATCCTGTGGCTGAGAGGCATGAGGCGTTTTCCCGATCCCTCCTCTTCGCCGTCGTGGCAGGACACTCTGAACGACGCCTGGCTGTAGACGAAGTAGAGGCCGGTGTGTGGGATGACTATCTGGTTGTTCGTCAGCTGGAAGCCGCCCTGAGCGAACGCCTGGCCTTGACCGTTCCTCCACTCCAGCTGGCTTTCCAGACCCTCGCCCTCGTCGTAGCTACCTGGAAACAGAACATGAAGGAGCGTTGTTACGACCTCGATACACCTTGTTCCGCACAGGACTAAATGATTAACAGGTGTGTTATTCAGTAAGTGGAATGAAAAATCGCCTGAAGCCAATGAATAACTTATGAAACGACTTTCTTAAAGTACTCCTGACTAACACAGAGGCCACTAATATCGCACAGGTGGAAGAAAGAGTCTGAAAGGCTCCTTTGAAAGGCGAGATCATGAGCCCATTGTTTGCTGAGGACCAAATCAAGGTAAGCCGTGACTCACCTTCTAAATGGATGGCTGCCTTGGCTTTGCTGCTGATACGCTTCAGAGTGTAGTGAGGATCTGAGAAGAGGAAGACAAATGTGAGTTCAACTCAAACAGTCCACAAAGACTCAAATATATCTCACAAAATCCCTCAGCAAACGAGCACTGATGCACATAATCACCTGTTTTCTCAGCAGCATCCTCCTTGATTTGTGCTTCTGCTTGGCCGGATTGGTTCTGTGTGGAGGGAAGAAAAACAGATTTAGAGACACGAACACAGAAATGTCCAGTTCTCGTCAGAAAAGACGGGGTTTTAAAAGCTGTCTGATCAAAGTTGCTCCTTACCGGCATTTCTGGCTTTCCACTCCAGTACCAAGAAAACATCAAGGCGCCTCCGAAGCAAAGGGCCACAAAGAGAAGGGCCCCGGACATCTTCCATATCCAACTGGTAGACGACTTCTTCTCTACCAAAACCACCGGCCTCTCCTCAAGCCCCATCTCAAGATCACCTGGTGCAGTTGTGTAAGCCACCATACTGTGCACAACACTTAGTCTTTGCTGCTGGCTGTTAAGAAATGTCGACCGACTGACAACTTGGCTGGGTGACTTTGTGTTTTCAGTTGCCTCCGGCGCTCTGTGATGATACTTCTCCCTTTTTGTGTTGCTGCTGCGTTAGAATGAACTTCTGCCAGAGAGCTTGTAGTATTTATGCTGTGGCTGCTACATCTGCAGAAGGGAAACTCCAGTGATGTCACTGTGTAAGCGGAGACAGTGCAGGAGGCAGCAGCAGAGCAACCCGGGCCACGGAGAGAAAAGAGCCGCAGCCGAGAGGGAAAGAGAAGTCACAGAATTTTTAGTGGAGTTTCACCACAGCGCAGAACCCAACGGGAGTCGCGGTTTCAGGATGGGAAAGTGGTTACTCGCAACTTTTGGGTTTTGAAAAATTACACAGAGTTGTGACACACACATGAACACACACGCACAGACACACCGAGTCAGACACAAAGTCACAAACACATAAACACATATTGAGCTCATTACTGACTCGAGTCACCCACAGAATGTGAGTTCTGTCTGTGACTGCTGAGGTTTCTACATAAATCTTAGCTCGCCAAAATCTTGTGGTCACATCTGACCAGATGTTTTGAAATACCACAAAAATGTGCGATTGTGTAAACGATCCACCTGTTCAGCTATTCTGATTACACTTGAGTGCAACCGCCCATGTTCAGCACTTCACAGCACCTCGAAAACATCGATCAGCTTGTTTACAGCACGCCGTAATGTAGAATAGAATAGAATCTTTATTTGTCCGACACCAAAAGGTAACAGAAATTTGTCTTCGACAGGGCTCAACATCATCGCTACACACACACACACGACATCGAAAGACCGAAGATCACATAAACCTGAACTAAAATCACACACATTGCTACTTTATAGGACCTTAAAAGTAGCTGTGAGCAGATATAAGGGCATTTAAAAATGTTTATTAATGTGCACTACTGTGTTTTACCATATTAACATTCATTATCTCTGTATACACCAGCCTCCACTTACAGATGCCCACAGGAAAGCTTGTAGTTGTTAATGAGCGCATTATTTAAGACATACATCTGCTAATTAGGGTGTTAGATGCTAAATACAAGGGTTCAAATGGAGTGTTAAGGCTATTTAAATCTTTAATCTCTGGCTTTAATCTTTATTAGCAGAGGTTCAACAGCTTTGCCAAATAGCTAACTGTAAACTCTGTGAAAGCCATCTGCTTCACACAAGTGAGAGACAACAGGGTATCTAAAATATTACACAGAAAACTTTTATTTTAAGGTTTTTTTTTTCACCAGAGCTAAAGGGACATCAGTCAAAAACACAACAACATACCTAAAGTCGTACTTCAAAAGATCTACCCAGCTAGAAACATAAGCAATGTTTTTTTAAAAAAAAATCTAAATAACTTTAATTTTTAATGTGCATTAAAATGTCTCAGGAGTTAAGATTTTAGTTTTCTTTTTTCCTTTTTCTTCATGACATCTTGACAGAAAAACTCTCTCAGTCTGGAAAGAGAAAACTGTGCTGAAGCAAAACTTGGCAACTCTCTTCTTTCCATTTCAGAACCGGGCGATGATGCAACTCAGTTCAAACCACTTGACAAACTGGTTACACTTCTCCTTATTGGTCCACTGTCTCTGTCTTGGTTTCCCCGTTCCACTTTCTCGCCTGACTTCTCTCTCTTGGAGGCAGAACTTTCATGTGTGTGGGCCTTTCGTCACACATGCCTGACACGACTTGTCCGGTCCGTTTTGTTTTCAGTCGGCGGTGCTTTTTTCTTCTTCTTTATTTGAAAACAACACTTATGGATCTTTTTCTCATTCACTTTCCCTTCTAGCTGCTCTGCTTGTTTGCTCAGGAGAAGACAAACAGACTTTGAATGAATTATGTGTTTGTGTTTCCTTGAAAACCTGTCAGGACTCAAGTGCTGTGACGCTGTGTAGCAGCTCGACAGTTTTAAGTGTTTTAAGTGTGTGTGTGTGTGTGTGTGCGTGTGTGTGAACTGGGAAGAGGAGGTGTTGGAGTATTTCACTGTGTGTGAAATAATCGGTTGTGAAATGGCATTTTCGTGTCAAGCCTGCAACTGTTTCATTCCAACATGCAAACACAAACCGACCGCAAGATGTTACTGGATGAAATCATCATCACCATCACCATACGCACCCACATGACACACAAACAAACATATATTGCTTCTTTGCACTTCCTGCTGCTCACTCTCCCACCTCCCCTTGATTATTCAGAAGAAGACTCACCGAATGAAGCTGTTAGTTATCATATCCGCTGGTCCCTGAACAGGAAGCTCAAATATAAGCCACACTCTCGACTTCTTTGACTCTTTCGAATTAAAGACGTTAGTCCTCAAGGCACAACACACATCTACGAACTCCGGTTAATTTGCTGAAAGAATTTAATTAGCTTCGTAATCACACCATCACACCTCAGATTAAAAATGGTAGCCAGCAGCAGAGTTCAGAGATTGTTATTATTAGGTCACACTTTTCCTAAGGACAGCTACAAATTGTATTTTGGATGGGGATGATGTCTTAACAAGTCACCTGTGTCTCTGTAAAGTTCTTCTGATTGCCTGCAAAATATCACAGTAGATAAAATCTGGTATAAAAAAATGACCTGCCAGTTTTAAACAATGAAGAGACATGACATACGTGTGATGTAAATACTGACATTTTCCCTGGGAAGGAAATTGGGAGAAAATGATAACCGTCACTGCAAACAAAGAGGACGCAAAAAGAAATTGATTGAACATGTTCTGTCGTTTCCTGCCACCTCATATGCTCGGTTATTTCTGCCATGCTGTACAATCTGTTGAGTCTTTTCCGGCTGACAGTCAGAGGTCATCTGTAATATGTTACACCCAAACTCCCGCTGAATTCCTGCAAGGGACAAACACATCTTTTCATGGGACCAGAAACTGAAACTCCCCAGTTAGACCCTTCATATCTGGTTGCCCTTTTCCTTTTTCTGCACAATCGAATCATTATCAGACCTCTCCTACGGTGACACATCTCCCACGTGTAACCCCCCCACCCCCCGCAAGATCTGGAGCACTTTGAAAAAGACCTCTTTTGTTCTTTGCCTGATTTTGCTCATGGATTGCATCATGAAATCCCAGGATTGTGTGGTCATCACGCAGTGGGGCTCAACTACAGCACAGGCAAAGATTACCTCAGAGGAAGGAAGGAAAGGATGGAAGGATGGGGAGCCAGAGAGGGAGGAAGTGGAGGAAGGAAGCTGTTGCACGTAAACAAGATGCCGGCCGTGCTTCGTTTTCAGATTTGTTTGGTGACACAATCACAGGTGCCAGTTTTTGAAGAAACAAAAAATCCACATCACAAAGTTTTGGTTTCTGTCTCATCATCCCCTCTTCATTGTTACCGTGTGTGGGCTCGGAGGGAATTGTTGATGTGTAAGGGAATAATCTGGGCCAAAATGAGCTTTAACCACAAATGCAAGGTGGCTTCCGCTGCTGCTAGACTGTGTAGTCTGGTGGCCTATAAACCCCCGCTGTGCCTCTAAGAAGTTACGCTGTACCTGTTCGGTTTTTCACCTCTTTGTTCCCCTACTGTATTTGTCAGGAGCTAATTTAGAAGCACCAGATTAGTTTAGGTGGTTATCTGTATGTGGGATTTTAGTCATAACCCTGAAACTGGCTGGGGGCATGTTTACTGGGTCAAAAAAAAAAATAATAATTTAGTGATAAGAAATAAATATGTTGGGGTCTGTAGTAGAACATGTCCTCGACATAAGAACAGTAAAAGAGGAGATTGGACAGTTTCTGTACACACTGTGTGTATGTGCATATGGGTGTGTAAGTGTGTGATAATAATGTCAAATATGTTTTAAATGCTACGTATGTGTGCAGGCCACCAAAACAAATAGCACAAGAGAGATGATGAGGCCAGTACTTGAAGTCCTTAGAGGTTTTAAAGCTGAACTACCATGTGGGTGGTGTTGTGAAGTATCAGGGGCAGAATTTACACCAATTTTGAGTGAATGTATCCTCATTTAAATACAGTAAAGATACAGGAGTTGTGAGATTTTAAATCATAAAGAAGCAACAGCATTTGTGATACATCAAAAATAAAAAGAAAAGATCCATTGTATTCTCAAAGGATAATTTGTGTGTTTACAACTTTTGTAGTTTTGGCCATCATCCTTATCAGCGATAATAAAATTGCATTCAGCCATTTTATTTGTGAGGTCGGAGAACCTGGAAACAAGTTCAAGCATGCATGAATTTACAATCATGTCCGAGTTGTTCGCTGTCAACATTTATCGCAGCTGACATCTGTCACAGACTGACTTCCTGCTTCAGCCTTTACCTGCAACACATGCCACCGTTGTGCAGTCAAAGATCAATAACAACATTTTGACTGCTCTCGCTGTCAGTTTTACTCCCACATATATCAGTGAAGATAATCTGACTAACGTGTTTGCTTGTTTACGACTTGTCTGATTGTGCCCTGTTGGACTTGTTTTGTGATGTAACCGTGTGCCCATGATATCAGCTTTGGTGACTACAAAGAGAAATGATAATAAAAAATGAAATTCATATAAAGTTGAACCATCGTTCAAGGATTCAAGGAACTTTATTGTCACACCAGCTCACGTTCACGTTTATGGTATGAAATTAGGACTCAGGTCCTGAGAGCAATAAGTAGAATATAGAAATATAAAAATACGAGATAAAAAGTTGAATAAAACAGAAATATAAGCTAAATAAAAATAGAAAATAAAACTAAACATTTAAATAAAGAAGCCGGTTTTAGCATATGGCAGCATAAATATGTATGTGCAAGTGTGTGCAAGTATGAGGTAGACATGGATGAATATAATACATTTATCCTGAAGGAAACTTGATTTTTTTTGTCCACTGGGGGGCAGTGCACCAGTACACTGTGGCCTACGACCATATAAAGTTGCCAACAGAACTCCTCTCTGGTTGCCAAGGTGAAGGCGTTAGCTAAATGCTAAAAACAGAGCCCTTCTTCCTATATTAGAGTACATCTTTGTCCTGCAGACACGCAGTCCCATTTCTCTTTTCGGTAAGTTCAACATCCTCCTTTTTTCCTTTTAGCTCCAATTCATCTCCATCAACTTCTAATGGACATGTCTTTATCTTTACCAGCTAAATGCTAATTTATCCAGTTAGCAAGTTGCTAACGCCGTCTGACCTTTTTGACCTGAGGCACAGCCATTTTACGGACAGCCTGTCCACTCTCCCATCCCATTGTAACTCAAATTGTCTGCAATTCACCTATGGGGCACTCGAGAAGTAGTCCCCAGTGAACGGGAAAAACAATTAGCGAATTTTATTTTAGTTTTTGAAAATACAGTACGGATTATTGAAAAGAAAAAATGCTAATGCCGGCTCGATTTTCTTACAGGGCAGACAGATTAACCCATAAAACGCCTGCGTTCTACTTGTGTATTCTGATTGGTCGGTTAAAGATTTACGATTAGCAACGTTACGTTACGGTAGGCTAACTTCGATTATCATCACGTGAACATAACCTCTAATGCCTCCCCGCAACCCAATACCGAAAACATACGTAAAATTGGTAGGAAAAAAAGTTATTCCACCATAAAATGTACATGTTGGCGGTACAGCCCCATAAGCCCTCATTAATTTTGCACTACCTCGCGAGCGCCCCCTACATAACCGGAAGTTCGTGTGTGTTCTTCCTGTTATGAGAACTGTATCATGAAGCGAGTTAGCTTGCCAAAGCTACCATATATGTTCTGTCAGGTGAGTGTGGCCTATTTAAAAAGCCCAGCTACTGACGAGTTAGCTCCCTGGATTAGTGAGTCATTTTTAAATCATATACTATGAAGTCACAGAATTATCCGATGCTTTCTGTCTGCTCAAACGGCATAATTTCATGACTGACTTTTGATTATAATTGGAAACAATAACCATGTCTTCTGATGTATTTTGTAAGACGAATCTACACAGTGTAACTTGTTTCTCATGAGAATAAGTGCAACATTTTAGTGAGATCGACTGTTTTGGCAGTAGAAAACAGTCAGACATTATTTTTAATATCTGTGGATTGTTCATAAAAAAACTAAAACAAAACTATTCACTCTGTAGAGACGAAATGCATACAAAATAATGCCCACACAGTGGTCTTAGTCTTACTCAGTCTTACTTTCATTGCTTCTAGCAATCAGTTGAATATCACATATTTCTGTATTCTATATTGGAAAGTATCTTATTTTGTAGGGATCCCTATGTGGTTTTCACAGTGTGATTGACCAGAAATTATGTTTGCATCAATTATCATAATGAATGTAATGTCGTATTTCGACCCTTGCCGTGCGGGTCAAAGCGGTCCATCAGCAGGCTCTTTCCATTTGACGCTGGCCAGGTGGGGTACAGGGGGTTTATCAGAGCTTTGTTGCTAAATGGGGCTTGTCAGAGCAGAGTGAATAGTCAGAACAGTAAAGCTGGGGGTTGCAAGATTGTCCTCCCCGGGGAAACGACAGAATCAGTAATTTCAGCAAATGCCTCGAGCAACATGTGCTTACATTTAAGTGACAAAACCCCCTATGATTTTTGTAATCTTGTTTATTTTTGTAACCATGACAACGAAAGTCTCCTAACCTTACCAAGGTAGTAATTTTAACCGAGACCACAATGTTTCCCTAAACCATACCGATGTATTTTTGTGCCAAAACCTAACCATCCTTAACCATAAGCGTTGTCAGATTACAAAATGAATTTGTTTTTCAGCAATGATTTGTGAAGGTTTTCGTAGACCTTGACAAATGATGTCGCTCATGCTGATGGGGATATCTTTAAGAGCAGTTTGGAGGAGTTGTAAGCAAAAGAAAAGAAAAGGAGAAAGAGATATTCAATTTCAAATTCACTTGGAAGAGATTTTAAAACCAGGAAATGTAGATGGACCAGACACTTTCAGCAGCCTATTTAAAACCCTTTTAGTTCGAATGTAGTAATAAAATAAAGAAAAATAAAGAAAATTAACAATGGTCATTGCTTCACTTTTGAAATAGAAATATTTTTGGTCACTTATCTGACCCAGGCATATCATAAATTGCAGATGTCAACGATGTCAACGGTATCCATTTTGACAGTAACTAAAGGTTGAAAATGCGTCTCATGAGAAAACACTGTGTGTGAAAGATGAGCGATCCCTGCCCTGTCAGTGCTGTTGTAGAACCGTCAACAGAAACGAGAAGGAAGTGACACGCACATTTTCAGCTCTGGCTGTGTCTTTAATTTAGAACGATAACAAGCAAACGAGTCCAGTGACATGACAACTCAAATGTGTGAGAGATATATATGGACATAACTACACTATAGTTGATGCATTTTGTCACACATCAGATTTATGTGTGCTGGGCCAGTCATTGGTTGTTTTTATGGCCCATGGACTGCCAGTTGAAAAAGTTGGTGGTAAAACAAGCTAAAAGTCTTTGCAGGACTGAGGGAGAAGAACCAGTGCCTACATTCACAGTGTTTACGTCATCCACTGTTCATCTAAGAATACTGATTAGAGAAGCTGGATGATATAACAACACTGGTCAGAAAAGGTCGAAACGGTTAAGAACGTGATAAACATCGGGACAGATTTAACTGGAATTCAGCTGCCAGTGAAATCTGTCCAGGCTGTCTGAGATAGTTGAAGTTAGAGTTTACGCAAATGCGGTCACTGTGACTAAGAGGGGTTTGTAGTTTAACATAAACAGTGTGAAAATAAAGTTTACTCCATTTGACCTTAATGGACTTTCAGAGTGTGGAAGTTCTTCCTCAGTTTCACATCTTCTGTCTGCCTTTCAGCAGAAGTTGGAAGTAAAGACAGTGCCTTGCTAAAGGGCATCACGACTGTTCTGTTTTGAGGAAGGCAGAAAATATTGTTTTCAAATTTTCCCACTGGCTGGGGATTCAAATTTTACTTTCCATTCTTAGGTCCTCTTCTCTAATCTTTAGGGCATTAGCTTCTGCATTTCATACATTTAGTGTGTGCTCTTCAATTCCACCAACGCTTATCTGGCTTTGTTGATCTTTTGTGGTCACTCTGTGTGACCCTTGTTGCAGCAAAGCAGCGACAGAAGTTTGTTGATTCTGTTTATGCAAACGAAGCAGTGGTTTAAATGAGTGAAACACACACTCCCTACTCCTTCATCATACTGGAAACTCAGAAATCACACCATCTAAAACAACAGCAGAAAAGAAATCCTTCATTTTTTGTACTTTTTTCCCCATTACACCAGTTGTCAGTATTTGTTCTCAGATGCTTAACACTATCACATGATGAACAGTTTGTTCAACATGAGAATGCATGTGACCAAAGCTACAGTTCAATTAACCAAAAAATATATACAGAATTAAAAGCAAAAGAAAAGAACGGCTCAACGTGACTTAAAGTCAGGTGGTTGAGAATATCATAACTGACAAGATGGAGGAAGTTTTTTGAAATGTTTTTCCCCTTTTTTCTATTAATACTTTAAAAAAAACCACATAGTACACAATAAAAACAGCTAATATCTTCACAGCTAATGACGTGTTTGAGGCAGGAACTGTGAGACATATTAGGAAGTGCTGTTTTTCTGTGTGAACCCTCACACACAAGCCCATAGTACAGACCTGGTGTTTCTTAACTTCTAATATTATCTGTGCACACAAATGAGATAATGCAGATGATGTAAAGAGAGAGAAGCTTCATAACTGAATTGAATCCTTAGTGTCTATCTAAAAAGACATTGACGCTATGCTAATGCTAAGTTCTTTTCTGGATGGCACACTTGGTTTCAAAGCAAACGTACTGTAGATTCTAACTTAAAAAATCACGTGTAGTGGGGAGTAACATCAGCACGCCATCCATCCATCTATCGTCTTCCAATTATCCGGGGTCGGGTCGCGGCGGCCCCTGGGTGTTCCGGGGCCAGATGGGATATACAATCCCTCCAGCGAGTTCTGGGTCCACCCCGGCTGGTCTCCTCCCGCTTTGAAAGGCCCTGAACCACCTCAACTGGCTCCTTTCAAAGCCGAGCTCCCTCCGGATGTCTGAGCTCTTCACCCTATCTCTGAGGCTGAGCTCAGCCTCCCTATGGAGGAAACTCATTTTGACCGTAATCTCTTTCTTTCGGTCACTAGAGTCAGCAACTTTTGTGTAATTACTGTGGCTATCAAATAAAAAAAATATCCTCACTGCAGGCACACTTATGAATGTACTTGTTGTAATTCAGTATTTTTACACTGAAATATTGCTACTTTGTACCTTCTAATAAGTATATTTTGTTTAACTGTAACAAAAAAATGTTGACATATGAAAGCTTAATTGAAAATATTTTTTGGCTTTTAATAACTAATAATACTAAAAGTAAACCGGCTATAATTTTGTAAATGACTGGAAAAATTACTACAATAACTTCAAACAAACTATTAGAGGCAAAGTGATTATCTGATAGATGCCGTGCATAGTAAACATAATGGTTTACAAAACCTTAACTGAAGCTACAGGCAAATTTATTTCCAGATATAGGCAAGAACTTTTATGTTGTTTTTTTTTGTGGAACTGAAAATGTCGGAGGTTGAACAGAGAAGCCAGCAGAAATGCCAAGGCTGATAAACAATCCCGACACAATATCAAAGGCACAAGAGAACAAAGGAGCGAGTGTTGTAGAGAGTGTGTGGGGAGACGAACAGCCTAAGATACCTGTCGGAGGTGACGTCACGCTACCTGCCTTCTCTAAATCCTGATCTGCAAGTGGGCCCTGATGTACACAGGTTGAGTGAATCCTGATAAGGTGGAGGCCTCACACAAAGGGAATTTTTGCCAGGTCACATCAAGTCAAGTCAGTGCTATTTATGAAGTAGTGATGAAGTGAGTGAATCACTTTTAGATCAGTCAGAGTGTCAACATTTCTGTGACTGTAAGCCAACTCCTGTGCTTCATGTGAGGGTGTGTTCATATGCATAGACTGGAAGGTCGACCGCTCACCTCCATGAAGTTTCCTTAAATGTCTCGACATCTGTTGGATGGATTGCCATTAATTTTGGTCAAGATATCTATGTCCCCCTGATGAATTGTAATAAGTGTAGTGATCCCTTTAAGGTGTAATATGTATTAAGATTACTGCTTCAGGTCTAAAAACAACTGGACCTTTGTTACATGTTTTGTAGAGGTTTAGTATTGGATCATCATGTATGTTTCCAGCAGTGTTCAAACCCTGGGAAATCTGTAATTTTATACAGGGTAACTTCATTTGGTTGCATGTCACTGTAACTTTCAGGGGAAAGTTAGAAAGTGAGGAAGGAAGTCAGTGAATGTGACTGAGTACCTTAATTATAGCTGAAGGATTGCAGGGCTAATGTCAGTCATACAGACATAAGAGAACACATTTACCTAACAGTGAGCCTGAGAATAGTATTCACACTTATTTCATGAGAGGAACCCGGTTGTCTCCAAGAAGTTTGATCCGAGGGCGTTTTGAGTTCATCTCTGTCTGTGGATGTGCTGTAAAGGGGAAGCTGTATGACTGATATTGCACCAAATATGTGGCTTCCTGTTTTGCACCTGTTGCTCCCATCTGCTTAAGGCAACACGTCATTAAAATTATACAATGTGACATACAGCATGTGAGTACAGTACCAGTCTTAGGATGGTAAGATGAGTCACAATGCGCTGCGTTGGCATGGTTTTAAGACACTCTTGAGGCTTCGTGGGCATTTGTGGAAAAGTTGTGGTTCGTGTCAGGTTTGTTTTAAATTGGTAGATGATTAGAATATGTTATCAGGCTGGTTAATGTGACCTCTCCGAATAATGCTTTATACACAGTGCATGCAGTCTTATATGTAACCTCTGATTTGGAGAAAAGTGGCGCCACCGTGTGGTCACATGGCACTTCAGAGCGCAAATAAGAAGTCACTAAATTGAGTCAGTGTCTTTAAAATAGTTTTTATTACTTCGTCATTTCACTCTCCCTCCCTGAAATCAAACCACTGACATACAATATTCCATTTCATAAATTACACAAGACCACAGAAATGAAAACAAACATATTCATGCCCCAGACAGACACAGTTTACATTCATTTAAAATACCAATGTCAAAAATTGACCATCAAAAGCTGCTCTTCTTCAAAAGTCAGAACCAGCTGGCATACTTAAAAGCACTGACTCTGCTAAGGTTAGACTGATGTTGTTTGTTGGTTTACTAAGATATTTTTGTCCAAAGTCAGTCTGATATCAAGATGTGACCTTTTATAACAAGATTTTGGTCGGTAAAACCTGCCATTAAAAACTTCTTCACCCTGCCTGATGGAGATTTTAACATTTTAGTGTTCCGCATTGGCCACAAAGATTATTAAAAGGTTTTACCCTCCACAAAAAAAAAGACTGACTGATTTAGCATAAGATTAAAGTTAAATATCTAGCACAACATGTTGGAACAAATACAGGTGCAGAACAGCTTTCGCTGATATTTGTATAGATTTACTAATAACATGCAATTGATTCCCTGTTGCGTAATAACAAATCCTGGAGACCCGCAGCTCTACTGAAGCTGATAGACACCCCAGAATGTGCTATCTGTTCGAAAATCACTTGTGATATTTATGCTGATGTTGTCTCCCTGTCTGAGTTTGACAATCTTGGCCACCCACAGGGAGCCATGTGTTGTGTGCGGTAAGGTCCCCTCAACCAGGACCTTGTTACTTTTACCATCCGCATATCTTGTCAAAATCACGGATTTGTCCTGGTTTTCCTGCAAGACCTCGCTGAAGGTGACCTGGGCGTAGATGAAGTAGAGGCCGTCCTTCAAGCAGTGGATGGAGTCTTTATCCAGTTTGAGGATGCTGGGGACAGAACTGTTGCTGAGTGAGTCTTGCCATTTTCGATTGTCCTGAGCTGTAGGTAGATTTTGCAAACCATTTTGTTAGTTGCTCAGCTATGAAAAGAGTTTCATCAAACCCAAGACCAGTGAGACCACTCAAATTATAGTTCCGTATCCTGCCAAGGCTTTTTGAAACATCCACACTCTGATTTTTAATAAAGATGTTCTTTCAATTAGTAGCTGATTTCCTTCAGTTGGAGACTGAAGACTGAGCATCCCCTACAGGCTGATGATGTGTGCTGGTGTGGGCTGTAAATATGCCTTAAGCCTACATTACAGCTCTGCATCGGATTTGATGAGGTTTTAGGAACCCACTTCACACAGAAAAAGGGCAATGTGGTGGGAGGAACACAGTGAGACTGGAAACATGACAAAGCCGTACTGCTTCGCTCAGTGAGTGGTTTATTCTGACTGGTTTATTCTGTGCGTTGCGTGCGTGCAGATGGATTATGTACATTACGTTAAACTGCAAGATATAATACGTGCTCAGCTGGAGAATGAAAAACATACTTTATATGTTACTGTTCAGATTTAAATGTAGCTAAGGTAGTAGTACAACTTTTTATTTGTACAAACAGTTGGAGTTCAAGGGCCATCAAATCTTGCTTTTAAATGTTAATATAGAAATACTATCATATTACAATGACTGTATTAGCAACAGTGGAAGGAAAAAACTCTTAGGTGTTATTTGTTAAGAGTTTAAAACTCAAAAACACAGGTAATCTGGGGTAAATGTCAATATAAAACCATCACTTTACATATTTGGCTTTTTCCAACTGAGTCCCACTTTAAAGCTACAAGCAAAGCAGGGACGTAAAAATACAGGACATTTCTTTCATGAGAAAAACCGGTGTAACTCGAGCACAAAATGTGTACAGCCCCAGCGCACAGAGCACGAAACTGCTTCCAATAAGAAAGCTTTCATTCCTCCTCAATGATGAAATCTGCAAACAGCCAGTTTGACTCATTCACTTATGTGTCAGTCGCCCTAAAACTCCCACTTAAAAATATATCAGTTTAAATGCTTGTTGTTATTTACTCTTCGGTGCAGCTACTCCCCCCCTTTAAGACTTCCTACGTTTCTCAGAATGACTTTCAGCAGCACCCAGAAACCATGTCTGAACTTGTTGCGCAGAGGATCTGTAGGTGTCAAGTGTGGCTGCAATTTTCATGCAGTAGAAACATAATGACAGCAAGAGAGATCCATAAAATGTGAGAGTCTGCCTTGTACTCAGAGCACATGTTGTGTTTTGGTCGGCTGAAACAGCTCCGGGCGAGAAAGTGCCATCTCGGTCTCTTTTATAATGTAGTTTTGTCAGCGTGTCCAGTGAAAGTCAATGTCAGATGACAGCTCTAGAATAAAGTCCTCGCTCTTTGAAATCTTTGGCTCTGACAACAACATCTGACTGCTTATGTAAGTCAAAAAAGTTTCTGCCGTCTTTGGAAATAGCTCAGTGTGACCCATTCAGCCGACGACCCTTTAGCCGAATGTGGTCCTCTAACAACCTCCGTCCAGCCCCTTAATCCTATGTTCATATGTAAAATGTAGAAATAAATAATGACTTTCATTAAGGATTTCTTTCTCTTTTTTTAAAAAGTTTCACTCCAGTTTTTTATCACTCGGTGCCCTCTTCATCAACATCACTATTGATGCAGATGTTAATTCAACATCTAATTACTTTACTTTTTATAGCGATTACGCTCTCTTACAGCTACCTAAAACTCTTAAAACATACTTGACATTATACTATAAACATGTCAATTTTCCACACAATAAAAAGCAATGAAAATGAATCTGAATATGATTCAGAAGGGGAAGTGTACTTACAGCGCATTAACTGGATGTATGACAGAGAGGGTCCTGAAAAACAACATAACGCAGAGGTTAGTTGCTGATGCAGTAACTGTTCACGATACATTTTTTCCCTGTGAGTTCTCTCATTAGTGTCTTTCTGTTTGTTACAAGTTCTTCATTAAGATTTGGGATACTGTTAAAAAAACAAAAGCAAAACATATGTAACTTACCTATTGACTTTAACGGAGCTGCCATAGTGTTGACTGCAAAAGAAAAGCTTT
Organism: Scatophagus argus; assembly: GCF_020382885.2. Classification (NCBI taxonomy): domain Eukaryota; kingdom Metazoa; phylum Chordata; class Actinopteri; family Scatophagidae; genus Scatophagus; species Scatophagus argus. The sequence goes on from NC_058501.1 coordinate 21,383,670, forward strand.
GGGTTAAATTCAGCTTCCTTTGTTTAAATGTGGAATATTTTTATGTTTTTTTTTTTCATCAAAATGCACCTTCAATTTGCATAATTATACGAGGTTACTTTACGAGGCATCTTTTAAAGTGCACACAGTGAAATGTAATCGGTGTACCTGTTTCACTGATGTTTGGCTTCAGTGTGGAGACTCCATCCTTAAAAAGACAGAAAACAAACCATCATCATCTTGCATCTTCATCATTCTTTCTGTTCTGGGCCTTTTGTCAGTACCCAGTGAAAACCATGTGTGTCGAGCTTTCAGTGAACCACAGTATAGCACAGCCTTGTTGCATCTGGTGACAAAATAGCAATCGAGTCAGATTTAAAATGGGGAACTTCTCAGGTTTTAAACAAAGCAGCAGGAACACCTGTGTTCACTGGCACTCAATAAGTAGTCAGTTCCAATTCACTTTAAAGAACTGAACTTTCAAAAACTCTCGTCAAAAAAATCAGTTGAGTCCATCCATTAAGAGGACAGACGTGCTACACCGAGGTACTTTAGAGTATCCTCATGTCGCGTTGCTGCTGCCATCTAGAGGCACTGACTGACTCACAGGAAGAAATTTTGCTGAAACAAAGGCAGAGATTAGATTAGACTGGTCCTGTTTGTTTTAACACAAAACATATAACACTTACAACCTTTTTATTAGTTTTAGCATCATTTTACACCTTGTGTCTTTTTGTGCCACGCTGAGAAGTACACGTCAGACTTCTCATGTGTTCGCATTGAACTCCAAAAGCGTAACATGGGACATCATGCTTGAAATGTGTAGACTTCCCCAGGAGTCCAATTGTATTACTAAGATCCTTTGTGTCTTTCTGTGGCAGGCGTACTGACCTCAGGTGACTTCAGCTTGACCGAAGTGAGAAGTGCAGCCAGAACCACCATTGCCACAGTGAGGAGACCACACCACACCTGCAGCAGCAGGTACTTATGCGAGGAGGAACCAGACTGACTCTTCATTCTGTCAAAGACAAACACACAGACACTTTAGCTTTGTTTAGACTTAGACTTTGAGTCTGCTTGGGGCCACTTGTCACATCATCCATTTTTTTCTTAATAAAAAAGCAAAAAAAAATCCCAAAAATTAAAATCAAATTTGATTTCCTTCTTCTCCCATCAATTGTATGTAAAGCAGTTAACACGAGCTCCACCTCGACAAGCTACCATAGTAAAATGTTGCTTTCACACTGATGCATCAGTATTAACAATCTAATAATTTAATATATTATATTATATCACAAAGGCTATTTCATTGCAGAACGAGTGTTATTACGATTATACTTTTGTATTTTGAATGCAGGGCTTTTACTTGTAATAGACTTCTTTTAGTGTATGTCTAATTTTCCAGGAGGCTCTTTATTACATGTGTTTAGTGTTTAACCTAAGCCCTGATCTTTTCCTAAACCTGACCTGACCAAGTTCTTTTGTTACCTAAGCAGTATTATTTGTGCCTAAACATAACCAAACCACTACACCCGGTTTTCTGGGCGAACCCTGTGGACGATCCACTCACCTACAGCACCATGTTGACTTTCCTGACTTTGTCACAGTTTGTACCAAATGCTTTCTGGCAGAAAGACAGGAAACACAACTGGTCATGCAGTTTGCAAGTAAATTCCCAATTTAACCACATTATCTAAACAGCAGAAAAGGTAAAGGGGAGTGGACAGGAACATCTGTCTCACTGCTTGTGTGATTTTATCTATTACATTATTAGATTTCTGCCAGAAAGTCCTTAAAGCTTTCTGCTGGAGTTTGGGTCCAACTACCCGCTCATGTTTAGGCAAAATAACTGCTCAGTGAGGTGAAAAATGTACCCAAAGAGCTTCCTGGAAGAAAGCTTTGAAGGCAAACTGCACTGCACGCATTGCATTGTGGGTATTTGTACCCTCAGCTCATAGCCATCGTGCTGCTGCTTCTCTGGGATTTTACCTCAGTGGGAGTTTTTCTGGGTCCAGCACAGAGTGGCATTTAGGTTTATGGTTTGTGGTTTGGTTGTTTATTTGTGATGACATAGACTGAAACTTGATCAATGAATGCAGAAAAATACCACTGACAGTAAAATGTATATCAAGTGGCCGTCAATGAGAATCTGGATCTTTGTACAGGAAACAGGTACAGGTGAGGGTATCTGAATAATTACCGGCACATACTGTACCTACAGGCCCAAACATATTGCTCTGCTTTACATTCCAATGTATATGATTTATGACAAGCAGTGGGTGGAGTACCTTTCAGGTGATACAACACAACAGAGTTAGACAGTGAAAGGAAGGATGGTTGGGTGCTAATCAATCCATGCACCACTACATCAGCTGATAAACAGGCTAAAACGACTGTTTTTGTTTTTTGCTCCTAACTGATGAATCATATGAAAAACTTTCCCTGATGTCTCTGGACAGCAGCATCCTCCATGTTTACTTGATTCATCATGTATCGCACAGTGTCCCACCAAAGTTAGGCACTAATTGGTTAATTGCACAAGATGAGTCAAAAATCCAAACATAAATCTGCAGTGATATGAAGGACAAAAGGAAACAGATGTTCATCTATTTTGGAGAACTAAAAATTGAATTATGTGTTTTGTTCAGCTGTACCAAAACATGACATCACTTATACTGAATACTTGGCTTGATTTAAAAAAAACAAAAAAAAAAAACAATCCCTGATTACGTGTCTCTCCTTGTCCTCATATACTTGCGTAATGTTGGAATTTCAACATTGCAAAGTGTTCTCTCAACACAAGGATCACCACCGACTAAAATATAAGAAAGCCTAGTGCTCTCAGAGGTATCACAGGAATATAAAACATTATTTTGACACATTCAAGAGAGGAACTGAATTCACTCAATAAATCTTGACTCACCCTGTATGTGTTGCAGTCTCAGTGTCCAAATTCATCTGCTGCTTCTCTGTGAGAGACATGACAGGTTGACAGGGTTTTCCCTTTTACTCGGGGCTTGTAGTGAAGATGAGATTAAATTCTTTCCTCTGTAGAGCAGGCTGTGGTTTGGCAGAGGCGAGGAAAGAGGCTGTGGTGTAGGTGGCTCCTCTTGTGGAGTGTAAGGTGACACTGACAAACACCTCTGGTGTGAAGCTGATAATGAATTAATGAAACCCAAACACGATTTCATGTTGTTTAACTCTGATGCAGAACAAATGGTTGCTCCCAATTCACCCCTCAATGAGAGACGGAGTAAAACATGTTGTGAACATGTTGCACGTGAAGATGCATGATATCTTCGTGACACAGAAAGAAATAAGTCAACAACGCGTTGTTTGTTGTGGGTGGTTTGTGATTTCCCACGTTTATAGGTCACTGTCACAGTTTGCCACACTAATAAGTATGACAGGGGCTTTTTCTTCACACCACACATTTGATCTGAGCAGGCTGATGTGTGATGAGGAAATACGGCGTCTTTCTCTTTTGTGGGATGTCTTCTTTACACACCGCTGCCCCTTTCTGTCTCTCTCCAAAGTCTGTTTTCTGAGTGGGAGACAAAGTTAGTATAGCATAGCATGTACGTATTTAAATAGCATATGTAGATGACCTGAAGCTTAAAGTGTCAAAGCTTCAAGCGCCCAACGATTCATTTCCAGCTTCACAATTGCTGGAGCACACCTCAAACTTAGATGTTTGAGTACACATGGGGGTTTCTTTGGAAATCACATGAACGCTAAATTCAGCCACTTTCTTCCACTTCCTTGTTTGACTAGTTATGGGACAAACTGCACAAAATTCATACTGATACTTGGAGGTTTCATGTTGTTTGGTATAAGAGCGTGCACATTAGGTAAAAACAAATGATAAATAAATCTGTTTTAAACTGCCAAGAGTGAGGAAAGTTTGCCGCATACTTTCTGATTGTAACACCAAAAACGTAATGTCACAATCTATATAATTGCAATCAAGATCCCCTAAAGTGCAGTCTTTTTTTTTTTATTTTCAGTTTTGAAATGACCTTTCGATTATTCATTTCTCTATTTGCATCTCTGATTCACAATATTGCATTGAAGATGGCACAAGTTGCTCATTCATAACCCTCGCTGCATTTTTTTACAATACTTCACCCAAAGAAGAGCCGCGTGAAGCATCTAGTTGGCAACATCACTCTATAGATGTGTGAAGTTATGTGACGTTTGGAACAGAAGATACTAAATATTGCAATCACTACGATTCACCTGATATGTAGATGGTGGACACCTTCAACATAGATCACCATCGCCAGATTGCTCAAACCTAATTTGTAGCAGGACTGAAGTATGGCAGGTTAAGAAAGCCCCAGAGGAGTCATTTCCAGCTTCTTGAAGTGCTTGCACAAAATGTAACCAAATTTTGATGTTGAAACATATTCAGAAAATAACTTTAAAGTTAAATTCAGCCTCTGTCCTGCTTCCTGTTCCTTTAAACACCAATTTTGGGTTGTGCTTCACATATTTAATCTAACTTAAAGGTTTCCAATGCATTTGATTTGGAAAAAAGTGCAGATCACTGGCATGGGAATTTTTCAAGGCTATTTTAAACTACTAAGGGGACAGTGTGGGTAAGATGTGCCACACCAGCACCAAGTCAGCACAGAATGTAAATTCCCTCCCATAGTTTTTTTTGGCCATTTTTTGGCCATTCAGTTTTGTTGTGGCTTTGTTTTTTTGGACATTTGGTTTTTTTATGAGCACTTATCATCTCAAGGTATTTTGCCAAAACCCATCCATATTAGACATACTAAGAAGATGATGTAAATTTATTGAGACTTGGTGAATGGTTGTAGGTGTTCAGGTCATTAAAGGACGGGTTCAGGTCTATTGTAAAACAAGAGTCATGGGCCCATGTAAACAGGTTTTGCGTGCTGTAATCATTCCTCCTGTTCAACTGGCCTTCAAATATCCCTTTGTACTGGGTTAGACAGCTCCAGTGGATTCCCTCTACTGGAAAACTTTTGAGCTGCAGTGGAGGTATCCTGACGCCAAGCGGGAATGTGGTTCTTCATTCAGTGATTTGACTTTCTCAGACTGCTGAGGCCTCATATTGGATTCAGATGTTCACACAGACTGTGGGCTCATTTTGTCACCCATCTCTTGTGCCGAACAAGATCTTTTATTGCAGCTCTGTCTCCTTTAAATTCACTTATATACAACTAATTTGCAAACAGCATGAATGTTTTAGCAGTCTGAGTACAATTTCTATTAGCATAAAGAGGGAAAACACTTGGTCAGGGTCAGGGAAACATTGTGGTCTGGTAAAATACAGAAAAGTCTAGAGTGATGACATGACTATTATTTCTGAACCTTTAACTAAAACCATAACCTTTTTCTGACCTTAAGCAAAGTGCATTTGCTGCCTGAGCGTAAACACAAACTGGAGTCTGAATCCTAATCACACCAGGGTCACCACGCTGCAACTCCGGTTCATCAATGTTGCGCTTGAACATAAACCAGACAATAACTGTGCATCGCAGCCTCTCAGAGTTTGTTTAATGGCCATGATTGAAAACTGTTTCAAATAGACCAAGCTGCACTGAAGAAGCTGCCCAGCTTTTGCTTCTGTCCACACAAAGCAGTCCTAATGCATTTCAGAATCAGAATCAGAATCAGAAAGACTTTATTGCCATTGTAAGTGAAGAGGTTTCACATTACTAGGAATTTGTCTTGGTGATTGGTGCATATGTAGAACGTAGGAGTGATCAGTGTTAAGACAAGTTAGGATTTTCACCGAAATGCTGACCTTCTTGTGGAACTGATTGATTGTAAGAGGAACAAAGTTTTTGTATTTCAAATGTGGAAATGAGGATGAGAAATGTTGGTACGAAAACAGTAGTGAAAGTTGCGCTTGAGTTTTGAAGAGCGCATTGCGGGACAGAGAGCGAGGGTCAATTTCCATTTCACTTTAGTGTGTTTGGTTTCGTGCTCCATGGGACATCCCCGACCAGCCAGTCTCTGTTCTCTTGGAATATAAAAATGTCACCAACTTTCTCCTACTTTTTCTCTGTCGGGCTCGCAAGCAAACACACACATGCGCACACCCCTACGCATGCGACATGAAATGCAGTTGGGCTGGATGTGGGCTGTCAGGTGCCGTCCCCACTCAAAACAAACAAACTAAGGGAAAAAAGAGTTTCTCGCTGTTGTCTCTCAAGTATCTTATTTGTGATAATGTTTAATGGAAACACAGATATGAGTACATTTTAACATATCCACATATCCACACACACCCCCCCCCCACACACACACACATTTTATCTGTCAGTGAATATGAATAGATAGAAGCTCAGACACTCAAGATTTGTCATAACACAAAATTAATATGAGTTTATCTTAAGTTTTAAGTCTCACACTTCTGTTGCTCTATTTGAATAAGAATTGCTGCTTTTCATATTGTCGCTAGTACAAGCCCAAGCTTTATTATAAAAAGCATGAATAGAACTTGATTTCATTCCTAAAGTATTTCTCTATTCCATGATTATTTAATATAAAAGAGCTTAGCTTATAAAACATCAGCTTAGCATTAAAAACATCTTCAGGTGCAGCTAAAAAGTCAGCTATTCGGCTTCAGCAGTGCTGTGTGGCTGTGATTTGATCAATTTAAATTGACAGCGGCCTGGAAACATGAGGAAACAACCACACAGCTGTCAGCACATTCAGACGTCATGTTTTTCCAGCTGAGCCTTGTCCACTTCAAACCAGTGAAAAGAGCACAGAGGAAAGAGACGGAGAAAATCTCCTTCCCGAAATGAAGACAGCTGTTTGGCGTACGTGTAGGATCCCATTACTTACAGTAACGAGCTGATTGAGAAAACCAAGTTTCTCAATCAGCCTTTGAATCAAATCATTGTTTATACATGATGAGATCAAGATGTGAGTGGAACAGAAGTGCTGAAGCTCCTCACCTTCCCTGGAAAGGAAAGTCTGTTAAGGGCCTGTACGTACAAGCACGATTTTGTCAAATCACATCTACTTCCCCAGGATGCAACTTACACAAACGTGATGTGCTAACTTGACCTGCAGTGCTCATTCTGTACGCTAACAAAGGACTTTATAGTGAAGTAGGACACATCATGGAGTTCCTGATTGCTTTTAAGATTAAGACAAGAAAAACTCAATCAGTACTGTTAAACTATGTATTCCACCACAGTTTTTCTGGCTTGTGACCAACAATAAATCTTTGTCTGCTTGTGACTGATAATACTTCTCCACTGCTACTGGGATTTTAAATGCAGAACTTCTTCTTAAAGAAGCATACTTACACTGTGGTATTGTCTGCTTAATTCCCTGTATCACACAGCCCGGGGCTGCTGTAATTCAAACAGAGAATTGTAAATAAGGATCACATGTTGCACCAGAGAGCTGATGAGGGGAATTCAACTTCTGTTTTCCTTATGGTTTGATGCATAAGCATTTCCACCACCGTGGCAAATATTCTCACAAATATTCATGTTTCTAAGCGACTGTACATTGTTAACTAAATACATGTTTGACGAGATGGGATGTGTCCGTGTCCCTGTGACATTTTAAGTCTTGATGATTTCGCAGTTACGCTGTATTTGGTTTGTCCCGGAGTAAATATGTGACACAAAGGTGGAAGTGACTTTGCAATATCGGTTGCTGTGATTATAACAAGAGCATAAACACACACACCTTGTTGCAGTATTATGTTCCCCTGCTGTTTATTCTGATTAAACTTGTCTAAGAAATCTAATACCTGCCCCTTCCTGTGCAGGAACAGGACAGGAAAAATGGTTAATAGCAAAATTTCATGAAATGTGTATGAATATATCAAATGACAACACAGATTAAAAAAAGACCATTAATTTATGTAAAACTGATCCTGTATAATAGAGTTTTAATGATTCGGTTTGTTTCTTGGCAGAATTCCATCACACTTTCTCTCCTCACTTTCGTATTAAAACAAAAAAATGTTAACCAGTACAGAACTGTGCTGCTGTCATTCAGGTTGTGTGCACAGGTATTTCTGTTCAGTGGCATCATGGGAATTCCCCAGGTTTTGCTGGATGGCTGTGGGTGGATCCACCCACACAAAGGTGATTTTCTTTTTTCAACTCAAGCTACTGCATGTCTGGTTTTCTGGACTGAAAGTGACAGGGATAACAAGTGGATGAGTAAACATTCAAAACAACATCATGGCTGGCTTCCCTTTTCATCATGTCGCTGACACTACAAATCATTGGGTTTTTTTTTAATTAGGTGATTTGCTATTTGGTAAAAAATAAAAGAAAAGAAAATGTTGGTACTCATTCTCAGTTTATTTGAAAAAGATGAATAAAATCTCTTTCCCATCCAAGATGTCCACAGTTCCAGAAACATCCTGTAAGACATTATGTAGAACCAAGAGCCTGTCATTTCAATCAGCGAGAACAGATCAAGTTAAATATGAAATAATCAAAATGACAGGGTAAGTAAAATGTGACATCTGTGCCTACCTCAATGTTAATACTTAGGTGCAAAACTCTGTAAAAGCAGACACAAAAGAAACTGTCTGAGATTCAGAGGCATCGTCTCCAAAAGAAATTAGAAAAGAAGTTACGTGTATAAACGACAAACCTTTCTCTTGAGGGAGTGTGACGCTTGCCAGCATGTTATTACAAGCTGCATTTTTCAGAAATGTTGTCACCACATCAGTATTGCCATCAGTCTGGCGAGCTACAGAAGGAGTGATAAACAAAAGACGCAATAGACAATTTAATTGCTGTTAAACATTTCAAGCAGTCACATAGAGTGTTTGTTTAAATTAAACTTTTGGGGAATAACTGTTATTTATACAAAGATCACCCCAAGACAAAAGAAGAGTATCCACTCTCCTTCATGATCGAAATGCTTTGCAGCCAAATAAAACCATAAATAAAGTTTATACCTCATAATTTCCCAGATTGTACTGCAGTCACCAGTAGTTCAGTAGGTTTAAGGTAAAAGGCTGAACATTTGTTTTTTGGGCCCTCAGAGTAATGTCAGATCAGATTTTTTGGTAATTGTTTTATCATGTAAAAAAAACCAAAACATTATTATGCCACAGAATGGAATATTTTCTTTGAAAACAGTAATGATTTTTGTCTCTGAGAGAACGACAACTAGACAGCTAAAGCAGGAAGGCTAACACTATGGAAAGCTAACCGATGAGGGAGCCAAAACAAAATTTACTAAACTGATTTTTCTCTTGCTGTAATCTGTAATGTATCCTGTAAAATATCCAATATGATAAATCTTCATTTTGGCAGTTCAGTTGTATCTAAAATAAAGCGGTTGCTAAATCCAGTTGTGATGCTCTAAAGATAACTAGCTTAGCGTAGTAGCACTAACCGCCATCTTACCTTTGTTAAATTCGCCTGATGTTGTGTAGTTGAACTACTTTTACAATTATTTAAATTATAGATTAATTTATTTCGTTATACTGCAGATATAAAAGTAGAAGGGCACTCTAACAAACAAATTCATTATTTTACATGAGCAAGAAAGCTAAATGCACACATTTTGTTTGAAGATGTTTGGCTCTGAAGACTTTCCAAAGGCTGAATGTGCTATCTGTACTTTTTGCATCTTATGAAAGTACTATGACAGTTAGTTATGAAAGTCCTTATCAGCCTAAACAGACATTATAATCTTTCTGTAATGCAGGAAAAGTTTGATACCATAATTTCACTGTCTGTCTTACTGTTCTGAAGGACAGTGCAAAACACAGTTTATACGGAACAAGCTGCGATTAGATATTTCATGGATATTTAACCTAAGCTGCAGATGGTAATAGTTTCGGTGAGGGCGAACTGATTGCTTACCATACAGCATCAATCTGTGGAGGGAGTCCTCTGAGTCCGTCGGGCTTAGAGGTGGCTCTGTTTCTTGGAAAACGATGCAGTCGAGGCAGTTGGCCCATGTGCCGCTCCAGAGCAGGTTCCTCCGGTGCGTCCTTCCTGGATCAAAACAAGCCAGTGAGTGACGCAGGTCGACATAGACCACTGCCATCCCAAGAGACTAAGTGACAGGAGCATCTTTGCTCTAAAGCTGTGCTTTTCTTATTTGATCAGTTGACCAGTACTCTTTGAAGGGCCTGATCAAGGCTGGATTATCAGTAGGGGTAACACAAAAGCACAGCATCAGCTGACATTTTGAACATATTTTTCTACACGGTAAGGTAACGTGAGTATGGAAGAATTAGGCTTGACAAGGTTGGTATTATATGATTTAATGTTGTTGTGAGGGGCTTCAGTTTTAAAAGATGAAAACCCACTCAGAAGTCATTTCAGTGGTGAATTTTGGCATTACAGATGGTCAAACAGAAACACTCAGGGGTTTTTCCCACCCTGTTGAAGACAATTCTGGGAAAGTTACTGAATCCCTGTAATGTCTTGGTGTGAAGTCGTTTTTTTGAACTTTATTTTAACTTTGGCACAAAATTCCCACCTGCAACATCTGTTCAGTCAAATTGGCCTGTTTGCATGTGTTTGCTTTGAGCAGGTGCTATCACATTTACCTTCCAGTTCCAAATCATCCCTATCAGGATGTATATGATAGGTCCAGCTCTGTGTCACGCAGTTATCTTCTCTGAAAAAATAATGATAATTTATGATAAAAACACATTTAATTTGAAACAATGTTATATTTAGTTATTGACATAAATACTTTCAGTTTTGAAACATTCACGCCTTTTACATTTTCTAAATGTCACTTCCCTAATTCTGGTGTCTATTTACAATCCGGGTTTTCTTGTTTCCGTTGCTTCACATCACATGATCATCTTGTTTTTAACATGTTGCAGTTTCATATGTGTATATGAGATGTGGTGAACTTTGATGTGATTTGTTTGGACAGAGCTAATATTGGCTTATGGTATTGTCAGCTGTGGAAAGTGACTAAGTACTCAAGCTTAAGTACCTTTGAGGTTATTTCACTTAGCTGAGTATTTACTTACTGTACTATACTTTTTGACAGGTGGAGTAATTCTAATTTTTGGTCAAATTTTAATTAAGAAAACATTGGCTTATAAACTACAATGCATAGTTAAAGCGGTTCCGACCTCTTTGGCTCATGGCCCCTTAAAAAATTCAGCATGTGCTTGGGCTGTTTGTCAGATGTCTGAAAACTGGTGAGTTGTTACAGCAAAGAGACATGTTTCCCCTATATTTCTATGATACTTTCACTTAAGTAAATGTTCTAGGGCCTATTCACCAAAAAATAACAAAATAAATTTCTCCTATTGACCATACCATGTTCACTTTGTGGGTCCCCACCCTCTGGCTTGTCTGCAGAATGAGTAGTTTTACTTTTGACATTTTGAAATGTACTTTTACCTCAATAGTCTAAATGATCTGAGTAGATCATTGAATACTGAAAATGAATAAAATTCTGACTCAATCAAGACACAGACTTAATACTAGTTCACTGAATGAGTGTGTATCAGATCAGATATCACCATGAATATCGTGTTGAAACCCCTTGAGAGAAATTACTTCATATTTCACACTCTACTTTTGGTAAAAGATGCAGGCATGATGTGTCTTAAGAAACATTCAAACCCCCTTTTACTTTCATTTCTTCTTGTTCAGACTGTCAGATGTTGGGATGTATTCCCTGTAATGTGTAGTGTGTGTGTCTCACATGCGCATGTGTCCGGTCAGCAGCAGTGTGTTATTGGCTTTCTTCTCCATGTTGAACCAAACGCTATCCAGTGCTTTGAACTTCTGGATGTCAGCCTCTCTGTGACTGACGGCTGCTTTGAAGTACCATTTCCCCAGATACTAAAACAGACGGAGATACAGAGAGGTGGCGTAACAGTGTGGGGTGACATCCGCAGCACATGAGTGGAACCTTTTTCAAGATTTAAGCCCACAACTTGCAGCAAAGACCACTAATGGAAACAAGAGAGGATGTGCGAACTGTGTGGTTGCATCTTGTTTTTATCTCAGTTAATCTTGCTCTATCTGCAGTAACTGTGAAATGCCAATGAAGCACATATTCATAGGACACACGTAACCGGAGAGCGTATATTAACACGAATTACAAAACCGTTTCCCTGGAAAATCATCCAAAACCAAGTGCTACTGATGTATGTAATCAAATATTTTCACTTGTCATAATAGATTACGGTATGCGAATACCATTTGCACGTAGATAAACAAAAAAAATCTATTTTTTTCTTTCTCACCTGCTGGTGGTCAACAGTGTTGACACGCAGCTGCTCAGGAAATGAGCAAGGAACAATGACCTGATACAACAAACTATACAAAGAGAGAAAACATGATAACATTTCATTCCACATAACTGCAACCTGAGAGTTAATGCGCAATAAAGAACCTGATCAAATGTCCCGTCGTCCTCGGGAGCACCCTGAGTTTGTGTAATGTCCCCACATGTCAGTTTAAAAGAGGTGTGGGTGTTTGGTAAATTATTAACACGCAGCGTTGGTTTTTAAAAGCGAAAAACTGGTTAAATACAGACTGTCTCTGTCTTTTACTGTAAAGGATAAACACACTTATAATAAAATGAATCATTCTTTCACACAGTGAGCTTTTCTCATGTTCCAAAATATTCTCAAAGGAGAAACTCAACTTTAAAGCACTCTTCATGAAATGACTGAGTCATCATCATCCTGTAGGAGTTGGTGTTTTTTTTTTTAAAAACCACTTCAATAAACCAACAGTAAGTTATAGACAATTTCTTTTTATTGGCAAGGAAACTGACATGCTACTGCTTAAAGTACTTGTTTTGAATTAGCAGTACTTTCAAAAACAGAGAATTGCTCATTTGCTTGTCTGTCCTAACTGAAGGCCCCACATGCTCTCTGTCAACATACACCTTCTAGGAATCATTAACTAATTGTTTGAAGTTAATAGTGACTATTTTGTCCTACACTCATGTTTGTCTGTCTTTCTTAGGTTTTCAGAAACAGAATTGCTGACACATTATGTTGATTATTTTCTTGGTTAACCATCAATCTTTTGGTGCGTAAAATGTAACCCCTTAAAAAATGCAGTATCTACTTGGGGCCCCTCGTCAGATGTCTGAGAGTTGATGAGTTGTTACACCAAAGAGACATTTTTCCTTTAACTTTCTCAGGGCCTGAGAGGAAACATCATTTCAGAAAAAGAAAAGATTTCTCCTCTCCTACTCTATTAGTCATTCCATGACCCCTTCATTTTATCTCGTAATCCTCGATCTGTGAACCATGAAAACTGTAGTAAACTAGTTTCACCTCGACCAGCTACAACCGCACACTAAGAATGCATGGGTATATATGATTATATGTCATAGTGTCCAGTACTGGCAATGGTGGTATTTATCTGGTATTAGAAAAACTAAAAAAAAAATGCCTAGCACAGTTCATACAACCCAAGTTCACAGACTCAAATTGCTTGTTTTGTCCAAAACTCAAAGATATTTAGTTTAATATTACAGAAAACTATAAAATATTCACAATCTGAAACCAATACATTTCTCCGTTGTTGCTTACACGTTGCCTAAATGATAAATTATGAAAATAATCACTGATTCATTTTTGTTCTGCTTAGCTAACCGATTAATTGACTGATCGTTTCAGCTGTAACATACTGTATGTTATGAGGTTACTTTGTAGACTTACATCAGATCATACTTGTATTCTGCACCTACTTCCACAAGATGGTGTTAAACAACAAGTTTGTCTGCATGCATGCATAAACTAAAAAAAATCAAGTTTGATGCCAAAGACTCCCAGCATCAAACCTACTGAACTACATGTCCACGTGATAGGATTTTATTTCACAATGTAGATTTGCATTTAGATTTGTTTCATTGAAATGTGTTCCTCCATGTGTAGAATTACTTCTAGCTCCTGCACACTTAATTGTGTATATTTTACTAAAATGAGGTGAGCAGGACAACCTTTTTCCCTCCTCACCTGTGCAGAGAATTACTGTTAATTACTACAATTGTGATGCTTGTAACTGATTTTTGTTTTCAGTGGTACAGTGATTTTTTTTTTATTACCACCTGTACTGTGGCAGTTGAACTACAGCCAAGCATTATGGATATGCTGGGTTTATGACAACAGACACACCAAAATCAATGCGATGTGAACACCTTTTGCTGATCAGATATTATGTTAAAGGTCTTGTTGCATTCTTATTTTTGAATGTGGGATTTCAGTGAGTTAATGAAAGTAACCAAAAACAACACCAAATCTTGTGGGATTTTTTTTTAATTGTTTAATCATATTTTTGATGAACAAAATATCAATAAGTGCCACATAGAATTAGTTCTAAGTATTTAAACCAGAGTGATTCTTGGATATAGTTAAATATGTCTTTCAGGTGAAGAAGGTGTGGACAGGAATGAAAAGTTAGGGCCTGCACCAAACTGAACTGTGAGTTTATGAATACTAGGATGACAGATGTAACCCAAAATGCGCACACCAGATAACATGAACTAAAGCCAACTGTTTTTAGTATATTTTCCCGTGGTCACATAGGGACTGTTTAACTTTCACTTCAAGCTTATCTTACGATATAGTTCCAAGAGTAAAACCCTCAAATGCTATGGAAATTTCAGGGTGAAAACCAGAAGACTGGAACTGCATTTTCTTAAAATCATGAACATGAACCTATCCACATGCTACAGTAGTTTGGCTATAAGTGAAAAACTTTAAATCTAATTTCTTGTTTCTTTCACTTCCTGATCTTCTGTGTAATGTGACATTGGGCCGATCTGGGCATGTGTAGTAGCTTCTTGTTCCCTCTCTCTGATGGCAAATTCACCTATGACTCCCCCTTCAGCACTGATACCAGGTCTCCACTCTCCTTCAGCTCCTTGAGTATGTCCAAACCACCGACGAGCTCTCCTTTCACGTAGAGCTGAGGGTAGGTTGGCCAATTAGAGTATGTCTTGAGCCCCTGGCGCACCTCTTCATCCTGCAGAATATCAAAGGTGTCATAATCCACCCCGGTTCCATTCAAAATCTCCAGTGTCTGCCTGCTGAAGCCGCATCTTGCAGCCTCCTTGTTGCCCTTCATGAACAGCATGACTCGGTTCTGGTTGATGAGGGTCTTCAGACGGTGCTCCAAGGTGATGGCCTTAGGGCAGGTGTTCTCCAGCTCTCCAGACTCAGCCAGCTCCTTCACAATGTCCAGTCCTCCCACCAGCTCTCCATTCACATACAGCTGAGGGTAGGTGGGCCAGTTGGAATAGGTCTTCAGCTTCTGTCGGACCTCTTCGTCAGACAGGATGTCAAAGCTGCTGAACTGGATGTTGTGTTCCTTCAGCAGGGCCACTATCTGCCGGCTAAAGCCACAGCGGGGCTCCTGTGGGGACCCCTTCATGAAGAGCATGCAGGGGGCCGCGTTGATCAGCTTCTTTAGCCGTTGGTTCAGGTCCGTTGTGCTGCTTTCTGCACCTCCGTCCGGACTCCCGGCGACTGCTAAGCGCTGTACCTTCTTGGTCAACTCCGGAGCATGGGCCCCGTCCAGGCGGTCCACCTTCTCTCCTCCCTTGAAGAAAAGGAAAGTGGGGACAGAGGCAATTTCATACTTCTCCGACACTTCCGGCACCGCTTCCGCCTCTAGCTTGACAAACGTAGTATGTGTGTGTTCCTTGGCAAGCTCGGCCATCACTTCGTTCATGTGGCCGCACTGAGGAGCCCACGCCGCCTGGAAATGCACTACGGTCAGACATTTTCCAGCTTTAGCTAAGAAATCTTCAAACTGCTGTTGACTTGTCGCCTCCACGAGATTCGCCATTTTTCTTTCCCCTTAGCAGCAATTCCGGTGTCGCCCTAACGTCACATCCGTGCATTCTGGCATCTTCTGGCAAGCACCAGAGATTAGAGCTCATACGAGGAAGTCATTTGCATGTTATTTGATGATAAGAAACAGCTGCATACACTGGATAAGTTGAAAGGATAGTGGGATACTTTTAAGGTAACTACTGAACAACATGCTTCGGTTTTTGTGAAAACGGAATACCGTATCGTGTAATACATGATCAGCTTATTGTAACGTTGACTGTATTTAGCATGAAGAGGATTAGCCTCCTTACTTGTTAGCTAGCCAAAGTTAGCTTCGGTATAAGCGTATGCCTGGTTTCCAGGTTAAGCTAAGCTAAAGCCTGCTAGCAAGCCATCGCTCACTAACCGTAGCTACTCGTTATCACTGTGAACGTTACAGGACACTTCAGGACGCTGCTGAATTAGTGTTTAGGTTTTAAGTACCCATGTTGTTGATTGTCCACACAGGAAATTGCTAATTTGATTTAGCTAACACCAACCCTCTTAGCTGTCTGTGTATTGCTTACGTTAATATTATGATGCTAATGTTAGTTAGCAAGCGAATTTAAGCCAGGGCTAGCTGCTTAGACAGCGCTTATTACTTTCTTCTGTATTACTTATATGGCTTGGGTTATGAAGTCTACACGACTTTCACACTTTTTTGTATTTACTGACATTTTATTCGTTTGATTAGCCAGTTAATGTAAAAATATAGATTAATTGAGAATTAAAATTACCGTTATTTGGTAGCATGTTATTGAAAGGTAAAGCATTACTGACACTGGCCTCACAAGTCTAGTGTCGGTTGTGATTACTGGAACATATCGTTTTATGATACAGGAACACCATGGAGGAACAAACTGCAGACATAGAAGTGACAGTGAAAACATTAGACTCTCAAAGCAGAACCTACACTGTTGGTGCTCAGGTAAGTCCATCAGTTCATACAGGAAACTCTGGAGTGTCACCCTTTGTGCTGGTCTGATACATGTCTGTTCCATCTTATTTGTAGCTGACAGTCAAAGAGTTCAAGGAGCATATTGCTCCTTCAGTGGGTATCCCTGTGGACAAACAGAGGCTGATTTACCAGGGCAGAGTCTTACAGGATGACAGGACTCTAGCAGACTACAGTAAGTAATCAAGGGGCCAGTTAAAGTTCAATTTTTAGGGGTATTTATTGAAAGTGATACATTGCAAAAATGCAATGTAGTATTTCTGAATATGTTTTCATCAGTGTCCAATCAATTTAACACGAGTCATTTACATTTGCAGAGGAATCAGAGTGCATCCTGACATGTTTCTACAGTAGCCCAGAACAGACAAACTAAACACAGGCTTGCTCATTCACTGTCCACCTGCAGTTCATTTGCACTGTCTACCTCACCCACTTGCACTATACTCCACCCTGCACTACCTTACTTTGAACTACCTCCAGTAAAGTATTTATTTCACTTATTTTATTTTGTGTTACCTTATTCTATTTTATTTTTATTATTTTTTATTTTTTTTATTTTATTTTATTCTTCAATTATATGTTACTGTTATGTTCTATGTATGCACCAATCACCAAGACAAATTCCTAGTAATGTGAAACCTCTTCACTTACATGGCAATAAAGTCTTTTCTGATTCTGATTCTGAGAGAGATCTTTCATTGGCCACCTTGGGGGAGAGGGAGACAAGGGTGTTTTTCACTATTGATTCAAGAGCAATTAAAGATTTTTTTTTTGTATAATTCCAGTAAAATTGTACACACCCTCTGTGATGTAGAATAGAGCTAGAACAATTGTAACCTTAGTTCTCTGGTGCTGTTCCAGATGTGGGTGGCAAGGTGATACATCTTGTGGAGCGAGCACCCCCTCCACCGTCCCAGCCTGGCTCAGGGTCTGGAGGCACTTCAGCAGACAGTGGGCCCTCATCGTCCTCCCAGGGAACATCACAGGTGCCTCCACATGATCGCAACGCTAACAGCTACGTAATGCTAGGCACCTTCAACCTCCCTGTCAACATCATGGACCCCCAGCAGATCCAGGTATGTTCACTTTGTCTTATTTATGTGATCTCAGACCAGGCTGTCAGCAATTCATATGCATTATGGATAATGCAAGTGTTAGGATTTGACAAGGAAAAAGAATGTATGGGATGGGGGGGTGACCCCATTGTGAGTTCAATAATAATATAGAAGTGAACAGCTAAACTGGTCGAGTGCATTTTTAATATTCTATAATAATCGCATATTTTCATAGTGTTTTGTGCAAATTTTGACTTAATACAAAACAATTTCAAAAGGACAAAAGATAGTTTGAGTTCAAGAATGTTATCTGCTTTGTTTATTTTATTTTGCCCAGCTTAATCCTGTTTCAAGGTCAGGAGAAGGTTTGTCTTGCATGTCAAGTTATTTCCAAAGGTGTATTATAGCTATGTTGTTGTTCTTCTTGTTTAGATGTCAGTGCAGCAGATGGTGTCTGGCATGGGAGAAAATGCCAGGAACGCCAGAGTCACAACAACCACTGGGGTAAGACACTTTAATTGCTAATTGTGTACACATGTAACATTATCCCTGTGTTTTATCCCCCTTTTCTTTTTTTCTTTTTTCTTTTTAGAGTAATGGGTCTGTGAATGTGCACATTGATATGGACCAACCAGTGCAGAGTGAGCCGAGGCTGAGGCTGGTGCTGGCTGAGAACCTGCTGAGGGACATCAGTGATGTTATCCAGAGAATGGAGGTGAGAGTGCAACCTCCAAATTACTCGAGTAGCAAAGCACCAGAGAATTCTTTCTTATCAGTAACAAGCTCCCTTCTGTCTTGTGTCCTTTTCCAGAGTCGCCCAAGCGACTCATCCTCCCAAACAGAGACAACTTCTGCTGCTGCTGCTGCTCCTCCTCCTCCCTCATCTTCATCCACCACGTCCACTCCCTCTCCTTCTGCCCAGCCCATGGACACCTCCCCACCCCCAACAACCCCCCCACCTCCACCCACTTCTTCAGCACAGTCTGAGGGACCAACACCCCAACCTGGACCCAAGTGAGACATCCTGTCTCTCAATGACTCATATTGTTATTTATGACACAGACTTGAGGATTCACAAAGATGAGACTTTTTTTTTCTGTGAAGTGAATTTGAAAGGGTCACGAAACTATTTAGCATAGAATCAACACAGATAATTCCTAAACTTTGTAGACATAAACAGGTGCCACAGCAGGATTTGTTACTCATATTAGGATGTTTTCTGATACTAACATGTAAATATCTTTCTGTTCTTCTACACTGTGATGCTGTTTATCTGTCATTGACATGGCCACTGAGCAGTTTTGCCTTTATTTTTACCCCTAGCCATCCCAGCCCGGTAGAGTTGGCAGAGATGTTGTCTGAACTGCGGCGAGTGGAGGAGAGACTGCAGCCATTCATTCAGAGAGCTCACACCATCCTGGAGACAGCCACCACTGCAGAATACAACAATAATACAGTAGGATTCAGACAGCAAAATAATAATTAGCTGGGGACTTTTGGCATATTTCTGAGAAAAGATGTCAGGATATGTGTTAAAATGTTTAATATTTCAGGATTTCCAGAATCACATTCTGAGCTATAAAATTTGTAATTCGACAAATAAAATTTGATGTCACATTATTATAACGCAATTATTTTATATTAGTAGATTATTAGAAATGCAGAAACAAGATTTGTTTCATACTATATTTACTTCCAGTCAGAAAAATGATCTCAAGTTGTTTGGACTGAAAGGGCACATTAAATAAATCACCAGCTAGCAAGATTTTGTAATGGAATCGATCAGTTGTACATAATAATAATCCATTATAATTTACAGCTGAACGGTGCCCTTTAAATCCGTTGCTAGTTTAATTTAGAAATAAAATAAATATAGTTTAATTTCTGTTTAAAATGAAAAATTCAGACCTGAAATCTTTGCTGGTTAACTGACCAAACCGAACCAACCAAAACCACAAATTATCTTGTTGACGTCTCTGTTTTTGTAAGGATTAAACCAAGAGATGCGTGTCAGACAGTGGGTTTTAGTGGTGCTTGGAGACTGATTTTCTTATTGTTATACTAATACTTCCACAAATCCTGGGATTTTAACAGACTGTGTGATTGTCATTCAACAAAAGTTGCCCAAACTGATTTTCTTTTTTGTGTCACAGGAGAGGGAGGAGGACCAGCGCACTCTCGTCCTGACATGGGAATGTCTCCGTCTCCTTGGCAATGCCCTTGTTGCCCTCAGCGACCTGAGACTGAACCTCATGAGCCCTGT
Organism: Scatophagus argus; assembly: GCF_020382885.2. Taxonomy (NCBI): domain Eukaryota; kingdom Metazoa; phylum Chordata; class Actinopteri; family Scatophagidae; genus Scatophagus; species Scatophagus argus. Next base: position 21,403,718 of record NC_058501.1, read on the forward strand.
GCCCCGTCACCTACATGTGGTTCGACCATTTTCCCACTATGCCACTCCAGTCACTCTGCCTGGAGCTGTGCACCACCACATCCCAGTGCAAGTAAGTGACTGCAAGAATACTTCAGTTAAAAGACAGTGATGTGAATCTTGAACATAATAAGGCAGTGCTTGCATCTTCACCAACAGATGAACCTGGGTGCCACGGTGACTAGCAGCATGGACGGACAAGCCCCACCCACCCAGCCGGCCAACCAGTCGGAGCAGGCAGGTCAGGGACAGACCTACCCCCCACAGACTTCCCCGTCCAATCAGCAGGCTGGACAGGGACAGGGTGGCCCCCGGGTCATCAGGATCAGCCACCAGGCTGTCCCGGTGGTCATGATGCAGATGAACGCGGACGGTGTGTTGTCCCCTACCCGCCACTGATTGAATGCTGCACTACATCAAGCTGTTTATATGTCTTATTGCTGAGTGGCAGTGTGCTCTGCATCCTCTGTGCACTGCTGCCTCAAGCATTTGCTGAGTGATCTGAAAAATGGAACTTTTAAACTTAAATTAATTAATGATTATTTTCTTTTTTTATTATATCTTGTTCTATTATACTTCTATGGAGCACAGTGCGCTGACAATGACATTTGGATTGTACAAAGAAATTCAAACTATTTCTGTGTTGTTTTTGTGTGTATGCGCAGGCCCAGGTGTAAACCCTGCTGCGGCTGGACAGCAAATGCCTGGACAACCAGGTAAAGGTTGGGGGACAGCATATTTAGCATTCTACGTTTATTTAATCCAGTCTGGTCACATAATATCCCAAAAGTCCAGTTTACCCTTTTTTCTGACTTGGAACTGTGAGGTTCAGTGAAACACAAAGTACTGGTTTTGATCAAAGCTTTATTTTTCTTTTCTTGAACTATCACCAACTATAGTATGACATATAACCATAACATATAACTGTAACTGTAAGATATAACCAAGTTCAGTTGTGTTCGACTATCTCTTTGAGATAGCTAGGACCTGGATAAATGAGAATATGCACAGACATTTTCTTAAACTCCTAAGAATCCTTATAACAAGAGTGGGTCATGTTCATCTAATTCACTGTTTTCTGTTTCCCTCTTCAGGTGCCCTCCCCCCTGACTTTATGCGGAATCTTATGCAACAGATCAGCCAGTATGCTGCTGCCGTAGCTACGAGTGCCGCCACTGCAACTGGCCAACCAGTCCCACCCCAGCCCACCCCTCCTGGCTACAGCTCCACGGCTAACTCCTCAACTACCACCACTGGTCCTAACACACCCACCACCACCCCTACTGCTCCCCCGCCACCTCCGCATACTGGACCCCAGCCCCAGGCCAGGGTTGTGTTCACCCGTCCCCCATTTCCACCCAACATGCCCCCCCCAGCCTTTGGCACCCGGGGAACAACCATAAATGTTAGAGCTGCCATGCCAGGCCAGCAGCCAGGACAGGTCAGAATAATGTTGTCTGATTTGGTTCCTGTTTTTGAGGCTTTTATTTGTCAACACGATCAACTTTTAAGATCCATCTCACTCCACAGGCTTTCAACCCTGCTGCTCTCAACCAGATGATTACTGGATTGGTTGGGCAACTTTTGTTACCAGGACAAATGGGTAAGCTTTTGAAATCAATGAATTTAGGTTTGGACTTGGGGCTTTGTGAGTCTAGCCTGTCGGTCTTTCCCATTCTTGTGAGGAACGCCTTTAGGGAATTTCTTCATTTTTAGCCCAGATGAACTGGGATTGTGACCATCTTACCTATTTAAACAGATATTTAATTTCGTGATTCTAATCTTAGGCTTCCTACCTTGAAACTGTGGAGACTTTTTGTGTTGCTAGGTTGCAAAATGTGTGTGAAACATCCACGTTTAATAATTTGTCGTTTTCTTTGAGCTTCAAGTGATTGTTGTAGCATGATGTGACGAATCTCTCTGTCAGTCGTCTGCGTTCGGCTGTGAAAAATAGACCCTAAAAATGAAGACAGCATGTTTCTTACTTGAAATTGTTCACTGGAATTTTACACAAATATATAGTGATAACCAAGAATTTACTTTTTATCACCTTTTATTAAATCCTTCCAAGTTTTCACTACATATGAGTCTAGACAGACATGGATGTAAATCTTGACTGGTTGGCGGAGACGTACATCCACAGTAATTTTAGGTATGTGATTATAATAGCTTAAAGTTTAAAAATTTAATGGTATTTCTCTCTTTTTTTCCCTCACAGCTGGTCCAACAGTCACACCCACCTCCTCATCCACATCCACCTCCTCATCTACATCCACCTCCTCATCCACATCCACCTCCAACTCTTCCTCTTTTTCCTCCTCCTCTCAAACCTCTTCATCCTCCACCTCCTTTTCTTTCTCCTCCTCGGGTCCAAGGCCTCCTCCTACAGCAAACACTTCTAGCCAACCTGAGACCAACACCAGTGAGCCCCAGTCCCAGGAGATGCCCCCAGACCTCAGCCAGCTCCTGGGTTCTCTCCTGGGAGTAGCTGGCGGGGCTGGTACAGGCCCTGTAGGGGCCCCTACAATTACTGTCACCACATCTGGAGTCCCAGCCTTCATTCAGGGAGTCACTGAATTTATGCAGCAGGTCAGTGTGTGAACGATCAACTTAACTATGCATGAAAATTGTGCATGTATTTGGATATAACTCACACCTCAATTTGCACATCATTTCTGTAATCCAGTATTGAAATTATGATCTGTTTAAACTCAGTCACCACCCAAGATTTAAAGTGAAACTTTTTTCCCTCAATTTTGAAATGCTCACTCCTTAATCACTCCTTTAATTTTCAGGCCTCCCAGCCCATCTTCTCTCCACCTCCACCTCCCTCTGGTACCACTCGTGCTGCAGGGCCCAGCCCCACACCCAACCCCCCTGGGGCAGCTGAAGCCCTCAACCCGGAGCTTTTCACGGGCATTGTGCGTGGCGTCCTGAGCACCATGATGGGCTCCCTTGGCCAGGCCCAGAACGACACAGAAAGCATTGCGCAGTTCATGCAGAGGCTGTCCCAGGCAACCAACATCTTCATCAGCCCTGAGGATCCTAGTGGTAAAGAGCAAACACACAAGTACATTTTGTTGTCAGTAGCAGCTGAGGCTGATACTGTCATGTCACTTGAGGAAAATATTATAATGTGACTGATGTCAAATATTATCTTTTTCTTTTTATGGTTCCCAGGGTTTTTTGGAGAGTTGCTGATGTTGGTGTGCCAGACGTTCACCATGTCAGACCTGGTGATGCTGCTTCACGGCCAGCACCAGCCGCTGGGCCGCATCCAGCCTCAACTGTCCCAGTTCTTCACCCAGAACTACCTCAATGGCAGAGAGCCCACCGATGAGAATATTGCTGTCAGTTGGATGATTGTCCTTCCTTTTAATTTTTATTTATTTAAGATTTCTTGGAGTATCTTTTACTCAGGCACATTCATTTGTCGACCTGACCAGTGGTGGTTTTTGCCTTGTTCTTTCTGCATGTCCCGTCATTCCCTTGTTTTTTGTCTTCTGTTTCCATCCCCCAGGCTGCAGCTGACAGTCTTGTCAACGAACTGGAGGAATATATCACTGAGAGCTTTGTAAGTCCTTCATATCTCTTCCTCCTCCTCCAGTATCGCTCAAATACAGTAACTGTAGTGCTGCCCCCCAAACATTCAAAGACTCAAGTCATCGGTCTGGAGGATCCTCACATTTTGTCAGCTGAATCGCTTTTCAAACTGAGTCGTGTCCCTAACTGTTTAAAGTGCCGAATCTGAGTCAGTTCTGACAGCCCTGATTTGGACACAACAACACATTATTAGGCAGCCACAGAATTAGAGAAAATTAAGATGTGGTCCAGTAATTCATTAAAAGATTAAACTTCAGTTCTGCTGCTGAAATTTTATAGTCAGCTTTGTTAAAGTGTTTTTAGCTGTTGCAGTGCTGTGATAGCCACGTGGCTATTAAATGTATTGACAGCACGTGTTTCTTAACTCCCACAGAGAGAGTCGTCAGTCACAGTGCTGGAGGGCGTCGACGTCACTCAGACCAACATGTCCTTCTTCAGACAGCAGCTGCAGCACATTGCCACACACATCCTGCGTTGCACTGGTAAGCTTTAAGAACAGCAGAAGTCACTATGGTGATTTGGTTTATGTGTGGATGTTGATTTTTGCGGATTATGTCACATTCTTTTCTCATCCAGATGACTCATTTGGGCCCCAGCTGCTACAGATGTGTAACCAGGCACTGTTTGAGTGTCTTGCCCTCAACCTGCACTGCTTGAGGGGAGACCAGAGAGCCCTCACTGCAGTCATCAACCACAGAATAGTCAGTACAGCATCTCTCACTCAGTCACTCACCGTTTGGATTCTGCTCTCAGTACATCAGTGAATCTTAAGATCCAGTTTATATGATTTTAGGAGGATCTGTTGACAATGTGGAATTATGTTTTTATTACTATTTAAGCGCCCGAAATCAAGAACTGTTGTGTTATCGGAAAAGGTCCTCTTCCATGTTGCACTGCCATTTTTCTTCTGTAGACTAGAACAGACAAACCAAATACTGGCTCTGGAGAGGGCCTTTCACATTTTCATGTCACTGTAGATTCATCTGCGCAGTACAGGATGACCAATGGAAGGGTATTCAGTTGATTACAATCTGCAACCTGACCACTAGAGGGCACTAAACCCTATACATTGTACTTAATTTTGAGTAGAAGCCTGTACTGCTTTGGTAGCAAAATGGTTTCTGCACTTGCCACATGGCTTTAGTAACATTTCCTGTCTGCTTCTGCTGTCTAATAGCTGTTGTACCTGTAAAGTAAAAGCTTTATTTTCTCTTGTTGTCCCAGCGGAGGATGTCCAGTGACATCAGCCCGAGTCTGGTCAACTGGATGACCAGCATGATGACGATGAGGCTGCAGGTCATTCTGGAGCACATCCCCGTCACACAGGAGCAGATCCAGAACTACATAGTATACACACAGGTGACAGAGCAGCTGCATGCCCTCCCCCACACATTATGGATGTATACAAGACTCGCATGATGGACTCAGAAACTGATGCTCTCAGGCTTTTTTTTTGTTTTCCTAAATTTTGTTTCTGTAACTGTAGATTTCGGTGTTATTTTCTGAACTACACATTTGAGAACTGATAGTTTTCTGCAGAACAGAGTGCATGTGCACATGTGACATGCAGAGAAAGGAGTTCCCTTCTTTTCTGATGGCTGTTAGATATCCTGTTACTTTGGACGGCACGTCTGAAATGGCTAATAAATATTAAATGACGTTCTTTCACAGAGGGATCAGTCTTCAACTGCTACTGGCACACAAGAGCCTGAACGAGCACAAAGTGCAACGGTAAGCACGGTGTATCTTTAATGTCCTTTTCAGATCAACTCGTGTGACATTCTGAGTGCCACTTTTGTCTCCAAGTCCCCTCATTTCGCTGTTCTCCACTTCCAAAGAACGGTGACTCCCTCTCACCAGCTGCAGCCACCACAGCAGAGGAGGCCATGTCGGTGTCACACGACACAAGGGCGTCATCACGGGAAACGAGGGTGTTGCCTGGGGATCTGGGCGCCTCGGGGGGAGCAGCACCGTTAGGTGGCGACATGGCAGCAGCGGGAGCTGAGGGAGGGAGTGAGGAGTCTCGAGAGTCGGAGGCCTGGGCGGCTGCTGTTCCCCCTGTAAGAGCCTGTAGCATTCACCTTTTTATTTGTTTGTCCAGGGACTGTGATCGGTTTTTACTGGAGTTGTTTCCACCGGAGTAAAATTGTTCCTTTGAAAACTGATCATACTGAGGTCTGCGACACGTGTTGATGATGATTTTAATTTTAATGCTGTGAGCTCCACAGATGAACAGGCTGATCTTTATGGTCTTCTTACTAATACTCAAACTGTTTTGGTTTTTTTTTCCGGTCATAAAGCAGTACGCACATACATGTATGCATTGAAACCAGTGGATAATTGTGTCCCTGCTGGATACCTAACACGATTCCAGAACCAAATCCACAGTTAACTTTAGTGAAAACAAATCAGCATTTTCCAAAGCTTGTGTTTTAACTATTGTTTGACGACAGACTTGGATAAAAAGGTGAAGCCGTCCTTTGAAAGTTACACCATTAACTCCCAATCCTTGTCTGCCATGTTTTCTTTTTGCTGTATGTGTCATAGGAGTGGGTGCCCATCATCAGATGTGACATGATGACGCAGAGGAAGATGAAGGCTCAGCCTCCGTTGTCTGACGCCTACTTGCATGGCATGCCAGCTAAACGCAGGAAGGTAGTCAGATCAGATGTAACTTTCACTTATTACTCAGGCCTGTCACTTGTCCTTTCCTTCTTTAAGGTGTGTGTGTATGTGTGTGTGTGTGTCTTCAGACTGGAGTGAGTGGTGGAAGCCTCCTCTCCCTCTCTGATGCTGTGAGTCAAGCAGCCCGGACAGCAGGAGTGAGGCCCATCACTTCAGCTGAGCTGTTACAAGACGATCTGGAGACCCAGGAGGTGAAGGAAGCTTATTCAGAACAGGTAACTAAGTCACTACCCATTATTGAGACAAACAATAACAAGAGTGTCATCCTCTCGTTTTCGTAGCTTTGGTCTGATTTGTATAATTTAATATAATATTGTTTCACCATCATACACTATAAGACTCTTCTGATAATGAATGAATTACTTGATTTCTTTTCAAGCAAATTATCCTAAAATCTTTTATTTTATAGCTTCTTAATTTTTAATATTTTATACTTTTCTCTCCTATATGTCACTGTGAACTGAACATCTCTTGGGGCTGGGATTTGGATGTGTTCCCGTTTAGCTTCTGTGACTCAATGTAATCTTTTATTCAGTATCTCTGGAAAAAAAAAGACAAAACATATTCTGGGATTTACTTTCCATATGCAACCACAAACCTGCTTCCCCTGCAGGACTTGTTATTAGAAGTTGGGAACTTAATCGTTTTAGCAAAGTTAAACAACAGTCTCTTTTTGAGAGCACAGAAAAAAACTACAGCTCCCATCAAAACTGAAAAGAGGTCATAGTAACTCGGTTTCATCAGCTGTCGGTGAAGTTACTCAGTTATTCAGGTTCGTAGATTCTTGAAGACGTTTCACCTCTCATCCCAGAGGCTTCTTCAGTTCTGACAGACTGGTGGGGAGACCCACGTAGATGAACCTCTGGGAACAAACCGGTGGTCACATGACCTCTCTAAGTCACTTAACTCTTCTAACATACTTGTTCATCCCACCATGTTAATGTTATTACTGCGTTTTCTTTCTCTCAGGTTAAAGCAGACATCAAGAAACGAGTGAGGGAAGACTCGGATTTCAACTCTCAGCAGTTCCCCAACACACACAGAGCTTTCTCATCAGACTCATAATCAAGCCCAGCAGATCAGAAACCTGCAAGACTCTGGTCCTTCCCCTCTTCATCTTTATTATTTCTTGGATCTTGATTCCACTCAATGCCGCTTCCCCCCCTAAACTGTCAGCCTTTTAGCAGCTCTGATGACTAATATCCTAATGCTAATGTGACTACTTCCCCGGTGCCTATTTATTTCTTCTTTTGGTCCAGCTTTTACTGAGAGAATGTTCTCTGTTAAACAAAACAAAAAGGAATTATATTAGATTTAAGTTCGACTAAATCCGATCACTTAGATTCTGTTTGGATACATGTGTATGTCTGTATTCCCCCTTGTTGTCCTTGTGTTGTTTGTTAATATGGAGCCTGAATACTCATTATGTAGTGGACTTCTGCCTTCCTCCCAATACTCTCGAGCACAGGAGTAAACTTCATGTGATGAACATGCTGTTTGGTACATGGATGTACAGTAAGCTTAATAAAAATCTTGATACAATACAAGAGTGCTCTGCTTGAGCATGTGTGAACCACCAGAGAGCAGTGACGACTTTATATTTCAATTTCATGGGATGCCAATCAAATTATTTTCATTTCATTAATGCATCAGGATCGAGTTGGAAGCTTGGGATTGCATATTAAAGAACTGCATAGCATCTGACATTTAAAATCTTTCTAGTTTCTACTGAAAAATCATCTTCGCCAAAAAAGTGAGCTACAAAATGATCACACTGTTCTGTTTGAATTAATCAGACATAAACCTGAGTAATGATTAGGGATACGTCAATCCAGCCTTTTCTCTCCACATTCTGACAACTCAGTACTCAGTTTTTCTCAGACTTGAAATCTGTGTATCACACTAAAATCATAATATTTCCCCTTTGAAATGTAGGCGAATTGGTGCTTTAAAACAAAAGTAATACTCTAAGTAAATCCAAATGCTACCTTTTTAAGTACATATTACATTCCACTACTCCAAGGGAATGAGGGACAGGTGTGACTGTGGTATATATGGACTCTGATGTATTTATCTCCGTGAAAAGAGTCCAGAGGTGTGGCGTTCAAGTGCCGATCAGAAAGGATCCAGGTGTAGGAGACGAGATCTCCGAGGACACCAAGCAGCTACGCACAGACTCACAGAAAGAAAAGTTTGATTAAATGAATAAAGGCTGGAGAGGAAAATCAAGAGATCTGAGCATGTTATATTTCATGCAGACGCTGTGAGGTGACACTGAGATAGACGTCATAGAGGAAACAGCCTTAGGGGGCTACACCAGCTACAGACACTATCAAAAACTTGTCTGAAAACAGCATCAGAAGAATAGCATATTTGGCTTTGAAACTATGGGCTGAGGGGCACAGTTTGAAGTGTTCTGACACGAGGCTGCCATATTTCCTCATGAGCAAATACAAAGACAATGAGTTCGACGGAACACAAAAACACTGAACTGAACTGCAGGAGGACGCGAAAAGATTTCAAGTGATTTCAGCTCAGAATCAGTATTTTATCCCTCCCACACCAAGATGGTTTGCCTGTCAGCTTCTACATCTTACATGCCAACTCTTTATCTTCAACCTCGTTACCCATCTGTCCTTGTTTTTATTTTATTTTCAACTCTATGAACCTGCTGCCTCAAATCACCATTAACTGTTGTAAGCTGCGGCAAATCAGCCTTATTTGTGTTGTGTTTTGATTATAAGTCACTGTGCTTTTTACATTTATGAACAACATATTTGCTATGTGCCTCTTCTTTGCTTCTCCCCAAATGACCTTTGACCCTGGAAGAACATCCAAGGTTTTTCCTGGCCTGGATTTTGGGTATGTAAATCTCTTCAAACAAAAACTCCCAAATTTGGCCTCAAAATCTCACATAGTGCATTCAGTTATTAACACCAGTGAATTTTCTGAAAGCATCACAACACGGTGGGCTCATACTGTATTTTCATTACTGAATTTTAGTCATTGCTGCTAATTAAAATGGTTGTCATCAGATAATGCTTTTTGCCCGTAAAGTTCTCTGTAATTTCTGTTTTCTCTGAATTCTTCCCCTTTTTTGCAATTTGCAACACTTTTTTAAGATGAGATATGAAAAAGAAAATGCAGGCTATGCAGAAGTCAGAGATGCAGAGTGAGGAAAACCTGCTATTTAGCCACGTTAGCTGTGTGGTTCTAGACCGGTTTAGTCCTCATGGTCTTCAGAGGATAACATTCCCACCAGACTCAGCGGTAGACCTAATCTGTATTTACTGCTGCTTATGAAATGTTAGCATGACAACAAGCTAAAAAAAGAAGGCAGGTGATCATGGCTAACATTTCATCTGCTTAGCATCAGCATGCTAGCCCTGTCAGTATAAGCACGTTAACTCCATAGATTGCCTTAATGTGGTAAAGATCAGCATTTAGCTCAAAAAGCACAACTAGGAGCTAAAGTATTTCCTCTGAGAGTTACACGTTTATGTTTGAAACCAAAAACAAAACAAAATAATGGAGAAAGGGTTTTCCTTTATTTTGTTGTCACGGAATACAAATCATTGCCAAATTTTATTCTATTTGACAAAAGATAGGCTGACGAGAGACACTAAAGTAAACGTAAACATAAAAAACCAAGAGGACAGAATGAAAGTCCTCACTCTTTGAAAGCTAAACACTATGCACACAGGATCAGCTTAATGTTGGAATAAATGAACGGATGAATAAATAAATAAATAGGCCAAAGGCTACACAAATGAGATCCACCCTGTCCATTAACACTGCAGTGGTGTAATAATCAATATTTACACTACTGTAACAGTAAGAAACTGCTTTTTTATTCTTTTTTTTTTCCTTTCCACTCGTCTTACAATCTGAAACATATGACAGTACTGGTGAAGTGATTAACATTATGTTGCTCATATAAATGTTCAAGTTGACATATTCAGTGTACACTTTGTAAACCTGAAAACTATGCTGTGAAACCAAAGCAACTGTAGGATACTATTAGACCTGAACAATTAAGAGCACTTTAGATCTTTAACACATGCACACCAATACTTTGAGCCCATTCAGTAAAACAATCAATATGGTTGTCTTTCAACGAGGAACTCTAAACCTAGGATAGTATGCAATTATCTGTAATAAAATAACTTGGAGCTAGCAAAAGAATACATTTAATCACACTGTGAGCACACAATGACTTTATTTTGCAAGTTGGAAGTGCAGCAGCTGAGCTATTTGAATTCACAGTCACCTTGGTGAACAGGTTGGACTGCCGCCTCTGGAGACTGTTGGCTCGTTCTGAGGAATTTAAACAAGTGCACTTCCTGGTTGGCGTCCTGTTTTGGGTGAGGAATGTGAACACACCATGTGGCACCAAGTTAGCGAAAACACTCTGTCTATCAGCACCGGGTCTGATAAGCAAATTACAACATTTTCCATACATGTACTCCCCATCACCATGTTTGTTTTAGATAACTCAGGCTAATGGCAGACAATATGACGAAACAAGATTTAATATGAATTCATAAGGTTTAGATGCATTTTAAATGGAGAACAAAATCAATAAATACATGTGAAACAAAAACAACAAAACCCTGTTAAGAGTTTATCTACCAACTAGCAAGCTCTTTAACTTATATTTGATCTTAATCCTTTCCTGCTGTAAGGACATCCCACACACAAAACCACTATGTGGTGTGGTCACCCATGAATAGTGGACAAACAATAATAGATTAGTCTGGGAGTGGTGAGTAGGCCACAGTCAGCCAGCCGTCACAGTGCAAACCTGCACTTTATTTGCATAAGGTGTGTGTGCACACACAGCTGCCGCCGACTTCCGTCACTTTGAGACGGATTAGAATTAAAGGGGCGATACTGAAAATGTATCGACTTTCAGCTGAAAGGAATAGTTTGAAATTTTGGGAATTGCACTCATTTGCTTTCTTGTTGAGACAGACTGACTAAAGACTGATAGCCCTCTTATGTCTGTATGGCAGATATAAAAGGCTGCCATCAGCTGCCAGTTAGCTTAGCTTAGCATTAAGACTGGGGGCAAACAATTAGCCTGGCTTTGTTCAGAAGTAACAAAATCCACCAACCAGCACCTTCAAAACTTCACTGTAGACAGGAAGTCAGTAAATTATGATAGATAGATAGATACTTTATTGATCCCGAGGGAAATTCAAGAAAATTCAATGGGCTTATGAGCACATAAGCCCATGTAGAACTAACAAAGATTTCATTTATGCATTTTCATTCTTGCACAAATTTAAGAAACAAGATAGAACATATTAATTAATACGTTTCAGAGGTGCTGGAAGGTGGATTTTGTGACCTTGCTGCTAGCTAGCTGCTAGCAGCTTCTGTGCTGCAGCTTCAAATTCACCATACAGACACTACAGTGGTATCAGTATTCTCATCTAACTCTCAGCAATAAAGTGAATAAGGTTTTTCCCAAAATGTCAAATTGTCCCTTTAAAAAAAAAACAAAAAACAACAACAACACAATGTTCACTGCAGCAAAATCACAAAATTTCAATGAAAGCAATCAAGCAGCAAACATGAAAGGGAAATGCTGACGTTTTTTTTTGGTTGTAGTTTTTTTCTTTTGCTTTTGTTTTTTTTTTTTTTACGCACAAAAAGTTACACTCATAAGAAATAAAACCCACTTTTACTCAGTTCAGTACACTCAATCAGGAGCTTTGGCCTTACTTGACTTGATGACTGATCTGACAGTGATTAATTTTAGCGAATGTTAGCTGTGAGCAAACTTTAAAAGCCGCGACTCGTTAAGACTTTTCTCTACTTGTGTGTTTTTGCTATGATTATCCTGCAGTCGGGACAGTTGTAGCGACAGTCTGGCTTTAAATATTACAAATGTCGAACAAAGTGTGAATTACAAATTTAAGAGAAAAAAACAATTATTCTGCGCTGTAGTTTTTTGATTTATTAAATTGTGAGTGGTTATAGAAAGGCTCCGGGATTTGATCGAGGATCTTTGATATTTCTGTATCTGTGCGCGAGCCAAACTCCAAGGATCTGAAAGGAAAGAAATACACAAGTGTCAGATTCCTGAATTAACAAAAGTCTTAATCCCAGCGCCATCTGTCTTAATATCCAAATCAGCATCCACTTCGCACCAAATTCCACGTTGCTAACCTCAGTAAAACTGAAGAAGAGTCCGATACCACCCACAAACTGCAGCACCTCTCCTGCATACTGCTGGATGATGTTGGAGCAAGTGTCACAAGACGGTGAAGGGGTGATGTGAAAGCATCTCTGGAGGAGGAAGAAGTGAAGGAGAAATTTGAGCAGCTGCCAGAGATATGAGCATGCAAGTCAAGCTCAAGTTGTTGCTGAGGGTGAGGAAAAAGGAAAAGAACATTCCAGTAGATTTACTTACGGCAGCACACGAGCCATTGTAGTTCACGTAGGAGAAGCCACAGCAGTTGAGCGTTTTCTCCACGTCCCTTTGAGTGGCCTCGGATTTGTTCCACCCAACCTCCAGCAGATGGTTCTGTAAATGAAAATTTGCACCCAGTCTGATTGGGTCTAGGCACAAAAGCTCCATTCGAGAGCATGCAAATAAGCAGCAGGACGAGATGGCCAATAAGAAGAAGGGAGAAAAAGCCTACAGAGGTCAAAACTCCAGCAGCACTTAAAGTATACACAGGAACTTTAGTGTTTCAGCTTACGGCCTTCATCATGAAACACATTTACAGTGTAATAGGTTGACGGAACTTCTGGGTTTGGAAAGCAGAGCCAATACAAATACTACTCCTACTGGCCTGGAGGGGGCGACTCCGCTGTCGCTATGGTCTGATTTAAAAGTGAAATAGATAATAAAGCAGGGTTTGGTTTAGGCCATGGCCACCTAATGAGTGACAACCATGTTGTCCAAGCTGTTTCTGGCTCCACAACACAAGCTCAACAACAAGATGGCCTCCAAAATGATAATTTACAACCTTCTCCAATCTATGGGTAGATATGAAATTGGAAAAAAAAAAAAAAAAAAAATCAAAAGACAACCAGCCTGCTGCTTGCGGGACAACCTGTTGCCATGAGGGCAAGCAAGCATGTGGACATCATTGTCCACGTGTTTGCCAGAGCCCAAGGTTTCCCCACAGGATCCTGCATTGTAAACACTTCACTCACTTCACCTGTCAGGGGTTTTAATGTCGTGCCTGAGTGGTGTATATTCTTTACATTATTTTTCCATACCTGCCTTATTTGAATGTTGCTTGTTCTGAATATTTCAAGTGTTGCTGGATGTGTGACCTCTTTAATCTTGTTTTTTGTTTTATTTTTGTAGCAAATATAGAATCATGTAAAGTCTAAACTGTTGGTGTCACTCAAAGTATTCATGTTTAACTGAGGTAAAGTGTGTATGTGACGTGTGTGTTGGTTAGCACCGACAGTGAACATACCTGTTGGTCTTTATTCAGGGCCAGACAAGCACAGGACACAGAAAACTGCATGATGAACACTAGGAACAGGATCATCATGTACTGGACCGAGTTTAGGAAATTAATATTGGATTAAAATTCATGAAAATACAGCTGCCAGGGGGAATCCCTGCAAACACAAGGAAACCAAAGGATACAAAGAAAAGCAGGACCTGGTGGTGCTTCAGTGCGCCACACAGCCCCACAAAGGCAACCAGGAACAGGAAGATGCCCACGCCGATGACCCCCGCCACCACCCTGATGCTGGAGACCAGACCGAACCATTTTCCCCAGGCTGCCACTCCAATGAGCAGCAGACTCACTAACTGTGATAAGATAAGATAAGATAAGATAAGGAAGAAAACAGGGAAGCAGGAAGTTAATGTCAATTTTTTAAGAAAGTCTCTACAACAAGTCAAGCAAGTTTGCGTCATGGAAGGTCAATGCTGTACTGCAGGTGTGTTTGCTGAGGTAAAAACCACTTGGTGCGGCACGTGGTTACAAATTATGGTTACTAAAATAACTTACATCACATCCTGCCGTCCAGAATAAAATGGCATTCGTCTCCCTCCCAGAACCGCTTTTCTAAAAACTGTTTCCAGAGGTCATAAATGTGTGTTGTCTCCACCTAAAAATGGCATTAAATCTCATGCTGCAACTAAATGATATTTTCTCAATTTCTCATTTGTCAGAACAAAATGCTGTTATAACTTAACTCACTAAAATCTCTGGCAATATTTACATGCATGAAGACTTTTATAACATGTAGCTGCCTGTGAGGTCATCCAGGCAACTGAGGCAACTGGGCTTGCTATTAAAGCAGATACTTTAAAGTTAAATATTTATGCACTTGGTTTAGTTTGTCTGAATTATTGAAACATGCAGGCAAACTTCTGCACACACGCATAGCAGCTCCAGCGTTAGGCTTACTGTATAATAATAGTCAGGGGGCTTAATAAGAAATACTTTAAATGAATTAGTGGTATGAAAAAAATAATTAGCAGTTGAAAAAAGCAGGTGCCTTGCTGAAGATTTTTTTTTTTCCTTTTTCATTACAGAAATTGTTCAGGGATTTTTAGAGGTTTTTCACTTCAGCTGGAAAAAGTCTTGAACTGTTTGTTGTCCTTTATGTAAATGTTCCATAAGGCCTACCGTTAAGCATTTATTCTTCCATCCATCCATCCATTTTCTATACCCGCTTTATCGCTTTATCCGTGCAGGGTAGCAGGGCATTTATTTTTATCTCTCAGTAGTAAAGTCCAACAGCGTTTAGTAACCACAAACTGGACTTAATAATCATCACCCACCACCAGCACCTGCTTGTGGCTTTTGCAAATAAGGAAACTGCTCAGAAAAGACAACTAATAGTATGGCGCATTTCTCAGTCGCCGTTAGCACACAAACAGCTGCGCCGTTTGGAGCAGTTATTCTTATCATCACCATTAAATTCCTACTTACAACATAAAGTATATTGAGAGCGCTGAGTGCGTTCTTGGTGCAAACGAATCCGCCGCAGACCATCCTGCTCGCCGGGACCAGGTTTTACAATAAAATGCGCTCCTGCCTCTCCAGCCTTTCCAGTGAGAACCAGTCAGTGCTCAGGTCCTCCTCGTCGTCTGCAGGAAGGAAAAAACCAGGCAGCGTTTCCTGAAGGCATCCTGAGAGCTGATTTGTCAGTTAGGCAACACATGAGTCACTTATCTCTTCTCCATGGCCATAATTGCCTTTCTGTCATCATATGCAAATTAACGCGGGACAATGAGTCATTGCCTCTTTATTTAAACGCACCACAGTTCATTCTTGTAGCCTCAAGGCGTGTTTAACTGGATGTAGAAGTTAAACAAAAACACGCGTTTAATCATTTCAAAACGCCACTGACAAACATGTATTCATGTTAGTTTGAATGTATTTTAAAGTGTTTATTTCACTTGGATAGCAAATGTATTGGAACGGAATTAAACCACAACTCAGTCAGTCAATTCACTCTCCACACATTGTTATTGTGCTATATGGCGCCCCCTCGTGGCTACAAATATATGGAGCAAAACCAGGGACAAAAGTTTCATTAATTTGAACTGAAAAATACAACATTGTACTCGAACTAAATAAAAAAGTTTTTTCAGTTTAAGTTTTTACTCACTTCTGAAATTCTTTTGAATTAGTTATCTATTTTATATCAAACTCAGTTTTTGAGGTCTTATGTTTTCAGTTGCAGATTTCGTGTTTTCAGATTCGCCTTCTTTTTTTACAGGTTCAAAAATAGTTTTCTTCACGTTTTCAGATCTTTTTTCACTTTCTCCAACCTCTGGCCCGGATGTGGCGTGGGGTGCGTGGCATCCGCTTACAGCGTGCCAATGCAATCATGAGTGACATCACAACAAAGAAGGTTGAGGACCTTGCTTTATCACGTTGCCTTCATGGAACATCGGTACTGTGAGACGTGTGCATGCCCCATATTCACTTTAAGGGCAGTAAAAAACTGACGCCATTGATATGATTCTGTTTAGCAAGCAGTTTTAAATCGAACTTGGTACCAATCGTCATATAAGAGCAATAAACTTAATGTGCAGTTCAACAGCCACACTTTAACGCCTGACGTTTCCAACTTTCCACATGCAACAGTGAACGCCGCAAAGTGTTGGCTAGCAGTGGTGTCGGCGCCCACAGGACAGCCGGCAGGTTTAAACATCGGTGCGGACGAAATGTCGGCTATTTTTTAATAGATACTCTAAGAAATTATCCCAAGTGTTATAATGATTGGCAATTTTTGTAACACATTGCTTAAGGGGAATGGGCTAAAGCTGGAAGCTAAGCATAACACTAGCAGAGTGTACGTTAGCCGACGTATGCGGCCACTGGTCAGTGTCATGCATTGTTGTCCGGCAAATTAATGCATCAAGCGGCCAAATTGTCCGGTGGAAAACATGGCCAATATATTGGTTATTGTGTGATGAATAAAACATGTTCACATTTGAATGGATAATCGGGACCTTACTGTCAAAAGTAAAGGATTGATAAGAACAACAATCTTTGAAATCGGTGAATTATTGATTGAGAGTAGCGTACTTGGCAATCGCAACCAGACTCCATTAACAAAAACACTAATTTAGCTGAGCTGCTGGAGTATCCCTGTCTCGATTGCTTAGTTAGTTTGTGTTATTGTGAGACTTTCAGAGGTATTTGCATCATGTACACATGCTAAATTAGTCCCCCTTTCAGTTGCTCTGAGAGTAAACAAACATAGCTTGAAATATTGTACTGGCTTGATTAACTAATTGAAGTTGACTGAAATCCAGACTCCACAGACAAAACCAACAAATAAAGAGATGGTGATCCATCGCTGCCTCGGTGATAGTAACGTGACAGTTTCCGGGGATGATCAAATGTTTCTTCATATCCCGATGGCTTGCTGCAGTACTCGCGGTTGATCTCTCCCCTCCATCACAATCACAGCGCGTTAAATTACCTGACTACCATTTACATTTCCTTTCTGCATTTATGTTCCTCCGACAACATATATACGTAATAATTCTCTGCCCCGAATTAATATTATAATAATATTATAAATATTATATGTATGTAAGAAGAACACGTATGTTTGTCAGGGGAAATATATGCATGTATGAAGAAGAATGTGCGCCCGTTTAAGAGATAGTATAGTGGAAACGGAAGGAGTGTAGCGGAAACGGAAGGCAGGTTAATTTAACGCGCAGTGACTGTGATAGTTCGCGCAGGGTCATGTTCAGGTCCAAGTCAGCATGGACGGGAGAGATCAACCGCGAGTACTACAGTAAGCCATTGGGACATTAAGAAACATTTTATCGTGCCCGGAAACTGTCACTGTCACAGAGGCTGCGGTGTATCACCAGCTCCTCTGTTCTGCTTGGTTAAATTACTGTTTTTGTTAATGGAGTCTGGTTGCGATTGCCAAGTACCCTGCTTTCGATCAATAATTCAGCGATTCCAAATATTTTTGTTCCTATCGGTCATTTACATGGGACAGTAAGGTCCCGGTTATCCCGTCAGATGTGAACATGCTTTATTTGTCACACAATAACCAGTTTATTTGGCCGTTTGATGTATTCATCTGACGGTGACACTGCATGTCAATGACCAGTGGCCGCATATGCCGGCTAACGTACACTCTGCTAGTCCTACGCTTAACTTCCAGCTTTAGCCCATTCGCCTTAAGGTATGCCCCTATGTTACAAAAATTACCCAGAATTATAACACTTGGGATAATTTCTCAGAGTATCTATTAAAAAATAGCCGACATTTCGTCCGCACCGATGTTTAAACCTGCCGGCTGTCCTGTGGGCGCCGACACCACTGCTAGCCAACACTTTGCGGCGTTCACTGTTGCATGTGGAAAGTTGGAAACATCAAGCGTTAAAGTGTGGCTGTTGAACTGCACAGTCAGGCACAGTTTATTGCTGTTCTCCTGCGACACATTCTCCTCTCACACACATACATTCTGTTCTCACATTAATGGATTTTTATTCTTACACCTACATATTGTTATTGTCATATTCATATTTTAACTAAAACATTCATACATTTTGTTCTTCCATGCATTCAATGTATATATTTGATATTATATGTATGTAAGAAGAAAATGTATGTTTGTCTGAGGACAATATGCGTGTAAGAGAAGAATGTATGCCTGTGTGAGAGAAAGTATAGCAGAAACGGAAGGAAAAGTAAAAAAAAAAAATGTACTTTTAGAATCAAAAATAAAAGTACTGCAAAAGGGCATCTCTCTAACATAGTTGCAGCAAAAAACTGAACCTTGATGGATTTTTTTACACAGCTGTGTTAAGGGGGGTAAACGAGGGTTTTGCTCGCCACCTGCTGGACAAACTGTATTACAACCTGTGAAGGAGAGGTCTGTTTATTGAGCTATGAACTAACTACTTATTCAAATTCTGTCATGTCTCTCACTGCGTCCTTCAGCTCGTGCCTCCCAGTGTGGATCACCTTTAATAATGATAATTATCTTTGCTTTTATCTTTTATCTGAAAAACATTTGAAACATTTGATTGATTAAGACTGATTCTGATCACAAATATGTGACATATAGGCCTAATATTTGAAAAACTGAGCCATGGACAGCCGTGAGTCATATCACAAGTAATTTGTATGAATGTGGGGCAAAAAACATTTTCATACATCTTTAAATTTTTACTTAATACTGGGATTATTATAGTAGGCTGTAAAACATTAAAATGTTAGTATGTATCTTTAGACATGCTGCTGCCGCATTTTGTTACAATAATAGCAGTAATTTGCTTCTGTAATGCAGGAATAAAATGTTGGCACAGAAATTACGTAAAACTAAATAATGTCTGCTTGAATAAACAAAATGTTTCACACCAAACAAAGTACTTAGAGACAAAAGAAGAGAGCAACCATCTGGTGCAGTAAAAGTCTTACTGCCAACTCTAATAAGAATTTTGTTATTTTAAGCTTCTTTAGATATATTAATAGACATATAGACAATCAGACCTGCAATGGCCTGGCTTCTGCCCATTGCATGCTGACAAGCCTGTAAAAAACATCAAATCCCTAAACCCACCACGTTGTCAGTCTTACGACATTCTACCAAAAAAGAAGAACTAGGCCACAAACTGCTCACAGCTCAGTGGTTTCTCTGAAACCAAACCAAACCACACTAGTAATGACTTCAAACCTCTGCAGTGTTTTGACTTTGTTTCTGTCGTTGAGAGAAGGTGAGCAGGGTCTGTGATAAAATAATGGAGGAAGAACTGAATTACGTGACAGTGACTTTCAACGCTGCTGGTATTGCCACAAATGGTGAGTGATGTAGTCCATTGCACTTTGAAGGCGTATAAACAGCCTGAACTGAAACCAGGCCAGTCGAACTGAGTTTTAAATAACAGTGGAAAGGAATTAAGTGCATTTTACTCAAGTACTTAAGTACATTTACTTGAGAGATGTAGTTACTATTTACAAAGTAATAGTTTACATGAAAAGCATGTAAATTTCTTTAAGTTTATAAAAAAATCTTTTTCTGATAGCTGGTCTATCCAGCCTGACAAAGTGTTCCATAAAACACCTTTAACAGTTAAGAATGAGTCTTGAATTTCATTTTGTGTATCCTGTGTAATCATTTAAAGTAATTAGTCTTGTCTGACAGCAAAAATATATTCATTCATTAAAGATCAGGTTCCACTTTTAGAAAATCAAGACAGGTTTACTTATTAAAATACCAGTGATGAAAATAGACATGCCGCTCTGTAGACAAGGAAGTGACTCTCAGAGCCTCTTTGGCTTTTTCGCAGAGCAACCAAACGACCTGGCAATAATCTATGAGCAGGTTAAGACTGGGGAGCACGCCCGTGATACAGATCCCGTCATACCAGGTGAAATGTACTTTACCCTGATTTAAAATAAAAATGAAATTTGATAACTATTTGCTATGAATTAATATAATAAAGTGTTTTTTTTTGTTCTTTGTAGAAAATAATAAGAAAGCCCCATTGTATACTCAGCTTCATCTGGTGGCAGCATGTTTGGGGACTGTCTGCATCATCCTGGTGCTGGTGGTCATTGCCCTCAGTATCTACTGTAAGTTCACTTTTTAAGGACTTTCAAGGCACAGTGAGAGTAAAAAGAGGGTGCTACAGTAATGGTTTCTTCCCTGACTGCAGTCAACAAAGTCATGTCGGAGCAGCACAGAGAAAACACCAACTTAACAGCACAGAATCTGCTGCTGTGGAGAGAAAAGACTGGCTTAGAGAGACAGATAGAAGACCTGACCAAAGAGAAAGATGGACTGAACTGGACCATCGGAGTCATCCTTGAATATGAGAACTTTGCAGTGAATACCCACTGCCCACAGAAAGGTGAAGACATGGTACACTTTAGTTTGTTTGGGTTTTGTCACCACTGCCGTTTGTCTA
The DNA here is from genome assembly GCF_020382885.2 of Scatophagus argus. Taxonomy (NCBI): domain Eukaryota; kingdom Metazoa; phylum Chordata; class Actinopteri; family Scatophagidae; genus Scatophagus; species Scatophagus argus. The sequence continues at coordinate 21,424,410 of NC_058501.1, forward strand.
CTGAACCACTAACCTTTGAACTCCTTCAACTGTAAATGTAGTTATTTAACTTAAACTTTATAGCACGGTGCAGTGGTTAGCACTGTTCCAGGTTCGAATCCCGGCCTGGGCCCTTCTGTGTGGAGTTTGCATGTTCTCCCTGTGCCTGCGTGGGTTTTCTCCAGGTACTCCGGCTTCTCCCCACAATCCCAAAAACATGCACATTAGGTTAATTGGCTACTCTACATTGCCCCTAGGTGTGAGTGTGTGTGTGTGTGTGTGTGTTTGTTGTTTGTTTTAATATTAGGATTCAGAGCTGGACTTAATGGTTTTTAATTTGAGTGAAATTACCTTGTCAGTCAGAGAGATGAAAGTTAGAAATGTATATAGAAAACAAACATTGTTTAATTTATCTAATCTATGTATGTTAAATGTAATAGAAAATTATCATGATTATCATTATGTCTCTGTTTAACAGTGTGTAAACCTTGCCTGGATGGCTGGGTGCTGTTTCAGTCCAAGTGTTATCTGTTTACTCAACATGAATTTTACTCCAGTTGGCGAAAATGGAAGGACAGCCACAACGAATGCAGAAAAACAAATGCGGACCTGGTGGTGATTGAAAGCCAAGAAGAACAGGCAAGACTGATTTAATCTGACTTATTTTGCATTTTCTTGCCAGAGAAAGAATCTGTCTCCATAAACAGAAAGTAAAACGCATGGCCCTAAAGTGTGAACATGAACTAAAGGGTGATTTAGACAAAAAAGATCTGTGTCTGAACATTTAGAGTTAATCCTTCAGTCTAATTATCTAGTCGATAAAAAGTTTTCCTTTGTGGTGTGCAGTAGGGCTGTCACAATTTCAGATTATTGTGGCCAAAAGAATTCACAATAACAATACTATCATGATATCCATAGAAAAACTGACCCACTCTCAGTCAAATTCATCTTGTGTTTTTCCCCTTTTCGTTAGAAAAATGAATTATACTCAAAATATGAGTGCAGGGAGGTGGGTAGAGAATCTGCAACCATAAATGTACAAAAGTGTACAAAAAGAACAAGTACACTTGAGGAATAGTGAAATAGGCAAACAGATGAATGAATAAACAAAACATCCACACGCCCAAACATCTACACTGGATTATTTAGACAATATAATCATATGTGTTTCATAAACATGACATCAGTATTCATTTTTTAAAATATTAACATTATCACCAGTACCGGCAATAGAACTACATATTTGACCAAAACGGGAACAAAAACTACAAAGTAACACTAAATAAAAACTAGAAATCCCACCCAAGCTCTGCAGTTATGGGCCCTTCTGTGTGGAGTTTGCATTTAATTCATTCTTGATCTCTTTTATGTGTCTAGTTTCCCTGTTTCATGCAGTTGTCCATGTGCATTTTCACCTTTATTCCATTGTTTTATATACATTTGCTGCAGAAATATATATTTTCAGAACATCAATATCATTATGTTACATTAAAGACAAATAGATGTTTTGGTTTTTTTTTTAAATTAACTCCTGTAACACAATTGTAGGAGTTCATCAATAACCACACAAAAGCCTACAGTGATGTAAACCATGGCTATTGGATTGGCTTGAGTAAGATGGACGACATGTGGACATGGGTGGATAGAAGCAATTTCACTGTGGCGTAAGTGCAAACAAATGAAATTTTTAACTTTGTTGAGTCATGACCACAATAATTCAGACATGTTGTCACTGGGTTGTAATGAAATCTGAAGGGAGTAAAAATCTTCCAGTTTCTATATATGAACATCATCAAGTCATTCGGTGAATCTGACATTGTGATGACTGCATCACAGCTTTTGTAATCAATTGGTTGAAGTGCATTTAATCAAAGACTTTTACTTCATGCAGGACTAGAAGACTTTAAAGAAGAAACTCATGATATTTGACCCCTCTGTACTCCCCATCCAGTAAAACTCACTGACAGTCACATAAATTATTATATTTTATGTCTCTCTTTGGCACATGCTGACAAAGGAAATGAACAAAACAAAGACAGAGGAAGCAACAGGAGGCATCGGCTCTAACAATGTCTTCCTTCTCTGCAGTATAATGGAACTGAATTGCACTTCACTTGTGGTGCTCATAATGCTTTAAAAAAGCATTTTAAAAACTGAACAGCAGCTTCTCTATCCAGAAATCATGACCCAGTTATTCAAGATAATCCATAGAGCTTACTGGGAGCAGTTCCATGTAGAGGTTTCCGTCTGTATCGCTGTGCAGAAGAAAATATACTTCTACTCATGGGTCCAAGGCTAGCTAACTAAGCTAACTAAGCTAGCTAACATCAGAGCTCAGCCGAGGAGGAGGCCATTAATGTTTACAACATTAAATATTGACATTAATGGAATAGTTTGAATTAGATCTATAGAAGTACCAGGTAGATTTTGGTACCTTCAGACAGAGCTAAGCTAGATGTGTTGTTCTGTTTCCTGTCTTTGCTCTGAGCTAAGCTAATCAATTATGAATGTACAGATATTAGCATAGTATCAATCTTCTTATCAGACTCTCTTCAAGAAAACTTAATTCTCAAAACACACATTTACCAAACGCACAGATTAATATCATGTGATTTTCTTTTCTTTTTTAGGTACTGGAAGACAGAAAAAGCTGGCTATAAAACATCTTGTGCTCTATCTCAGCCACATGCAGATCCCTTGGCCAACTGGCACAAGGCAAGCTGCGATATGAAGAACCGATGGATCTGTGAACAAAGAGCCTTAGTTAAAGAGTCGGATGGATCATCCACATTAGCTATCTGACATTTAAGAAATGCTGTTAGGTTTTTTTGTTTTTGTTTGTTTTTTTGCAAAACCGATATTGATACAAAATGATTTACTGATATGATACTATTTTTACAACTAAAGACATAATCATAATAATCACATAATCTTTTTGTATCTATTTCACCAGTCATCATCTTTGAGGTCTATACATGGCCGGCTTGAATTTTGTCATATATTAAAGTGAGAAGATACATTTTATTCCTCTGTGCCATAGGCTTCAATTGTTGTTGAAAAGCTATTCAATATCAAGTACACCTTACAAAGATGCTATTCAAGTACACCTTACAAAGATGTTCCCTGTAGTGAGAGTCTTTCATTGCAGGGAACATAGTTTATTTTGAGTCACACATACACCGTCTTGCTGCCATAAATACTCTAGAATTCCAAATGCATTCATTCACCTGAAAATAGAAAATAGTCCCCAACAAATGCAAAATTAACTCCTGTTTGAGTAATATTTGCTAAAATCTACACTGTCTAGTTCGATTTAAGGGAATTACCTTGGGGATGGGTGGAACAGATAGCGGATGAAAATCAGATGGTATCAGGATATGAACCAACTAATTGGATTTTCTGCAGGAGCAGAAATCTTGCCAGCCTTAACCCAGCCTTAATATTCTTAATGATGATGACGATGAAGTCATCACACAACAATGACATGGTGTGTTACACTCATCATCAAATAAGAAATGTGAGTTAGCACACCAGAAATAAATGTGACAAGTCTAAAAGATGAGGTCAATATTAGGTCATTCTTTAAGTTACGATAAGATAATCCTTTATTAGTCCCATAACTGGGAAATTACAGTATTACAGCAGCAAACAGGATATAGAGGGTGCAAAGCATGCATGGATAAGGGAAAGATGTGCATTCAAAAAGAATAACTACACATAAATAATGTGTCAACTTCTCCTGCACATAAATAATGTGTCAACTTCTCCTATTTTGCAATACTGTGCACATTATTTTGTTACAAAAGCAGCACAGACAATACAGACACCTTGTGCAAGTAGTGACCACACAGACACTGGACCTTCAACATTACAGGTTGTCTGGAGAAAGTGTCTCATAATGCAAATTCAGGAGCTGCAGTTTGTAAAGTACTGGGGAAAGAGGAACCTCTTGTTTATTCTGTGTGAGTTGGTGCTGAGAAGTCTTGCTCAGTCACAATTATTCAGTATCATCATTGTTAAATACTGCTCTTGTTTTCTGCTCTGAAGCAAGCAACTACAATTTGTAAGGATGGAGGAAGAAGTCAGTTATTCTACAGTAACTTTTAAAAATGGTCAGCCTCCAAAAGGTAAGTGACCCTTTTTTTCACATCACAAAAGCAGTAACTAAAGGTCAATTTAAAAATCAAAAAACTATAGATAGATAGATACTTTATTGATCTTGAGGGAAATATCATAAAAGTCATTCAGTGAATCTGACATTGTGATGAATGCATCACAGCTTTAGTAATTGGAGTGCATTTAATCAAAGACTTTTACTTCATGCAGGACTAGAAGACTTTAAAGAAGAAACTCATGGTATTTGACCCCTCTGTACTCCCCATCCAGTAAAACTCACTGACAGTCATATAAATTATCATATTTTATGTCTCTTTTCATTTCAAAAATGAAGTGTTCTCATCCCTGTTTATTCACTTGTCTCTTATCATTTCCCTGTGTTGGTGTTGTTGCTGTCATCCAGAGACTAAAGACGGGCTGACTGTTTATGCTGAAGTAAAACCTAAAGCGCCTGCTTCTGCATCACGTAAGCTATGATGTCTGTTCAGTTTCTTATATTCACTTCATCAACTAAGCTGTACATTATAAACCATGCAATAAGCTTACACTTCATGATGACTAATTATTATTCTTTTAAGATGTTTTCCTCCAAAAATGGTCACAAAGTGCTTCACAAATGAGGAAATAGAACCCAAATGAAGCTAAATCTGCTTGTTTTGTCCTTTTGATGGCAGCTAACCTGAATGTTGTGCAGTTCTAGTCCATACAATTTTCCCAAATTTACTCCTAACCACATAGTTAAAAATATACTTTAATAAATATCCTATGTGATTACAACAGCAAGTCAGAATGTACAGTAAGTCACAGTTCTTCAGTGGTTCATATCTGTCATGTGATCCCAAAAGGAAAAGAGAAAAAGACATACAGTGTATTGCAGTCCAAAATCAACCATAGATCAAGCAACCATAGAAATAACATATAGAAATAAATGACTGAATTACAATCAAGATTTGAATATGAGGGTTCTCTGTACATGCAGATGGTGAAGCAGCTGCTAAGCATTCACACTCCCACTGGTGGGTTGTGTGTTTGGGGATACTCAGCTTCTTCCTGGTGGTGAGCATCGGCCTCGCCGTCCACTGTGAGTTTCATTTTAACACAGTGAGCTGCCTACACCTCAGTGAACAGTTAGAGCAGCTTACATTTCATTTAGACCAGCAGAGTCAGTCTTATACCAGCACCAAATCCTGTGAAAGCACCGTACAACACGCTTTAGTCTGCTGACTACAAGTCATAGAATGTATCACTTTTTAACATTTTTTGAAGTACAATATATATTTTAGATTTTTCCATATGCTATTTAAATCAGCTTATAGAGATCTCAAAGTTGCTCATAACAGATAATAAATTACAGTGACAATTCATCACCTTTTTGATTAAAGTTTGCTTATGCAGCAGTGAGAAGAAACCCTTTCAAAAGCTCTACCTGGTGTTGTGTTTAAGGACAATCTGATACCAGAGAGTGGGTAGCTGAGGTGCAATCATTGTAATTTACATCTGCTTGTTTATTTTCCTGACAACACACCCTTAATCATGAATGCTCTTCAGAAGCTGACTTTAAATTTCTGGGTGTTGGAGTGCTTTTAAAATGGTCCCAGTGCCTCTGATTTTACACTGAACAACAACTGAACACCAAATACATCCCATGATTTATTGACTGACGCACTGTTTTGTTCTTGTTCTCACTGCAGTCGATATGTTATTGACCAGAAAGAGAGGAAAAGTCAACGAAGTCATAGACGAAAATCAGCAGTTGTACTTAATTAACCGCAGATTACAGACAGAGATGAAGAAGCTGAACAATGTTATAGACAATCTCAACTGGACGCTGAATTTCATCCTGGAATATGACACCTTTCCAGTGAATGAATTCTGCCCAGAAAAGAGTAAGTGTGTCTTTCTACACTGATCATATAGTATGTCTTGTCATTAGCCCACAAATATAGGCTTACTGTAAACAGATACGTCATGTTTTAACTATGTATGGATTATTAATGGTTAAAAAAAGCCCTGTGTGTTTTCTGCACAGCTCTGAGGCAATCTTCACACAGCAGCTGGTGGCCTTGTGCAAGTGTGAAAAGAGTATGGGATAAAATAAAATAAAATAAAAAAAAAATCAGTGATAGCGATGACAAATCATATAAAGAAAACAGACTAACGAGAATGTGGATAGGAAAATAATGAGTTAATAATGAGTCCTCATATCAGGAACAAACATTTTCATCAGTGAAAGATTAACATTATATCCCTATAGGAAGTACAACAGAGTAAGGCTTCCTCCTGTGTTCAGTTCACAAGAGGAAAAGAAAAAAGATGAAATACACAAGTTAGCTCAACGGTAAATGTGATTTTATTTAACCTACTTTAGAATGCCATTTTAGCTGCACTTTAGCCTCAGGCTAATAGGCTAGCCAGGAAAAAACAAAGGAAAACAAAAAAATATTAGTCTAAATTGCAAATCCGCAATCCGATATCCAATTTATCTACAATAAAATAAGTACTTATGGGTAATACTTCAACAAGGGCATTTAGTGGATAAACGATGACTAGCTAAGCTATCACATTTACTTGGTCACAGATATGACAAAACTGCATGTGTAAAATTGGCAATTAATTTTTACAACTGCTATCGAACTGTAAGTGAACTGTAAGTGAGCTGAACAAGGCTGTACTGTGAGCCAGACAGGTGTGATGTTTACAACTGTGAAAGTCTTACGCTAACATTCGCTAATTATCCCTAAACATCAAGTTCAGCTGAGCCTTATGGTATTGTTGTTGGTTTTGCAGGTGTTTGGTAATGTACCAAAGATTTTGGACAAATTAGGATTTTGATCTGATGATGACGCCAGAGGAAAAGTTTGAGGGCTGCAAAATTAATTTGGCGACATTGTCTAGAAACCGGTAGTGTCTGTGCCAAATGTACAGAGATCATCAGATCATCAAAGTCTGTAGGTTTCATCCTCTGGGCACTGTGAATATCTGTCCCAACTTGAATGGCAATCCGACAGTTTAAGTATTTCAGTCCTGACCAAAGTGGTGGACTGACCAACTGACGGACAGACGGACAGTTTCTAACATGGCTAAGAATAAATAAATAAATAAATAAATAAAAATCCCATAAATCCTTGGTATTTTGACACAAAGACGATGTTGTTACTGTCTTCCCCTCCCCTTCCAGCTGTTCTCTGAGCATTAATGTTAAAGATGGTAAACATTGCCCAGCTTCTAGTCGGCTTATTTCATGTTGGCGATGATCCCCAAAACCTCAGAAGAGCACTTCTCTTCCCACCATAACATAACTGGTTCTAATCTTGGTCCACTTGTCTGCTTTTTTCATGAATGCAGAGTGTCAGCCATGCAGGAAAGACTGGATTATGTTCCAGGAAAAGTGCTACCTGTTTTACGATAAAGAACCTCGTTGGAAACAATGGGAAGAGAGCCGAAAGTTCTGTCAAAGCAGATCTGCAGATCTGGTTGTTGTTGATACTCTACAAGAACAGGTGAACTCCAACACTATAAACTATAAAGAGTTACTCAGTTCCAGGTTTGCAGATTACAACCTTAACTTACCAAAATGAGTGAACATTTGGGACAGTGTTTTAAATGTCCGATCTGAATCTATGCTATGAACCTGTAAGTGTGAAAGTGTACATGTTTTTGACGATCTGCTGTGACTTAAAGGAATTCCTCAGCAATCACACCGAGTTCTACTATGATAAATTACATGGATTCTGGATGGGGTTGACTCAAACCACAAACAAAAGTTGGGTCTGGATTGACGGACACGACGACACTCTAAGGTAAGAGAGCCTTTTTTTAAAAATGTTCTCATCCTTGTGGGCTTCTGGCAGACATAAGCTGAGGTTTAGGCACAAAAACTACTTGAGTAATGTTGGGAAATGATTCTTGCAAACTCCTCTTGTATGAGATGCCAAAAGAGGTGACAAAATATCTGCATTTGACACCCAGTATTGTTCGTCTCAATAAGGCTGTTTCTGGAAACTTGCAAAGCATGTAAGCCTGTTTGGGAACATGAAGTTTGTTGCCTATGCGACTGTGTTTATGACAAGCTGAGTACTTTTGTGTGCCATCAGGCCTTTTCTTATTCTTCACACTTTATTTGCTCTGCTTTATTGGTTGAATTAAGCTACTGGATAATGGAGGACCTTGGTACTGTTGGTCCACGTGGATTGATGATTCCTGGGAGGAAGCCTACAGCCAGCTGGGACCCAGCAGCATTGGATATGGAGAACAAATTCATCTGCGAGACTGAGGTTCTGATAAGGTCTGATTAGTCCTGTTTGTTTTTCGAAATGTATCCTTGCTGTTCATGTTGCATGCAAAGCTAAACTTCCAAAACTGTATCACCAATTTGGGAAAATTAGATAATTCCAACTTTTCGTATTGTTGTTTCAAGAGTTCTACAGTGTGTGATCATGTCTTTTGTTTACATTTTTGTGCCAGTTTTTTGCTAATATCCAGTTGGGCTGAATAAGTGAAAAGAAATCATGACAAAATGGGGAATATCTTCTTCAGTTTTTACTCTTACATTGTAAGTTTTAGCCATGAAATCCTTTAAGCAAGTGGACTTATGCAACATCTGAGTTCTGCTCCTGCGGCTGAGTTGCGTCACGTTGTGGACTGAAGAGAAACATTTCTGTTATTGCACAATGACAAACGTGTCCAAATGTGTTCTGTACTAAAACAGTTCCTGACACGCAAGGATTTTGAGCTCCTCGACTTTTTTTTATTTTCATATACATTTTTGTCTGTTTTATAATGCTGAATACTGTGCATCATCATTTGTTCTGTCGACTCTTGCTTAACAGTTTCCTTCTCCTTCCTGCGTCATTCCTTTATTATTATTTTTATGGCTTATTTGTTTTATTCATTTGCCATTGTTTTGTTTATTTATTATTGTTTTCCCCTCTCTTTATAAAATCCATATTCTGCACCTCTGGCGCTGTACATCCTCACTGTGCTCCAGCTGCTGAGGTTGAAGCGTAGTCTGTGTTGGCAGTCACATTAAAAACCATCACGCAACATGTACTGTGATGAGGTAATTCCACATCCAGGAAGACGCACAAACGGCGCAGGTGCGTCAAACATGTTGTAAGCTATTGAGGCAAATGGTCACAATCTTCTTGATTTCTAAGTTATTTGTGAAAAAAAAGGATAGAGTTCAGAAAAATATCTAAGGTTTTCTGATATATTTTAAATATAGAGTGACAACACAGAACATTTTCTGGCATTTTCTGGGCGTAAGTGAGTTGGATTCTGAAGGGATGAAGCACCAAAAGGGCAGAGATATGAATAGCAGCTTGACATTTGAACATGTTGACACGGTTTTATTAGGAATATTTTTCTTGGCGTTTTGACTGGTGTGACGCGTCAGGAGGCTGTAGATGTACTCTAGATGTTTGACAGTGTGACCTTTTTTAAATACGATTTATTCAAAGGAAATTTCACCATCATTCAGAAACGTTCATCAAGTCTGAGGAGGGGGAAAAAATACTTTTTTTTTTTTTTTTTTTTTAAATAATCACAGATTTTATTTACTTTTGGCCACTTTGATCATCTTTTATGGGGACAATAAGAAATCTAAAATGTGACAGAATCACACAAGTGCAGTTTGAAATTTAATTTAATAAAGTTCATAATTTCATGCAAGTTTCATTCATCTTATGTGCACCTTCACGACTTCTCTCCTTTCAATAAAATGACACAGTTGTTAAAGTACACTGAATTCTTGATATTTTGCTTTAATTTCCTACTAAAAATACATATTTGCATTAAGTCAACAAAGGCAAACTTAAATGGCACCAGCTCTAATTATGCAACATGTCCAAACCTACAAATGTCAACACTGACTCAAGTTTTGGTCTCAGTTTGAAAAAGTTTGGTTTAAGTTGCACCACGTGGATTAACAGAAAGCATCGACTCATGAAAGGAGGGGTTCTCAAAGTGCTGCCCGCGGGCCAACGGAATCGCTCCGAGACAACGTGAGCAGCCCCAGAATGTGACTGTATGCATTTCATTTTAATACTTTCAGTTCAGATACCCTGCATGTATTATACGACTCAGCTACTGTGTCACACTGCACCCAACCAACAAGCGCCTGTTCGCATGGCAACAAGTGACACCTGGAGAACATCAACATTCTGTCATCACCGCTTGTGCTGTTAGCTACAGTTTGGACAACAGTGGACAACCTGGCAGGTAATGTGGAATTAAGCAGAAAAAGCCAAGCCCTAAATCATGTGATGGCTCCCTAAATTGAACCTGAGTCAACAAAACTTTATAGCGTCATCTTACAAAGCATGCAACATGCAACTCTTGGAGGCCATTTTGTTAATAATCTGACTAAAAATATTCGCCCATGAATGCAACACATCTAAATTGATTTATGGGCCTGTTAAATGAGGGTACAGCCTCCACGAAGTCCCCGTGTGGCACATAATCACCTGAGCTGATTCAAGGAAATGCCAAAAAAAAACCAGATACTACTCTTTGGATGTTTTCTTTTTCTTCTTCTTTGGAGGAAGTGCCTCCTCGTTAATAATGTCACCTACCACTGGTTTGTCCCTTTTACACTTTTTTGCTTCTTCCCCTGTGGCTTCTGATTCCTCCAACAGAACTGCAGATTTTTTCTTCTTGGTTTTTGTAACACAGTCCTGGACCGTCTCCGACTGACTGGATTCAGTATCATTACTCTCCTCCTCCGCAGGTTCGCTGTGGTGTTTGGAGGATTTCTTCTTCTTTTTCTTCACTTTAGTGTCAGTGTGCAGCTCTGTATTCTCCTCTGGACTCTCTGCTGCAGGCGAGGTCGCTCTCTCTTCTTTCTGCTCTGTGCTGTTTTTTTTCTTTTTGTGCTTCCTCTTTGATTTGTGAGAATGGTCTGCTTCACCATTTTCTACACAGATCAAATCCCCCTCACTGGAAACTGCATCCCTTATTTCCTCACTAGCCTCACTACTGCCTTTCTTTCTCTTCTTCTTTTTGGGTTTTACATTTGTCTCAGGACTTTCAGACATTTCATCACCATGAAGTCCTTTACTGCTCCCAGTCCATCTCGTCTTCTTTCTCCTCTTTTTTCTCTGAGAGTCCTCGTCTGTCTCCTCCTGCCTCTCGGCTCTCTGGTCAGTTGACTGGGAGGCTGGTGGAACTGGCGTAGCACAAACTGGTGAAGCACTTGCCTGCTGGCTCTTCTTGCCGTATTTGGCCATGAACTCAGCCTCTTGCTGCTCTAGCCTGGCTAACTTGGCGCTCATTGTCAAGCCGTGCCTGGCTCCTCTAGAGAAGCACAACAGAAATGCATCAGAAATGACCTTTTTTTTAATCCATTCGAACGGGAATTAGTTCAACCACTGAAGAAAACTCACTTGTGAGCCGTGCGTCCTCCACATGCCTTCATTAAATCAGCATCAGAAAGCCTGTCGGGTATCAATCAATAACTGTTTAAAACAGAGTTGCAACGTGCAACTTTGCAGATGAATCAAAGTGGATGAACAATAAATTCAGAACGAGGGGGCAGTCATGCCGACTGATGAAAACATTTCTGAAGACATAACTAGAGATGTGAACAAAGGCTGCATTAGATGAAGTTCTTACTTGATGGTACTTGAGAGATCCAATTTCTGGTCGTCCTCCTCTTCCTCCTCTGAGCTGCTGCTGTCGTCTGTGCTGGAGTTTGGCTCGGGCTGTTCCTGACCAGACAGAAGTGTGGCTGACTGAGACAGAAGCAAAGGAAGAAAAAAAAAACAAACTCAGTGAAAGTCAGGGTCAGTTCAGACCAGAATCATTCATAAACGTACAGAAAGTTTGCCTTACTAGCGAAGGATTTCAAATGATGTCTTTCAGCATTTTATACTTTAAGACTAAAGCCATCAGTGAACTGAACCAAACAAGTATTCTCTATTTAGCCTCAGCTTGATACAACTTATTCCTTTGTACCTAAATATCCATTTATTATTTACAAAGTACCTTGACAAAGCAACCATAAAGTTTGTCTTTAGCCATCGTGGCCTTCCGTGGCTTTTTATTGGAGATCATCCCATTCTCTTCATCTTCTTCCACGGTCTTCTTCAGCTGAACGCCGTTCTAGACCACACGGAAAACCAGAAAACATTCATTAATCTGAGAGGTGGAACTAATCCGTGTAATCAGCTGCTGAGGGGTTCTTGTTGGGAGAATAAGTTTTTAAATAAAAGTTAGTCTAACATTAACTTGAGTTTAAGGATCTAAACACAGCTTTCACACACGCTGCAGAGACAAGCTCCTCATAAAAATATTTGCACACTGAACCGACAAAAGAGACAGATTTAGCTACATTCACACCAGCAGGAGGAGGTGAGTGTTAAGATTTCACAGTCATGGACCAGATGGTAAAAATGTTTTATAATAACCGAGCTGAATATCATAGGAGATAATTTTCCATTCCAAAAAAAAGTCAGTTTCAGCTCCCACAAAACAAATGACTTGAATAATTTCAAACACGACAAGACTACATCACTCAATACCTTTAGACTACAAATGTCTCGTCTCCTGGTCGTTTTGTGTTGAGTACAGGTGATTGTGAGCATCCTTAATGGCTGTAAGTTTAGCTTTGTGAACATACCTGATCAGATTCCACCTGCAGGCGGGAAGAGGCCTTATTGAAGACATGATCCCACCAGTGGAAGGTGAACTGCTCTCCTTCCTTATGGCCAACCTGACAGAGAGGTGCAACATGTGGGTCTATGAAAAAAACCCCAACTTTGTACAGACGATGATGTTTTGCACATTAGAGCTGTACAGCTGCGCTATTAATCCATTAAAAGGAGAGCAAATGCTTTGCATATCACTGAATGTCACTTACCCCTCCTTTGTCACACTTCACTTTCACCTTGATAGCTTCTGATATTCCATTCTCGGCTCGCCCCAGTCCTTTACCTGAGGACAGAGCGGACTGGATAAGAAACCTGCACCCCAGTCTGATACATTGAACTGAAAAAATATCCGAGTATTTTACCGTGTTCCCAGCCATGACGCAGGAGTTGCTGCTCTGCAAACTTCAAGCCACGACTTTTCTCTTGTACAACGTCTGCCATCTACATAAAGGACAGTGAGAAGAATATCAGACTGGATAACTGAGAGCCAAAACTAACAAACTAACTTTAATTTTCTGAACACAGTATTATATTTACATGTGTGGTACGCTAACATGGGAGACTTTGGCAAGAAAGAAAGCAATTAAATAAAACTAAACTTAGTAATTTAAATAAACTGTAGCAAGTATGGTGCACACTTATACTGATAAAACATATACTGGATAACTTTTCTTCGTCAGGAGACCGAAGATAATAATTAAGAAATACATCCTGCAACTTGCAAGACATCAGCACTGTGCAAACATTTTGCAAACACAACTCCATGAAAGTAAAGTAGACAAAAACAAAAGCAGTAAAGCCAAAGCAGGACTCTTTGAAATCCTGTATAGTCCTGTAAGAAACAGTCTGTATAGTCACTATAGTCTGATTGCACTATACCACACATCTTTACCTCCACTGCTATAGACCTTGCCTGTTTCTTTCTACTGCATCACTTGTGCCTTTGATTGTGATCCTATGTCTTTTTATATTTATATTTTTATATAATGCCTGTTTGCACTGTGGGTCTGAAATTTCATCTGTTTTGCATGTCATGCCTGTATAACATATTTGACAATAAACATGACTTGACTAAATCATCTGCACAAGCTGGAAAAATTTAATAAATTTCATGGTCCACCATAACAACTACATACAGTCGGTGTAAAATATTTTGGGTGTTTTGTGTGTGTCAGTGTTATTGGTTTAGGTCTTAAAGAGGCCCAAGACTTATACACAGTCTGTTTGAAACAAGCTGAATGTCAAAGTCCAAAAGAACCACAATCAAAACGATCAGACCATAATTTGTTAGCAGATCTATAGAACATTAATTGAAAACTGTTTAAGGCGATATTCAACCAAAAGACTGACTTTTAAGTGTAATCTAACCCCCATACAAACATTCAGTGTAATCAGTGTGAGCACAAAAACTGTCAGAAGTCGAGTTGATTGGCACATTTTTACTGTCATGTTAACTGAGACTGAGTCCGACAAATTAGCATTTACTGTCGTTAACCCGCGTTTTAACTTTCTCAGATTTGAATCATCTGACTTGATGCTAGCGGCTAACGTAAACGCCAGAAGTTGAACATCTCACATTACATCACTTCGCCTTTATGAGCTAACGGTTAGCTAATGTCCACACACTGCGGTAACACGTGAGAAACCCAGTTTACCTCTGGACGACTTGATTCGTTACGACTGCATAACCAAAACCGCCAGACGGAGAGGAAAAAAACATTTAAATGTAGTAGCCGTCGTTAGCCATGCGGTTTCAGCAGAAGGCTGACATGACACCGGAAATACGTCATTGTAGCGCCTGCACTCTTTTTCTTCTTCTCGGAGTGCATTGAAATAACGCAGGCTTACAACTGGACTACTTTTATATTTTACATCCAGTTATGGCAGAAGTATTTAGGTCTTTTACTTAAGTAAAACATAAGTATCATTCTATAAATACTCGGTTGAGTAAGAGTACAAAAGTATTAGCAGCAAACTACTGAAAGTAAACGTACACGTTTGATATCAGAATGTTCGGTGCCATTTTAATGTTACTGGATTAATTACTACATGATCAACATAAGCTTTTACAGGACGAAGTGCAGCTAATTATTGGATTTTACGTTGCAGTTGTAGCTGTGATTTCAGAAACTAATTACATGATTTCGGTGTTGGTTTTTAATCTGGAAAGTAATTAAAGAAATCGTGCAGTATATTTCAGATATGATAAATATATGACAATAATTTTCCGTGTAATATCAAAAATGCACTTAAGGAGACCTGCAGTGCTTGAGCAAATGCACTTGGTTACATTGCACCACTGGTTAAAAGTCTTCGTTTTAAAGACAATGGGAAATTAGAAAAGACAGAAAAGGAGCTGGTTACTGTTGTAGGATATATTAGTTAAGTTAAGTTCTATAAATTAAACAGGTTTGACAAATGTGGGCAGCATGGGTTTTCATGGGAGCGTCCCAGATGTGGATTAGAAGAGCTAGCAAAACAACAGACTGTCAGTAGGTGGCAGTATTTCACACCAGGAAAGTAAAATACAATCAAAATGTCAAGTGACTTTTTCAATGCATCCCAGGTGTTGTTTACATCAACAGCCTGGGTTCCCCAAAACACCAAGTGAACCTTGTGCAAAAATCTGTCTTGATAAAAGTTTTATATTGTTATACCTGACTGAAAACAGGATCTTTGTGGTTTCCAGATAATGAAAGAAAAAAGATCCAAAAGCACCACCAACCTTTAAACATCTCCAGAACATAAAAAATAAATCCTATTTCTATTAAAGTATAAAAGATGTTTCAACTGTTTAGTCTGTCAGCAAGTTATCCCCAAAACTTCATCAGTCATATTTCAGCCATAAATACAATACTAGTCGAGTGAATGATGTTTGTCTGGGTGCAATAGAAAGTTACATCCCGGATTGTTCACTGAGTATCTCTTCTGACCTTAGAAGGACAACAAAAATGATGCCACCCCCCTTTTCCATGTCCTTGGCAGGAAACAATTTTATTTCCCCCTGCTCTTGGTTTCTGTGCAGTGAGGATGTTTGCTCCACCAGGCTTCCATCCATGAGTTGTTTATTTGTGTCAGCACTCAGCAGGAGGGGAAAAACACCCGTCCTGAACAGGCTGGTTATCATGGCTGTTTGGGAGGAAGTCTTCCGACTGCTGGCTGCAGAGACTGACTGACAGTTATCTAAGAGGAGATTATTACACATCTGTCAATAAAGTATGTGAGAGGAAGAGAGACTGAAAGAGAAAGAAAAAGGTTTTTGTATGGTTTGGGCTAAATCCCGAAAAGCTAAATCTTCATGGTGAGGCATACAAATATATACTGTAGACAACCGTGTAATTCCAACTTCGTGGCAACAGTTGAAGATAAAGGTCTTTTCCTATTTCAACATGACAGAGCCAACACGCAAAGAGACATCTTTCCACATGAGGTGTGGAAGAACTACGTAGACTGGCTTCCACAGAGCCCAAACCTCAGCACATCCTGGACTGAACTGGAACGCCGACTGCGAGTCAGGACCGTTGGACCTCGCTGATGCTTTTGAGGTTGAATTCCTGAAGTGGGCCGAGGAGAGCGACGACAGCTGGCATCACAGTAGATTTATGGCCTTAGTTATGGAATTAGATGTTTAGGTTTTATGTACTGGATTGTTACAAATCCTGTCTTATCAGTTTGCTCTTAATGCCCCCCACCCCAATTAGCCGGCTGATGTGCCCTTGAGCAAGGCACTAAACCCCGAGTTTCTTCCCGGGGCACCTGACAAAGGCAGCCCACTGCTCCTGTGTGTTTCACTGCATGTTGCATGTTGCATGTGTGTGTTTTTCAATCAGTGATGGGTTAAATGCAGAGAAGTAATTTCCCAGTTTGGGATTAATAAAGTAAATAAATAAAAATAAAATAAAATGCTACAAGGAAAAGCGGACTTTGGTCAGTGCTACAAATATTAATGATCTGTAATAATCTTGTTCACCTTCCTCAACACAATGAAAAGGCACCAACATGTCGGGTTAATTCAACAACTAACGCCTTGACCTCCATTAAAGGAAAAGATCAGCGAGAACTCCTGAACGCGCGCCAACACCAAACATCTGAAAGCCTCCTGAAGACAAAAACAGCAACTCTACTTCTCCCCCTGACCTCCCTAAACCTCCTCTCTGTCCCATCCCTCCTTTCCTCCTCCTCCTCCTCCCCCTCCTCCTCCCCCTCCAGTCCCCTCGCTGTCACAGTTTTTCCACTTTCTTCGGATCCACTTCAGGACCCTCCTCCCCCGTTAGATGCCACTGGCCTCTTTCTCCCTCTTTACGCTCCTCTCACTGTTTACGCCGCTTCAAGACTTTGTGCAGCGTGACAGCCTCTGAAACAAACTGCTTTTTCTCCCCTTCCCTCACTCTCTCTCTCTCTCTCTCTCTCTCTCTCTCTCTCTATCTATCTCCCCCTCCTCCTCCTCCTCTCCCTCATCTCAGTTTCGTCCTTTGGAAGTGTAACCGCGATATTACAGCGACAAAACAATCCGGGAGCTTCTTGACCAGCAAAGGTGAGTAAAAAACTGTCAGTGAGTGAATGAAGACAAGAAACCCAAACGGGGTCGCCTCGGGGCTTATTACGGTTTACTTGAAAGTAAAAGGCAGTTGTGATGATGTTGTGCTGGTTAACGCAGCCGCTGCCGCTTGCTGTATGGGAATGTGCATGTCAGCGCTGAGAGATGCTTATTGTGACACCACTGCGATGGAAATGAGAAAACTTCGCTTCAGGGACTCAAAATAATATCTGTTGTGTTGTTTATTTAGTTATGAGTTAATTTGCTAAAATGAGTCAAATGCATCACATGTTGACAGTTTGCATGCAGATCGATGGGGCAGACTGTTGTTGTGAGAAGTCATTTAAAAACACTGCACCTTGGACTTGTTGGATAGTTCAAGTAAGAAATACTCGGGCCTTTTGTTTAAATAAAAGTCGAAGTAGAACAAATCTAAACTCTATACTGATGAAAGATGAAAGTCCTGCATTCAAACTGTAAGTTAAAGTATTCAAGTACTGTAAATACAACTTGTGACTCCGTTAGCTCCACTTCTACTGCAGTGCAGTTCAGGGGAAATACTTCACTCCGAGGTGTACATGAAGTATCAAACTACTCGACGGTACAGAAAATAGATAAAACGAAGCAGTTTGTTCTTCTGAAATCCAAGTCGCTTACTATTACTTTTGTCACTTACAAGTACATGTTACCGACAGTACTTTAGACTTTTACTGGCATTTTCAGTGCAGCTTTAGTTGTAATTGAATGTTTTTATAGCGAAGTCTGTCTGCGTTTGCTGAATTAAAATAAATTTTGTAAAAGTATACAAGTATTGTCAACAAAATGTACTTCATGTATCAGTGAAAACAGTCTTTGTGTATTTGATACTGTGACCTTACAGCATTTTGTGTGTTGTTTATTACTGATCCCTTAGTATACAGACGACACTTAAAGGTTGCACCTGGCTGAGTAAGTGTTAACAGCTTAAAATACTGTTGGGTGTGAGTATGGATTCATGTGTGGAAATACTCAGGTAAAATACAAGTACCTTGAAATTAGGTGCAGTGCAATACTAAGGACTCACATGTGCAATATTAGACTACTTTCTGGATTACCTCATACTGCACACACTTTCACATGCATACTTAGGCTGCTATATGTTAAAACCGGCTTCTTATTTAAGATTTAGCTTATTTAAATGTTTAGTTTTATATTCTTTGATATTCTATTTTCCGTTTAGCTTATATCTTCGTACTTTATATTTTTATAGTAACTTACTGCTCCCGGGACCTGAGTCCTAATTTCATACCATAAACATGTGAATGTGAGCTGGTATGACAATAAAGTTCCTTGAATCCTTGAATCCTTGAATCCAGTAGCGTTCTGGAGTAAGTGTACTTGGTTTCTTCCCACCACAGTGTGTGAAAGCGTGTAGGTCACATTTCATTCCCGTTTTCGGCAGATTTCTGAACACAGTTTGGTGTTTTGTTGCTCTGATGCAGTAAAATCACCTGTCAGCTCATTAACTGGACCGTCGTAAGTGACGTTACGCCTGACGTCAGCGAGCAAACTGGACCACTTGTTCGAGTCAAGTCGCTGCATTGTGTCACCACTTTATGCACTTGCTGTATTTTTCCTGCCTGACTTGAGTTTTCTTGGCATCCCGGCCTTTCGCTTTGAAAAATTTTCCAGCTACTATCAAGAGAGCGTGACTCAGAAAAGCTGTGCTCCTCTGGCATGTCTCCTCTATCGATTCATTGCAGAGGAAGTCGCTGGGAGTAGGTCTGCTATTTCCTCAGCGTTCACCTCCTCCTCCTCCTGCTCTGTTCAGTTTGATTTTCATTAAGTCGTTCAGACTCAATCCGAGTTCCAGATTAATCTCTCGATCTCTCTTCGGGTCACAGAAGAGCGGTGACTCAAGCCAGCGAAACGTGGCGGCGAAGTGGCTGCGTCCCAAACGACTGTGTGACATCCTGTGTGTGATGGCATGACTCAGCTTTCATGTCCTGTCAGGGAGGTTAATCAGGTGAAGCAGAGTGTTTTTTTATTTCACTGCAGATGTGACAGGCTCCAGCGTGTCGTTGATGCTTTCATGCTTGTTTTGTGTGTGTGTGTATACACAAGGATGGTGTGTGTTACGCTGTGATAAAAGGAAATATGATTAACTAAAGATGCCTTTGTAAACTGACTCATTTTGACTGACTGTTTTCTTGAACTGGCGGAGTTTTTAGGAAGCAGCAAAAGATCTGCAGAGTTTGGATAAGAAGGCTTTTTTACAGACTGAATAGAAGCAGAAAATTTAAGAGAACCTACTTCACATTGCTAGCTATGAAATGATTAATTGCCATACATGGAGGCGTACTGTTCTGGAAGCAAACTCACTTCTTTTCCTCAGCAGAGCTGTGAAATCACTCTGTAAATTCAGCATTTTTGCACTTTTCCACTTATTATCTGTGACTTCTGAATGAGGGCTTTTTGATTAAGGAGATCCTGACACCATGTTAATGCATAAAAAACGTGCGAGGAAGGCAAAGATATGATTAACTATCAGAATAAATCTCAGCCACCTGGTTTGGACGCCTGACCTCACATCTGCTCTGGCAACCAGAAATCACCAGGAAGTCTCTCTGACTGCAGAATGAACTTTCCTTTGTCCTCCTCCAAGTATTCCTGAGAGCACCGTGCCATTTTTATACATGCTGTTATTTACATATATTGGTCTCATGAGTTGAATTCTGCACGCGTTTACTCCCCCCCCCCTTTTTTTTTCTTCAGTGTCCTCATATGAGATCCACATTAGTGGAAAATAGCGTCTGCCCTCCTCCAGACTGTTTCAGCTATCAGTGGTATAATGGTGACCCATTTTTTTTGTCTGGTCAAGCAGCAAGCCCGTGTCTCGTCTGACAGCTGGAGATCTGGCTGACTTACCATCTGTTTGTCCAGGAGAGGACTCGGGTTTTGGGCGAGCTACTGGATATGTTTTGGTTGGAGATGACCCTGGCCAGAGACACAAAGAGATGAGGAAGAAGTAGAAAAGAGTGGCGCTGAGGTAACAGGCATTAGTGTTAATTTGATCCCTCGCTCCCTGGATGTTTTTAAAATTAATTGTAAGACCGTAAAGGATAGGTGAAGGTCACCGTTTTTCTTGAGTTTCTACTCGATGGCCACACACCATTTGTGTTTTGTTTAAGTGAGATCGAAGCGTGAGGTCTCTGTTTGTGTTATCCTTTGAAATATGAACTGAAGCGCAGCTCTCTGGATTGGTCAGTCCATCACTTTGGTCCAGACTGTAACATCTCAATAATTTATTGATCTTACGAATCCCCATAAAATGTTTGTACAGATATTCATGGAGAGGATGAACCTGTCGACTTTGGTGATCTCCTGGCTTTACTTCACTGGTCAAAGTTTTCACTTATGTAGTGAAATATCTCAACGTCCACAACATAGGTTGGCCTAAAATTTGACAGAGTCATTCATGGCTCCCAGAGGATGAAGCCTCATGACCTTTGGGAATCTGTGACTTTTTCTCTTGTTCCGCCATGAGGTTGACATTTGAGGTTGGCTGTGTGACCATGGCAACCACAGAGACCACAGATTTTACTGTATCCCCCAGGTGAGGTGTAGCCTCAGTAAAAAGATGAATGAATGGTCTTGGAGCAGTCAAATTTTGATAAGCAGCAGAACTAAAGATATAAGACATGCTCATCATTTTCTCTATTTTTAACTATAACCTGCTCTATTTCGCTGCACGATGAGATAATGATAGGTGGATGGCGGCAGCCTGTAGTGTTAGCTGGAAGTTATTGGAAGTTGTGGAGCTGGCTGTTTGCTTTGTTTTCTTTCAGTTTTGGTGACTTTTGGCACTGGTCATTGCTATTGTTGTGCGGTGGTGTACAGCAATATTGACTCATTTATGTGTAAAATGTTGCATAATGTGACTGGAACTTCTGTTTAGTCATCCAGCACTTTAAAAACATGACTTTTTCTTGGGAAAGTTAAAAAAAGACCTTTGTCTACTCCCCAAGCTTCTATCTGTGACGCTAAAATAGCGGCGATGAAAAAAAACAAAGAGCACAGAGAATTCAAAAGAAGGTGACACGGATTGAATATTCCTACCACAGGCTTATATAAGCCTTTCAACCCCATGTGCTCTGCAGCCGTGCAAGTAATTTGGAGCAGATTCGACTGCAGCCCTCCAGCTTGGGGGTTTTGGGTCGCTGTGCTCTGCTCTGGCTGTGGAACAAATACAGTTTCATTGGGCTCTGGCTCAAATAACCAATCATAAAAAGCAAAGGTCGGAGGGTTTTGGGGTGGAACAGAAGGAGGAGCCAGCAGGGACTTGATGAAGTGACCACAGACTACTTGTACTGTGGTGAGGGTCTTTCCTGAAGTTGCTTATATTGGTGGGTGGTGGGTGGTGGGTGGTGTTTGGGGTGGTGGGTGGAGCAGCAATGGAGACATTGTTCATTAAGATTTCAGGGGCTTTCACTGGTGTCTCACTGTGGTGTTTCAGCAGGATGACTGGAACCGAGTGAAACCTGAGATGTAGAATTAGAGGAAATATGGCCCCAAATCCACGACCCAGAGGGCTCCTTGCTTTGCATTTTCTACCTCTGTGATGAAAATGGGGTTGTGTTTTTGTTTTTGTTTTTGATTCTTGCCCAAGTGGAACTTTGTCATGCAGATTTGAGCACAAAATGTTAATTTTGTCGGCTATGAGATGAAATATCCTGAGTGCACCAGACGAAATGTGAGTTTTGCATATGAAAAACAAATGGCCTTTGTGTCATGCTTGGCACCAGGCGGACATGAACTGCTAGAACTCTTGATGTTTTTCTTGAGCTCAAATGCAGATCCACTCAACCAGCTGTGTTAAGCTATGACTCTCGGGGTCGTCCATCTTACATTTTATGAGAGGTCTTATTTTCTTTTTCTTTTCATTTTTTTTGGTACTCCATTTTCCAGGCCACTTCTGAAAGACAAACCTCGGCTCAGGAAGGGCAGGATGACAGATCATCACTATTTGTCAGCGTCACCATTACTCAAAACAACATAAGTTCTGTTTGGGAAAAATAGGATTCTTTGTGAAACTGGACACAGAAGCCAAAAAAGAGGTGAACGAGGCAGCAGTAGTAGAGCCTCTATAAGTCTAATGGTGATGCTGAAGGACTTTTCCTTTTACGTGTCAGATTTTATTCTCGGCTCACGAACTGTTTACATGTCAGAGGAAGAGAATGTTGAGATGCCGACCTGGATGTACATGCAAGATGTTTCCTATCGACTTCCTTTTGTTTGTCCTGGTTTTCATTCCCTTGGTGCTTTGCAGAGATTAGTGAAGACAGAGGAGAGAGCATGGACCTGGGGGGCCGTGGGGTTTCATTTGGTTGAAAACTTGTGTTTCTTTTGCCGAAGAGATGAAAATATTAGTTGGTGACAGATGATAATGAACTTAGGAGTTGTAGTCAATTAAATAGTAATAAAAAAAACATGTCATCTTCAAAGGCAGTGTGAATAAAGTGCTGACAAGATACTCTGGTAACTTTTGCTTTTGCGATGTGTTAACAACAAAATAGCTTACTTGCTGATTAACTGGTAAATAGTTGCAGTAATGCGTGAAAATCCTGGAGAAGCCTCACTGTGTGTAAAATATTCCTCCGTCACTCACAGAAGGCCTGCTGTGTTTCCTGCTGCTTCTGTTTGCCTCCGGGCATCCAGAAAAAGAAAAGTGTTAACAGTTTCCCCTCCACTTGGTTTCCTTGAGTTGGAACATCATATCCAAACAAGATGACAGACCCCGGGATCCATTTCTCTCCCTCCTACCAGTGACAGTGTTTGCCCTCCCACACTGTTGCCCAGGATGTCCTGTGTGGTGACTTGTATCTGGCTCTTGTCTCCTCTTTGCCCCTCCAACCCCCCCACCTTCCTGTTGTGCTGGGCAGATATGCAGGTGTCATACCAAAAAGCCACTAGAGGCTAATGTGTTGCGCAATGAATCCAACCATGCCAGGGTTTTCAATTAACTTCACCACATTCTGCAGGGCCTGCTTTCATCTTTCTTTAGCCACGAGGAGGCCCAACAAATAATCGAATTAATGGCACCGCCTGCAGGGTTTGAAACAGTTTCAGTCAAGTGACACTGCTGGGAAAAGCTTGGAGAAAGAGACCGAGTAAACGAACATCTCTGAGGGTTCACCTTCAGGGTAGCACACGTGGCCGAAGTTTTTCAGTGAAGAAAATAAGGCTTAAACTTCCAGATGCTTGCAGAATGAGGCCCATCTGGAGAGAAGGAGGGAGGGGGGGAAAAAAGCTCTAAAATGATCACTTTAATAAGTTGCAGGTTTCCACCTCGTCCTCCTGAAAGGCAGCACACCATGTGCCTGAGGTAGGCCTGTAAATCAGTGAGGTTTAACTTTTAGGAATTTACTGGCCCAGGCTGGACTTCCTGGAAATAGAGATAGAGAAGGAAAGTCAAAAGAGATAATGACTGCTGACTATTCTGGTGAACTCTACCTGCAATAGCGGTGCTCTGCGTTTTCGGCTGCTTTATGTTAATGCCGTGCCAAGCCTGTCCTGCTTATCTGGGTCGCTTAGTTACAGCAGGTGACCACATGGCATTGATTGAGACGCACATCTGTCTCCCAGTGTGCAGCTCCCACTCTTCTTGCTTAATGTCTGTGCCACCACCATCACCACCACCACGCAGGCAGCAACACTTTAGCCTTTGGTAAACCAGCCACACGTCTCCTTGTTTTTCCTTGAAGAAGTGGTAATATAGGTTAATGCTGGAAAACAAGTCGCAAAAAAACAAAAAAACACATCACTGACCACAACAGAAAGCGATGGCCACACCAGCTCCCATGGTTCTCAGCTTGCTGTATCGTAGCAGCTGCAGGGAGAGAGAACGAGAGAGGGGAAAAGGCTGCCATCCAGTCACATTAAGTGTTGTCTTAATCAGAACCACATGTGGCGTGGTTAAAGTCTGTTGCTGTAAATTGCTCTCTCTTTCATACAACCATGACTTAAAGACTCTTATTAAAGCTGTTGCATGGGAACGTTGTCCGCACTATGAAATATGTTGTTCTTAAACCCTGCGTCGCCGTAAAGGATGACGCTTCCTGTGATATTACCGAGACACTGCAGACATTCAGAGGGATCAGCGCAATTTTGTACGCCACCACAGACCCCCCAAGATGCCCATATTTTACCCAACATGCATCAACAAAACACTCAATTGCTGCAACTGTTTTTATTCAGTGGCCCTTGTTCGAGTCAGAAAAGAAAATTCTTTTTAAGTGCCGCGTAAATTATTTAAAATAAGAAACTAGGATTGGGTTTTGCAGACTCTGTAGCTCATACAGCTTCTGTGCTTGTGGTAGGTTTTTGCCAAAGCAGATGGGGTTTGATTTCACACCTCTCCAACAGGGTTTGGACAGCAGCTCCCCCACCACGAGGGTCAAGACCACAAGAGTAAGCAATCTGCACGGTCTTTAGCCAAAACAAAGGTTGTAATGGAAAGAAAAGAAAGCAGCGTGCCTGTGTGTGTGTGTGTGTGTGTGTGCTGGGGTACATGAAACAGGCCAGGTCTGCGTGTGTGCACATCTGTGTTTATGTCGATGTTCGAAGCTGAGTTTTGTGATGACTTGGCAGATTTGGCTGCCTGCAGAGGTTCAGCGTTTCCCTTTAGTGGCTGCAGTGTGATCGTCTGTTTCCCCTCGTAAGAAACTACAAGTCAAACAAGCGATTGGATCCCCAGTGATCAGAAAGCCTGTGAGGGATGGACTGTAAAGTTTGGCAAAGCTGTGAAAAAGCCTCGGATTGTTTTTGCATTTGTCATATATGCTGGCACGTTACCTGCAAAACTAACTATAAACTATATGCCTATTCAGAAACGTGCTGACTGCTGCCATTTCCCCATGCATTGCCTTTTCTGTTGTGTTAGAGTTTAACACTAAAATGAGTTTTCTTTCCATCACTCTCTACCTTCCCTACTTAATCCCCAGGTTCATCTGCATTAAGGTCCCCTTTGGTTTGAATCATTGGTTTTTTAATAGTTTTTGATGGACAATGGAGCTCTGTGGAAGAGAGGAATAAACTATAGACTTTGCCTACACTGGCAGCACATTGTTAGGATCAGTTCAGTGTTGGTTTTGGTCTTTTCATGGGATTTGCTGACATTAAGAAAAAGAAACAATATCGCACTTCAGCCGCCGAGCACTGAGTTTCTGTCTTGCTGTGCCATAAATATTCAACTTCAAAACCAGGTTCAGGTTGGGTTCCTGATGGTTTTGAGATCAATTTAAGACAGGATTTAGTCAAGTTGATTTGACTTATTCTGATTCAAGAAAGCAAATAATAAAGGAAGACAAGAATAAGTCTGTTACAGCATGAACAGTTTCCATGGGTCAAAACAGATGAACAGATGAGATGTTACTCTAGCTCCTCCATATGACATCATATTGTTTGCATTAATGGGGAGAAAGTGAAATACAAATCATTGTGCAGTTGTCTCATATGCTCTTCCAGTTTGGCACCGAACAGACAAAACAGGATCCAGAACTGACCAATACACATCCAAGACAAAATAGGTCTGAGAGAAAGGACCAAACCAGGACTGCAGAAACTTGGTCTTTCACACAATTTACTTGCATGCTTAATATAATTACCTTCTTTTTAAGTGGGTCAGCAGCAGTTTGTGATTGTTGTTAGAGTTCAGTGGAGGTTGTTTCTGTTTTCTTAAGCTCCTCTGAAGATTTCAAAGCTTCTTGACCTCGTGGCCTGTTCTGTATATGTTTCAGGAACTCTGCGTACTAATAAATATGGATGAAGAAGTGTTGGCCTTTGCATAGTTTCATCATGGGAAGATCAGATGAAGACACAGTCACTAAAGTTCCTTATGAAAAAGTGTTGTTTCCCACAACTTCCTGACCCCAAAAGAGGAGGACAGAAGTAATTTGTTTCTGAAACGATATCAAGAAAAAAGACGACTTCATGATTAAAGAAAATAACTTTTGATGGTAGGAAATTGAGCATAAAGAAGATGCTCTGATGTGGACATCACAGGGCTCGGTGGTGTAATTAAATGTTACTGAAAGGTTGAAGGTCAGACACTCGAAAATGGCACTGCAGGACTTTCAGAACAGGGCTTCTAAGTATTTTTCATCCAGAAGTTTTCAAGACAAGACAAGACAACTTTATTTGTATAGTCCATTTTTACAAGCAGTTTGTCTCAAAGGGCTTTACACAACATCATAGCAACATCCTCGACCCTCACATCGACTAAGGAAAAACTCCCAGAAAAACCTTTAACAGGAAAAAATGGGAGAAACCAGAGGAGGGATCGTCACCCAGGACGGGCAGACCTGCAATGGATGTTGTACAGGCAGGAAAGCAGTTAATAACATGAGAACAACATTACTAAAAAGACAAATAAAACAAAATCTCAACTCATAAAAATTTTAACTTTTCATGTCATTCATCCGTTCAGTTTCACTTTCCATATCACCTCAATATGATTTTAACATTTCACAAGACTGAAATTATAATAATGAAATTATACTGAAATGCTGTATCATTCATGTATTTTTCATGTTCTGTTGAAAACCACTATCCTATCAATTCAATTCAACTCAGTTCAATTCCGGCCCGCAAGTTAAAGTTTAGCACAATAAAGTTTAGATGCGTCTCTCAACTCTGTCGGATTGTGAAGGTAAAGACACACTTAAGAGCAATCAAAAATATTCGCAAAGTCAAGATTATTGACAAATATCAATAACATTCAGTAAGTACAAGATGAAATATAAGTTTAAGATACTGTTTTATAAGTTATCCAGAACACTTTCTTTTCAACAAATAATTAAAGTCATTTCTATTTATCTATGGATCATAAAGTCAGTTGATTAATTTGCAACTATTTCAATGATTGATCATTTAAGGCGAGTGTGTGAAACGTCTGCTCGTAATTTGTCAAATGTGAGAACTTGCTGCTTTTCTTCGTAATTCATCTCTGAAAATTGGATACTTTAGGGTTTCGGTCTGTTGCTCTTGATGACTTCACCTTGGACTCTGGGATATTGTTGTCTGATATTTTACGGGCCAAATGATGAACTTATCAATCAATATTATCGGCAGATTAACTGATGAAAATAATTGCCCTACATGGGAGACTTTCTCTCTTGCCCTCTGAAAACACAGCACAGCAGACATGTCAATATTTCTTCCCTATCATTACTATTAACTCATTTTCAGATTAGGGAATAATAAAGCAGCATCACAGCTCTATTTAAATCTGATTACAAGCTTTGTGCCCTTTTCACAAAGTAACACAATGACAGTGCAAATTCAGGACAATAAAGCGACTCACAGAAACACTCGTTGTCAGAGTGTATAAGAGTGTAGAGTTTCCTGTTAGACAGTAAAGCACAGGAAGAGATGAGGAGGAAGTGAGCGTCTGAATCAACAGCTTGCCTGTGATTCACGCTCAAACAATGACGCAAAGGACGCTTCAATCAAGTGTCACAGCCGTCACAAATATCCTGCTTGCAGAATCATTATGGCCGAGATCTTTTCACATAGTCAGAACATGATTCACAGAAGTTTGAAATTCTTGTGCTGTTATGTTCTCAGTGTGTTTTTCATTAAACGATACGTGTGGTTCGTTATGACTTATTTGTGGTCTCGCTAGCAGCGTGGCTCCACACAGTCAGCAGTCTGACTGAAATATCGCAGCACCTATAGGATGGATTGCTGTGAAATTTGGTGTAAATGTTCATGTTGCCCAGAGAGTGAATCTTAATGACTCTGATGATTCTCTAAGGTCACATTTTCCATGTTGTCACGGAAATAGTACAATATCTGCAAGGCGGACTGGAGCCAAATTGTGTCTGATTCTGGTGATTACCTTCTATCTTTTCCTTCCATCTCTTTCATTTCACTGAAACGTCTCATCAGATTGGTTGCTATTCACTACAGCCATTGATGTCCCCCCCCTCCCTCGGGATGATTTCGATTTCCCTTCACTTTTCATCTGTGGCCATCATCAAATCAAAATTTTAACTTAATGGACTTTGTTACATGCTAATTAGTTGTAAATAAACTGGAATTGTGTTTTCATTACTTTGGGGTTTCTTTTAAGGCATTGCAATGCATCCATCACGTGTGGCATACGATCATGAATTTCAGTATTTTTATCTCACTGTAAAACACATGCTGTTTGTTTGTTTTTTTGTTTTTCCAGTGAAGGCACAAGAAGGAAATTGCTTCAGTTGATGTGACATGAAGCTTGACATGACCAGTAGAGAAGGCAGAAAAATTTTTGTATTAGTTATAAGTCTAATATAAGAATTTAAATTAGAGTTTCCCTTTTAGGTTTTTGCAATTTCTCTAACCCCCAGGTCACAAATCACCCATGTCTAAAGCTAATATGCTGCTCATCACAGCATAAATAACATTGGATTCAAATGCTGTTCTGTCAGTGTGATATGAAGCCACGCTGATGGTTCATGTGACAGATAAATGTAACAGGAGGTTTTTCGCCAGTGTTCTTACTGTGAGAGTTTACAATGCAAAGCTATGTTTTCTGGTCACGGTTTGTGGAAAGCCTGCATGTTTTTTTTTTTACAAGGAACTCTACGTGTCTCTGCACCAGTATGATCCACAGAGCATTACTGAACATATAATTACAGCGCAGTATGGTCATGTCCCTCCGAAACCTCAGCCAGGGCCTCCATTTTGGGTTTTCCACCATTTTGCTCACTAAAGTTTGTACAAAATACTTATTAAAAGAGCCCAGACATGATTTCAAATCCAAGGTGTGTAAGTCTGTGTCCTTGTTTATCCAGCTCCAAAGAGCTAATTTTGCATGTTTATCATATTGTCTCAGTGTTTAAGTTTGTTTTCGTGGACCCCTCTGCTTTCTCTGACCAATGGAGCCACAGTCATCCTGCTTGTGGTTTTGGTCTGGAGTGCGGAGGGCCAGGCGGCAGTTTGCACTGTGGGTCTGCGTACGGGAGCACACGAGCCTCGAACGTGTCACAGTAATGCAACAGGGAGAGCAAAGGCCTCTATCTGGCAAGAAGCCCAGCCCACCCCAAAAAAAGAAGGAGAAAATGTCAGTGTAAACCACATCAGATCACACATGTCTGCAAAAGAGTAAACGTTTTGTGAAAGAAGAAAACAATCGTTATTTATTTGTTCTCCCGTCAGTATCTCCAAGTTACAGCCTTTGTTTTAATTTGGTCTCTGTGCAATTACACTGTTGTGTACTGTGGTATATTTTCACATGGGGATAAATGCATAACACTGAGCGATGAAGTACCTAAAGGCATGACTGGTACTGCAGTTTTACAAAACAAGCATGAACTAAGTTTGTGTGTCATACAGCAGACTTGTTGATGAAAATCTCTCCGTGAGCACTTGCTGAGTTGATGATATCTGCTTTTTTGAAACTGTGCTTCCGTCTTGAATTTTCTTTCTAGCCACAACTGTAAGTATAAGGGACGTGCATCACGAAACATTTTAGCAACAAACGCTAGCGAACTTCGGTCTCTGTGGTCTTTTGTCTTCACTTGGGGGGCATCATTGATGGGTGTAGACCTGAACTGCAGGCGATTGGATCAAGCTTTAACTAAATGACAGATGACTGGAGAGGATCAACATGAATCCAGGTCACCTGAATTACTGTACAAAACTGGTTTTCGAACGAGTTGCAGTGAAAAGAGACCGTCTGGCCGAGCGAAACGACAGAACCAGTCGTTTCAGTGAGCTGTTTGACGAATTTGGACTCTTGTTTTGGAGGATTTGAATAGATAGATGAGACAGATTGATGAGCAGAACATCAGACTTGACTGTGAGGGTCTGCTGTTCATTTACCTTTTCCAGCTTAAAGTCACATTTTTGAAAACCTTGACATGATTGTTCCCTAGTCGTAACAAAGTGGTCATTTTATCCCAAATCACAAGCCTTCCCTTGTTGCAAGATCATAAAACTGAGTTATTTATCATCGGTGATTTTATTTAGATTTATCTAGGCACATATAAATGATGTCTTCCGTCCCATCAGATCAGAAAATGCCTCTATGCCTTGTTCTGAAGGGCAATTACAAATAATGTAATTTCACTTGTAGGACTTGGGGTCCCTGAGTTGTTGAATCGTGCATAATTTTAGATCTACAACGTTGGATTTTAAACAAAGTGCAGACATCAGAGATCAAAATTCAAAATACAACACCACTTGTTGTTATCCAGACCACTTCCTGCAGAGTGGTCCGTCTTCCAGCTCCTTTGATTCTCTGTGGATGATCTCTAACTAATCCCTCAGGAAATAAAACCAAGGTTGCTAGTCTCACACTGGATTTGTGAAGCTAAAAACAGCTTGGCCTGAAAGCTTTCCAGTATCTGTGCAACCGAAACACGTTCTGTTCAGGTTCTATCAGTGATGCTGCAGTTCCAACTGGTTGCAGATAGGAGTCATTACAAAACCAGCCTGGCCTCGGGTCCATGCTGAACTCGTGTTGATGTCCTCATGTGGTCCAAAACAACAGCGTTACCGTGGTGACCTTATCGCTCCAACTGCTGTTATCCACGGGCTCTGTTCTCCATCACCGCGAGGACAGAGACTGTGACCTCACTCATAAAGACCCTCTCCAACATAAACACACTCACACACACACACACACAAGCTCTAGCTTATCTAACTGCTAGCCTTTTACCACCAGGGGAAAAGGTGTAGTCACAGCACACTGCATCGTCTTGAACCCCATCATCTTAAATGAGCTTCTGCTCTCATGTTCACATGGTTAAAGGAGCAGCAGGTAAGAATTTTATTTTACTCATAATACCACATTTAATCTCGAGAGGTGATAACTGATTACTGACATCCTTCTCGCTCCTCTCCCTCATGTTTATCATGTGTTTTTGTTGTTCCTTTGTCAGCTGAGCTGGTGTAAATCACCTCATTACCTTGTCTTCAAATTGGCCTCTGTTGGTTCGGCCTCACTTCAGCCAATCGGCACTACTCACAGTCACTGGTCCCTCCTGGAACCTGAACTTGAATGAATGTAATGGGGGACCAGGAATGGGTGTGTGTGTGTGGGGGGGAGACACACGCTGTATCCTGTTTTTCTCAGGATCCCAGACCACAATGCCTGAAACTGCCAAATGAAAGCTGCCCTGACGTTGTCGTGGAGATGACATAGAGTTGATATGAGGTGATTTCATGAGTTTTTCCATTGCAGCTTCCCAAAATAACAGAGCCTCAAAATGAGTCAAACCTAGCTACAGATTGGCAGGCTTCACTGGGCATCTGTCATTGTATTTAAGAGCCTGTTGGTAAGGAGTCTTTTGTTGAAGACGTTCCAAATAATTTATTCCCATGTTATTACTGGAACGTCTGGCAAAACCGTGGGGCAGATCTGCTGACATAATTAAAAGATACTGTTGCGGAGTAAGGGCTCGGATTTAATTTTCTGAAAAGGGAGACAAAAGAAACAGACTTTTCGAAGTGCAAAGGTGTGCAGTGTTGCTTAGAGTTCGAAAGTTCAAGAATATTCCCATCACTTGCATCAATCTTGCAGACAGCAAATACTGCATAGCTCGCTCAGAGAACTTCAGACTCCCAAGATCTCTGCAAGGCCTCTCCCTCTCCCTCGCTTGCAGTTGCTCATCCTTTTGTCATGCAACTCCTCCGAGAATCGCCAACTGCATTTAAACTGCCGAGAGTTTTTCTCTCAAAGCCTTTTTCCTGCGTGGGGGTTCAGCTTTTGCGGCAGAACACCACCATTTACCGTATATGTTGCTGTCCTCACTGTAAACAGAGTGAAACATGTTGATGTAGGGTTTGTTTTTCACTAGATAAGGTTGATAATGTGGTAAAAACTGATGAAGTCGTGAAATACGCGGGTGTGTTTTGCTGCAGATTATTGTGGTATCACGTTACATTTTTGGGTGGGGCATGTAATTGTTTCTCCACGTCCCCAGTGTGTTGTTAAGGGTCTCTGCCTCCCACCCCTCCCTCCCCACCCTAAAACCACCTACCCACCCACCCACCCAACTTGAAGCACAGCAGAAGCAGCAGCTGGGGAGTGTGTGCCAGCCTAACTGCGGTCTCACAGCCAAACCCATGCACACCAAGACAAGGACTCAGATGCAAAGGATTATGGGTTTTATATTCAGTTTACAGTAACTCTGGTTTATTGTGAGGGTGGGATGGGGGAGGAGGGAGTGAGGAGGAGAGGGGACTGCGGTTGGTGTGTCACATGGACGTCTCTGGCTCATATGTTCCAGTTTCTGTCAGTTTCTGCCCTCGAGCAGTTTTATAGATTTGTTATTCCAAGAGCTGAACTGAGAATTCGCGATGCAAACCTTTGGCTGTAGTCTCCAGAGGACGGTGTTTTTTGATACCCGTGTTGATCACAATCAGAGGGTGATTGTTTAAATCTCCTCAAGGCTGTGATACACACCGCAACTTTATGGGCCAACTTTTAAGTGTAATGATGCACAACGATGCTTTAATCATGTGCAGTGTGACCATCTTGTTGCCAGGAAACATTTCAGTTGATTTTTCACCCTCTGGTCTCCCTTTCTTTGTCTGTTGTTGGACCTATTGACAGTTTAATCACAATTTTGCAGAGTGTGCTGGTTTCCCATTTATTTATTTATTTTTATATTCAGGCCTCTTACAGGGTCTGCAGTAAGCTACAGGCTGCTGTTGGCCAAGATTGTGTCTCAGGGAACTCAATTTGAAGAGATTTCACTTTGTACAGAGTTCACATTAGGTGAGTAGAGCACTCGGGAATAAAGCCTGATACAAGAGCGATGATTCTTCATTTCTGCTCTCTGTTCGTTTTAATGGAATTATAATCGTGTTAAACCGCTCCTCATCCCTGCCTTTGGGAACACTGGCCGATTAAATCACCCCCTAAAATTCAACTGATGGGTTGGGCAGGCTACATGTATTTTGAAGCTGTCCTCCACTGCTGTGATTAATTGCTTCATTAAAACTGTAACCAGTAATCCGACTGTATTCTGATTACAGTCATTTACTTATTAATTTTATTATTTTTTTATTTGCGCTGCTGTGACAAAGTTCAGGAAAATGATATCATGTCCAAAACACAGAACAACTGCTTTCATTTAAACGACCTTTAAAATTTCTTGATTTAATTTTAAAAGTATTCCCAGACGTAATCCTTAACTGTTTTTCATAACCTTTATAAGTTAATGCATCTTATTTTACATTGTTCAACAATATCCAGTTCCAGTTTTGTTTTCTATTAAAATAACCTCTCAACAGAAGACAAGTGTGCTGGTTTAACCTTGCAGCCATTATTGTTAAGTTAACCTGCTTTATTAGTGATCCTGACTTTTTATATTTTAAACTGTAGTGGGGATTTGATGCTGATATTGAAGTTATTTATTACCGGGATAACATTAAACAAATTAAGTGCAGTTTGATTCACATGTCTGAGATGCTCAGGAATGCTTTGCACCTGCAGAATCATGTACCATAAATCTGAAAACTGAAAGTCTGCAAGAAAAACCCTTACACGACTTCACCGTGTTGCATTTCTATACGAGTCTTGTTGACTTTGCGTCTGTGTTTCTTCAGGGTTTCTAAACCTTGCACAGGGTGAAGGCGTTTTAAGTTTTTAATGTTATTGATTCTGGAAGAACTCGCTGGAGTCTGCAACGGCAAGAGAAGTAGCTTTGAAAAACAGAGGAAAAAAAGAGCGTGGAAAATGGAGACATTTTCTGTCGTTTCTCTGACTGATTCTGACATCAGAGCACCTCAGCATGAAAATGAACTTGCTTTTGGCAGGACTGTCTCGCTACTCTCTCGCTGTCTCTCTTAACACCAGAGCCAATATGTTATTCCGTCTATTTTATTTTTCTCTTTTCTCTGTGACTTTCCCTTCCAGCAAGTGACTAACATTTTCTACCTC
Source organism: Scatophagus argus (assembly GCF_020382885.2). NCBI lineage: Eukaryota > Metazoa > Chordata > Actinopteri > Scatophagidae > Scatophagus > Scatophagus argus. The sequence goes on from NC_058501.1 coordinate 21,458,608, forward strand.
AATTAGCGTCGCAAGTACAAAGAAATAAACAGAGAGACAGAAATTTGAGGTTAGATGGAAAGGAAACACGGAAACTGTCTGATTAGTGCCATGTGCTTTGCTTAAACTTTCAAAAGAATTAGAGAAATCTTTGTTTTCATGCAATTTGTTATTAGTTGTAATCCTACTCAAGAAGATAAAATAAAGTAAGTAAATAAATAATGTTAACATCGTCTAATCAGCTTCCATTCAGTGTGAAACTGTGCTTGTTTATAAATAAATGCTGCTGAGACTCATCGTTCACAATATGCTATTTTTTGGTAACCCTTGTTTTAGTATTTTGTGGTGCAATCCTTCAAACCTCTGCTTTTGACGACTGTAGAAGCACCACAGGACTGCATTTTTCCCCTTTGAAGATGATAAATGATAAATACTTTGGTTATAACTACTGACACTTGTCCACTAATGCACACACACACACACACACACACACACACCTACGGGCCTTTCAGCCTGTTTGAGCAAAACATGACAAACAAATGCAGTTCCTCGAACAGCCACTTGAGTCTGGCTCCAAAACTTTACCGCCTGACTGGGCCTTGACAGCTAATTTCCACGTTCATGACTACTGCACAAGAGTGAATTTCTATATAGCTCGCTTCTTTAAATTGTACCAAGGCTCAAAGTTAGGCATTACTAAGGGAGTGAGCACTCTTCAGAGGTGAAGCCTCTGTCGCGACGGTTTAACTAATGTGAACATGCCGTCCGATGGGAATACTCATCTGTCAAGAAAATGGCTCTCTCGTATAAAATCGAATGAAAATCATTTTTCAGTTGTGAGCACTTGATTGAAACTGAATGTGGTAATAACATGGGTACGAGTGTCTGGTGAGATTAATATAAAACCAGTGCATGTGTTTTCATTTGGGCTTTTGTTTTCACTGAAGCCCCTGTGTGCTTCTGGTAAGAGCATTGAGGGGCCCTCAAACAGCTCACAGCATTCCTGGTGTGGGCCGCCGCTTGGGGCTCTGACAGTACGAGCCATGAGAAGCTCAGTGAATTAGCAAAATGTCCTCAGATGCTAAAAATAGTTTGTCTCTGAACTCGTTTCAGCGTATGGGATTCATTTGATGTGTGTGCAGTGTCTCATGAAAACACATGATCAGTCCTTGAAAGAGTTACAAACCGTGCAGTGGGTGTCGGATTGTGTACGTGCATGCATGCGGATGTTATGGGTGTGTGTGTACATGCACGTACATGTATGCTTGTGTGTGCGTGTGGTATTTTGCCTATTTTCTATTGGTTTATAGAGCCACATGAAAGTTTCGTTGTGCTTGATGCGATTGTCTGCTTTTTTTCATTACAAACGAGACCAAAATATGTTGGAGGAACTTCTACTATTGTGGTTTTTCACAGATCTTGGTCCAGACTTTACCTCTTTGACTAGTGGATGTGAACTGTGGAGGTGTGCATACATTACTGCCACTTTAGCTTTTAGCTATACGCATCAAAACCGAATGGAAAAACTGCTGCAATGCATCATGGTGCTTGCGCTTTTCTGCTGCTTGTCCAAGTGAAAAGGTTCAGAGCTGCAGTCTGGAAAAAGCTCAAAGGAAATAATGATAGCTTAGGGTTGAATGTAACAGAGTAGAAGGCTATTACGTGAAAAGGGGGAAAGGGGAAGAATCAATCGGTCCACAGTTGTGCTGCAGTATCACAAAAAACTCAGTTTTTAGTACCTGCCCTCCTTCATTCTACTAAAAAAAGCTGGGTAGCCTCCTTGAATCCAGCATCCAGACGATGATACAACCACCTGGAGCTCCAGACATCTACCTGGCCCTCCCCCCCTACTGTAGGTAACCCAAACATGCAATGCAAACAGCGGCTGAGCTCGACTTCAAAACAACTCCGTCTGCACTCATTAAGCTCTCTTTCTCAGCGTTTAAGAATTCCCGTGCGGTTTGAAGCTTTTCTCTAATGAAGCACAATTAAAATGAAAAGAAGGTAATGAAAAATATTTACCCCCAGTCCAATGAAGTGGCTGGTGAAGTTGATGACTGCTCTTAATAAAAGCCATATGCCTGTTCTCATAAAATTCTGTTTTTGTGGCAGTGATTTCTTTGGCGCTAGCATTTGTGCCAGCAAGTGAATTAACTCCTGACGGTGGGTAGGATAGTAGTGAAAGGCAGTTTATCAGAAGCACAAGATCTGTGCACTCGTGCTGATTTACGCCACAGTCCTCACCATGCCAAATCCCCAGCAGTGATAACCAGCAACTGGACAGACTTAATGTAGATGTAAATCTGTTAAATGAGCTTCTGATTGATAGCAGAGGTGTTTATGGTGGACCACTTCCGCAAACACATCAACTAATCCTTATTCTTATTTTTTTTTCTTTTGCAAAGAAGCGGAGAGAACATGTTTTGTAAGCCTATATGAAGGGCTCTGAATTGAACCGTCAATCTTGTACTATTCGCCAAGCCACAGGAACATATTTTTCTCATCTCAGGAAATTTCCCAAAAGTTCCTGAGCACAGTGACTTGAAATACAAATATGTGCATGAAAAGTGAGAGGAATGGGTTTCTGTACCACAAGGAGATGGCATGAGGAAGAATAGGATAGTTTGACAGTGAAATGATGCGAAGGAAATCACAGCCACAAGCCAGGGTCAAATCTCTTAATCATTTGAAACACACTCAGTTCTGAGTCTATTAAATAGCCTTTATCAAAGTTGTACCACATTTGTTACTAAAGTTGTATTCATCCAAGCCTAATTCTTACTAAATCTTTCATATGACAGCAGGCAGGTGAAAGTGGTCATTCAAATCACAAAAGGCAGAAGCTTCACTGGCGACTGCATGCAACAAATTCCAAAGCCAAATCATTTCTACGTGCATGGCAAAATTTTTTTATGTCTCTGAAAATGTAAACGTGTATTGAAAGCGAATCGAATACATTTGACAGGCAGTAGATTGACAGTGGAGTGACAGCTGGGGGGTTAGAGTTTATCTTACTCACCATTTATCAAAATCTTTTCATAACTGTGAATAAAGTTATTGTTACCTACACTCAAAAACATATATAATCCCGTCAGACTCAGCTGTTTTGTTTTGAGATAATTAAAACATATCAGTATGCTAACATGCCAAACTAAGATGGTAATTTAAACACATTGAACACAAGGCTACCTGCTAAACATCAGCATGCTAGTGTTGTAATTGTGAGCATTTAGCTTGTTGATGTTAGCATTTAGCTCAGAACGTTTGCTGAGCCATCATAGAGCCTTACAGAGCTGCGAGCATAGCTGTAGACTGTTGATTTAGCTTGAAGGTTATCTTACTTGAACAAAATCCTACACCAGTTCTTAAGTTAATATTTTGGGAAAGTTTTAGTTGCCTAAACCTAACTCTAAACTCAAGAAACGTTCATGTTTTTAACAGTAATTTGATCTTCTTCTGAGATCTGAGTTGTTGTTTTTTTTTTTATGAACAGTTTGACCAAAGACGGTAATCTTGATTCATGGCTGCAATGTCACTGTCCCAACATATCAGAAATCTCCCTAAGGCCATGTGGAGATGACATGAGAAGCTGCGGTCCCGTAATTCTGTCAGAGGGGACTTGGTGAGAAAACAGAGGGGAAGAGGCCTGACCAATCTTATGTCAACATGACGTTCCCCTTCTGTAGAAATGCCGTAACATTCCCATGATGCTTTTACCAGAGCACTCACACGAATGGCCTGCTGAACTTCTGTTCAGTTCGATGGGATATTTTTAAGGGGAAAAATTCGCCTGCCTTTTGCTCCCTGAGAGCCCAACAAGGTCCCCTTGCTGAGGCGTTCTCCAGGGCCGATGCGTTGATCGGATCCAGATGCTGCTGGAGTGTGGAAGGGGACAGCAGAGGAGCGTGGAGGCTTCGCTGCAGCTTTGATTGATAGGGGTCAGGATGAAGTTGGGAGTCACATTTCTTGACTCTGATCCGTTTTCTCTCTCGTTTTCTTTCTCTACCCCATCTATCCTCTCTGCTGCCAGGTTGTCTCCTGATGCCTGTTTTATGAACCCTGTTGAGACGGCGTGGTGCTCGGCGGGGAGCAGACAGCGTTGTGCTTCAAGTCTGGCTCCTCGCCTCACCTCCGCTGAGCGTTTAATGAACTCTTTTACAGTCAGAGGCTGAATTTTAACCGCAATTTATGGGCACGGAGAACCAGTTTTCAATGAATCTTTCTATCTGCCAGGCTGTGAAATGTTAATTATAGTAAATGAAAAACAAAAACAATTTATGTAAATTTCTAGTGGAGAGCAGAATGGAACTTATTTTTGTATATTTTCCATCTGTTCGTTTGTCTCACAGAGACTACACAGTTATTGTTGTTGCTCAAATTTTTTCACTCAGTAAAAACTTTTACTTTTGTTTATTTTGATTTGTATGTATGTTTTCCAAGATTTTTTTCATATTACATACAAGGCGGACAAAATACTGTTCCCAAGACAATGAAATCCAGCATGGCCTCAATGAAGCAAGATTTACGTATTCATTGCAGGTCCGGATTGCTTTGCATTTTATGAATGTTGGATTTATTGTGTCTGCTCTCTGTATTTTTTCTCAAAAATGTTTTGATCAAACACTGTCCTAGCTGAAATGTTTGGGTTTTTAAATCCCTCTGTAAATGTCTGTCCCTTTTTTTCCCCTTCAGGACCATGCCGACTCTGCAGAGCTCCGCCATCCTGCTGCTTTTTAGCATCCTGGTTGGTCTGAGCTACTCTCTGAACCCAAGAGACCCCAATGTGTGCAGCCTGTGGGAGAGGTGAGGCTTTATTAAATTAAATATCGCTGTGGTTGTATTCAGCTAAGCATTTTCTCATACAGTGCTGCATATTGCTGAAAGTTTACTTTATGGTCAAGACGTTCAGTCATCACACAAATGAAAAGGTACACTAAAAAAAAATAAAATCATTCTTTTATTTATCACTAAAATTGGTTTGCAGAATAGAAATTGATAACTTGGTACCTGCCTGTCAGGCTAATCTATAACATGCATCAAAATCTAATTGAAAACCGTGAAAACCTGTTCTATTCTATTTCAGAGCTGGATACTGTTTCTGTTTCTTCTGTTCGGTTTCCAATATGTTTGTGTTGTTCTGCCTTTCAGCTTCACCACCTCAGTGAAAGAGTCCTACTCGCATCCTTACGACCATGTGATAGAGGAGCCCTGCTCAGACCCTCGGACCTCCTACAGATGCACGCGCCACAGGTAGCGGCAGTGTGCGATGACTAATTTCCTGTTGGACTGACTTCCTGTTCCTGCCAGTGGTGGGTCAAAGCATCCTGTCTGACCGTGTTATTCTTTCAGGATCACCTACAAGACAGCCTACAGGCAGGCGGTGAAGACCGACTACCGCAAGAGGTACCAGTGCTGTCCAGGCTATTATGAGAGCGGAGACAAATGTGTCCGTAAGTAATTCTGGAAACTTTTAAACAATCCACTCGCCTGTGTACATTTTTGTTGCTGAGACAGACAGTAGGAAAGCCAAAAATGAAACAGTGGAGGAGAAGAAGAAAAGTTTCTGAAAGATTCAGCCCTCAGCCTACAGGGTCCTGCACCACAATAAACCCTGAAGCAGTGGTCCACCAGTCCCCACCGGCTTTCATTGCCCACTGTTGAGTGTTCCCCTAAAATGTCGATCTTATAACATCAGGAGAAACCCATATTGTCTCTTTGTCAGGTATCAAACAGTCTCAGGCATGTGTCATTGCATAAACAGTCAGGGTTGCGGCCAAGATTTTACAAAAACTGAGACTGTGAGTCAAAGTCCTAAGATTCAGAGGATTTCCACCAGCCATCAAAAAGTTCAAGAGCTCCAAATTAAAAAAGCTATTGAGATCACTTATGAGAATGAAGAGTGATGTGGTATGTATCTCTTTCTTATGGCTACGATTTCTTTCTTACCATTATGCACGTTAACATACTGTATACGTGCATAATCGGGATTCTAAAAAATACTGGAATCAGCCTCTAAAAAGTCCACAGAGAGCAGAAAAAATACTGAGGACACGACCTCAGTGTCCTCATTGACAGCCACGGCTCCAGTCCCACCAAAGGGTGTGCCTGTAAACCCCATGGTCAGTACAAGCCTGTGAGCCAGACTTCAGACACTATCAGCAGAACACTGCAAACTGACACAATTGAACAACACATGAAAATTATGTAGATAAATTTATTTTTGCTAGACCTCATTCTGTTTGAGTTTTGGATAGTCACAAACATAATTTAAAAGCGAGTCTTTATCAGTATTGCAAGATTTACATTTACGAGATTAGCGGTATTCTGGTCCCATGTGAACCAGGAAAACACTGTTCTTTGCTAGGACGTGTGAATTAATATATTTGTAGCTTTTATGTTGAGAGCCAGTGTTGTCCAGTGGAGCCACAGGTGCACAGGTGAAGGCTAAACAAAACGATGCTGGCAGAATACTACTAGCAGTAAACCAACATAACACCAAACTGGCTGCTGAAGTCGTGGTTTGCAAGTGAAATGGTGTCAAATTCTCATTACTGACAGTAAGTCCCTTTTTTTCCATGCAACGTGCATAGTCAATATGAGTAGCACATGACAGTGGAATTACCACAATTATGGGTTCCACTGTTACCACTGGGGCTTCTCATACTGAAAAGTATGTACTGGCTGTACTAGCTGGAGTTTCAAACTAAACACAACTAAACCTTGTGTTGCTGACGCCGTGAACACATTTTCATAACTTTATTATTTTCATACTACTTACTGGATCTCATATCATTTCAGCAGCTGTTCATCCCTGAAGCTGAATCTGTTGGTGATGAATTCGGAGGTGTGGCGCCGCGGTCTGAACAACTCGGGGCCAATGTGCCGCCCTCCTTTTTTTAAATTCTGCTTTAATTCAGCCTCCCAGTAAATATCAGACTGTCCAAAACTAGAGAGACTTTTAGATGTCGTAACGTGACAGGTCTAATTATATTTCACTCAATCCATCAGTTTTTTGTGTTGTATTTTAGGTGTTCTGATGTGATATTTATTCAGTTGTGGTTTTGGTATGTTGACAGAATTTTGGATTTTATTGTTTGTTCTTTGGATTTGGCGCGTTTTGTAGCTCCATAAATAAATCAAAATAAATAAAAATCAACCGTGTTTAAAGGGGAAAACATTCCTACACATGGGCTTGATTTGAGACTCAGTTCCCATCATATCGCCCTAACAAACTGAGCTTTTTATGTGACTTGAAGTAATCATAAACCTAATATCATTCCTAATCTTTCCTAATGTTTGTGTTAAGTACTTTTTATGGGTGCAGTAGTTGAAATAAAGTTGAGTTCAGTGTTGTCAGTGTTGTCTGAAGATGCCAGCCTGATGTAGCTGTCAGCTGTTTGCTGGCATACAGTCAGCAGTGACACGTATGAATAAAGTGAAACCACACGTGGCCTCACGTGGGTTGGGACAATTTTACCGTAGCTTCACAAAGCTTCCCATACATCTCAGAAACGCGTAACGGTAATAACAAGGCTTCTGTGCTTTGTGCTTGAAAAACTGACATTTTGGGGATAAATGTTTGCCATTCAGTGGAGATAACATGCATTTTTGGTTTCTTGTTGTCGAGCCACCTTTCACAGCAGACTGATGAGACACTGACCCCCTCGTGTGTTTATTTACACGTTTGTGTAAGGAACACAAAAGCCCACTGATCGCTGTTTTCAGTTTTGTAATTGAAATATCTCTCCATTCAACATGTCATCTGTGTCTCCTCCTAAACCCACTTTATGTACAATGTTTTTTTTTTATTTTTAAATAGGTATAATTAGATATAATTATACTTACCTCCCCATTTGATGACGAGTTAGCCTTTTCGTGGATCCCCAAATCTCTCGCCTTCAGTATTCATACACTTTCAACAAGAGAGGAAAATAATGAGTGAGAATTATTGTTTATTGTGTTTGGATGGAAAGAAAAATAGCGTGTGTGTGTGTGTGTGTGTGTACAGCATGTGGTTCTCAGTGGTGTGTGGTTAGAAAGCACTTGTCTGGGGTAACAAAGAATTGAAGAGTTCTCTGGTAGAATTATTGGTCTTCAGTCATAAATGCAAGTTTGAATTAACGTAATTAATGGCAGAACCGTTTATGATGCTGGCGAGCACACGACTCTCCAAGAGGAAGCTCCTTGACAGCATGAATGGCATCTAACGCTGGCGCTTTCAGATGGCTGAGCCCAGCTGTTGGCTGGCAGCTCACATGCTGTTTATGATGGGTGGAATACATTTAGAGGGAAATAATACGGTTCAGTTTAACAGGCACATTGTCTTTATTAACAACAACTAAACATTTCTGTAGCACTCTTCTTAAATTTGAAAGAGCAAAAGTGGTGTCTGATACCAAGCCTATTAAGTGAGTTTTCTGTTGTCGTTTTATCTTGCAGAAAAGGACCTGTGGGTTTGCACAAGAAGTTAAGTCCAGGGGTCCTCATCAGATTTAAACTTGAACTTGATCATTTCAGACAGAGTGCTTACCTAACCAAGTCGTTTTAATGCCTTAACCCAACCAGAGTTTAATCATGGCATAGTCACATTGTAAAATGGATTTATTTTTCAAAACTGGACAGGTGTCAGATAAGAAAACGCCACTGTGTGATGTTCTAGAGGGGAACATGACTGGTGCTATTGATGGAGGGGTTCTTGAACTTACCTTACTGGGATGTTGGGATACATAGGACTCTAAAACATGGGGAATCACTGTCCTATACAATCTGTGCAACAGCTTCGGCTAACTGCCCACTTTGCTCTACTGCATACTGAATATTAGTTCAGTTGACTGTTCTACACAAAGCAGGGTCTGTTACAAAGTGTGTCTTTCATCAACAGCTCGCTGCACCAAGGAGTGCGTCCACGGTCGATGTGTTGCTCCGGATCGTTGCCAGTGTGAGGGAGGCTGGCGAGGCGACGACTGTTCCAGCGGTATGAATCAGGCTTTTTCCCTGCCGCTCACAGACATTTCCTCACTCTCTCTCTTATTTGGTTTTCCTCCAGTCACTTTCTCTATCTCTCGCTCTGCCAGCCGTCCACCTCTCTTCAGGTGCACACACACACAAATAAACTTCACGTACACAACAGGAAATGACAACTGGCCATTAGTCAAGTTGCTGGTCTTCACATAAAGCAGTCCATCACATGCTCAAGGCCTTTCCAGTGGAAGCAACAAGGGAGCATTACCGCATGCAACGCAGTGAGTCATCACTGTCAGTCTTAGTACAGAAACCAGTTTACTACACCAGAAGGACACTGAGCTGCACATCCACTGCTCACTCACAGTTACTTTTCAAAATTGATAATATCTCAGTTTTTGAGCAGCTTCTTTAAATAAAGTTGAGAAGTATTCAAAGGAATAAAACAAGTGGAATAAAAGTGAAATAGGAGCTCTAACAAACACACAAGAAAACTGCATGAGAGCAAGAAGTGTTGAGTAAAACACCGTATGATAAACTGCAAGTATCCATAGTCAATAAAAAAGAGTTAAGTGAGATATTAAACCATCTCCTTTTACCAGTTAGGACTTCTTTGACAAAAACAAAGTCAGCACAAATGGTTACATAATAGTTGCTTAAGGCACCAGCTCAAAACAGTGAGTCTAAACCTGTTTTTTCTCATATGAAATCTCCTCAATTTTGATCGTCCAAACAAAGTTGAGTGTGAAACCAGAACCACATTTCGTGGCACCGACGTTGTTTTCCACTACCTCCAGCCCGTTTCATCGCAGTCAGCTGGGTCAATAGTACACTCCTCCATTTTCCCCCTGTTCCTCTGCACAGAGAAGGAATTAGCTTTAACGGGTGGTGGTTGATGCCTTGACAGGGGGATGATGGGAAGGGGAAATGGAAAATGTTACCCCACTCTCTTTCTCTTGCATGGCTCACTTCTCTCCGTCTCTCCTTACACTCCCTCCCTCCCCTAAACCTCACTTATTTTTTTTCACTCATTCACTCTGCTCTCTTCTCTTCTTCCACTCCTCCTCCTCCTCCTCCTCTTCTATCCAGCTTTGGCCTCATTGTATCATGCTATAATGGAGTCCTTTTTGGCAGAATAAGTCCAATGCTTCCTGGATGCCTGTGTGTTGAGCTATCTAACTATGGGAAAGAGGAGAGGGGCCTGACTTTTTCATCATACTGAACACTTTTTAGGACTGTTTGCCCATGAATCTGGAGAATAGGAAAGGGGAGGGGCAAGTATACTCAATGTTCTTCACTTTATACATGAAATAAAGTGACAAAAAGAGAGGAGGGATGGAAGAGAATGAAACCCAGGAATGTGGCTCATTGGGAGCTAGAAAATGTCATGTTCGAGCATTTCATGATTTACATAAGCCCTTTTTTGGAGCACATTTTGATAAATGGGCCTGGAGACCTTGAATCAAAAATGAGCAATTGTTTAAATGTCCAGGAGATTATGTGGACTTTGGACACAAAGCAAAACCCAAACCAGCATTTGTACAATTCCCAGGAGAAAAGCAAGTATTTTCCTACTGTATCAGTGTGCATTCCTTACAAAGGAAACCAGTCAGCCCAATAATCCAGTTCAGTGTAGCTAAACATCCTTGCTAAAGAATCATTTCTGTGATTTGGTGTTATGGTTGTTCACTTTGTACAACTGAGGTATCTCAGCAACTTAGATAGCAAGTCATTTTTGAGACAGTAAACTGTCTAATTAAAGTATTTATATAATGTTGTACTTAATAGTTAATTTTGCATTAAGAATGTGGATCAGAGTCGAAACAGTAAGCATTTGTACTCTTGTTAAATGCATACATTATGTCTTTTTTGAGTTCACAACAAATCTTCTATTAATAAAAAAAATCTAACTGGGAGAAGGCCTCATTTGAGGTAAAGCCAGTAGCATAAAAGATGGTGTCATCAGCATAAAAACGAGTTAAAGTTAAAAGTTAAGTTAAAGTTAACAACATAGACCTTCACTAAATGGAGCAGGGGCTTTCTTTGAGATTTGATCTGTACACAAACTAGGGACTTTTCATTAAGTTTAATTTAAAATCCTTTTGAATTTAGTTTCAAGTTTCAGTTTAACATAATATTAAATATTAAATGTTAATTCATAATTTTAACTAAATACTCTCCTGCTTTTGGTTTGTTTTCTATAAAGTCACTTTGTTCCTCAGAGGTCATGCTTTTTGAAATGCCATGGTTTGCACTTCTAGGCCTCTGCATTTTGTTGTGTTGTTGTGATACATAATCATGTTGTAGGTCACTGAACTATTATACACAGATGCAACTGTTTCAAAGGATAATTGGCCATAAGTGCTCCTTTGATGAGAAATTTCAAACATCTGGCAAAATTAAACTGATCTGGGTTGATCAGATTAATTCACCATTAGACAGATGTAAGCTAAGGTAGCAAAACTCGGCAACACTATTAGAGACAACCTTGTGCTTTGTATGTTTATATGCAGATAAACCAACAAATAGGTGGAGTTTTGAGTCAGTGGACAGCTTTAACTCTAGCAGCTGGATGCTCAGAGATTTCACCCATTCACTCATCTACTGTCTTGATGTGTCAGCCCTGCAGACCCTTCAGTAAATCTCCCCTGCTGTCCTGGGGAATGTCTGTGTAAACATAATCGCTGCTCCAGCTGAGTTTCTCATTACTCAGTGTGACACACTCTGACAGGACCCCTCTCTAATGCCCACACAGAAAACAAGTGAAGTTATGATTCATTCAAACAAAAGAGGCAGGGGTCTTGCACTAAGTTAGTGCAATAAACATTACAGTCCATGGCAGCACACTTTGCTCCAGGCCAAATTTGGCTTGGCTCGACCCTCTGTGTAATTACTGTCAAAGCGGTCCTTGTACTTTTCAAAGCTGTGACAGGGCATATGTTCAGTAAAGGTTTGGAGTGGGGGGTGACTAGGAACAGGGACTTGTAGGATGCGAAGCTCCGGCCCTGGCCCTGGCCCTGACCCTGAGTGTCTACTGCTTGCATAAATTCACAGGGGCCAGTGTGAAATTGTTGGAATTGTTGTTAGCTTGACAGAAGATAAGATAATGGACACCCATCCATGTGTTACGTCAGTGCCATTGGATACCACATTTTCTCTGTGATACCCAAAGTCCGAGACAGTCAAAATTATTGATGAGAAATTTGAAGAATGCACCCTTGACCAATCTGGGTTCTCATAACATGACCCAGTGGACTGAGATCTCTTCATCATGAATTGAAATCCAAACCTTGTGTGAATTCCCACTGCACGCTAACCCTCCTGGAGCCGGTCCTCAGGCTGCTGTAAAATTAACCATTTAAAACTCCTCTGTCCTGTGAGCTCCATGCAAATCTCCCTGCCAATTCCAAATTATTTGCTGGTAATATAACACTCCAGCGCTAAAGGGGGGATTTGGCTGTGGAAGCGTAGTAATGTGTGGAAGAGTTAGTACTTTGTCATCCATAAGTACTCCTCCCCTCTGGTTTCTGTCCTGTTATTCATCTCTGTGCTGCTGAATGCATTGAATTTAATCAGATTTGTTCCTGTTGGTTTTTCAGAACATCATATAGCATACAGCTGTGGTTTACAGGAGGAAAGTTGCATGAAGAGAAACAAAACTGACACAAAATGATCATTTTTGCACTGTATGCAAGTTACAGTAATCATGTGTAATCTTATTTTGCTTGGATGTTTTTATTTTATTTCCTGCACTGGAGAGTCAGTTTGACTCAGTGTTTAGAATAACAGGCGAATTAACTGGAAGCTGACTGGTTTGAATCGTTGGAAAATGTGGGCATCGAAAGTGAGACCCTTTTGGCGTGAATGTGTGTAGCTGTTAAACTGCAGGAGTGTAGGCTGTACAGAAGAAAAAAAAAACTCCGTATGAGTAAGTTTTAAACAGCGAATTCAAGTCGTAATGTTTGACTTTCATTGGGTCCATTTTTCCAGACTGTCTCCAGGAGATCTGATTATTATAATTGTCTTTTTCTTTTCAACCGAATAAAGTAAACATAATCAAAGCCATAAAACTGAGATTAAACAAAATGAGGACAAATTAGCACAAATAAACCAGAACAGTTTGTATAATATCTTGGCCACACAGCGCAGAGTGGATATGTATTTGTCATAATCATAATAATAAATGGCAGTTTGTCCTGTTACCTTTCAGCCTGCGATGACAATCACTGGGGGCCAGACTGCACTCAGCAGTGCAAATGTGAGAATAGAGCTCTCTGCAATCCTGTGAAGGGGACCTGTGAGTGTCTTCCAGGGTTCAGAGGACGATACTGTGAGGACTCCTGTCCAGCTCGCACCTTTGGGAAGGACTGTCTGCAGAGCTGCAAGTGTGGGACTGGAGGATCCTGCAATAAAACAACCGGCGAGTGCATATGTCGGGATGGATACACTGGGACTTTGTAAGTGCAATAAAAAAAATAAATAAAAAGATATTAAATAGGGTCTTTGCCTATGAGGAGATTCATTAAAAAATGCTTTGTTGATTTTGTAAATAGAGAAGTGACAGTAAAACTGACTGTAAAAGCCACAAACCAATAAGTAACGTTCACAGTTGGGTCATGCCAAATTTTAATTTTTTATTATTAATTAATGTATTATTTTTAAGTTAATACATTTCATCCTGACAGGAAAATGAATAAATGTACTATGTGTCATGGCAATTCATCCAGTACTTTTTTGTTAACCAACTGGTGATGCCAGAAAAGAAGTCGGATGATCATCAAAGGCCGTAGGCTTCATCCTCTGGAGACCATGAAAGTTTATACAAAATACCATGGTGATTCAGCCAATCCGAGTTGCTGAGATATTTAAGTCTGATCTGAAGCCAACAGACTAACTTTGCCATCCGCAGAGCCACTGGTGTAGTTGCAGTTAACACAATGTTCTCTTTGGTACGAGCCGTTTTTAGAGAATGCGCAGCTAATTATTTTACTGAGGAGACACTTGATACCCTCACTTCATTGCACACCACTTCATTACTTCACTTTACTTCATTATCTTTTCTCATGAGGTCTGTCAGGCACTCATCTGTCTGTTCCAAGTTATTTGTTTCCACAACTTAATTTTAAGATGGAAAAAAGACCATGTACTATAATCCATGAGTCATCTGTTACGCCCTGTTTTTAGATGCCCCTGAGGATGATTAAGCAATGAAAATTCTTCCCCACAAGATATTAGTGGACACTCTTGTATTGCCAGAGTGAAGGCACAACCACTTTGAGCTAAATAAAAAAGGGGGCTTGGCAAAACTGATTATGGGATAAATCTCCTTGATGAATTAAGTATATTTGAAGTCTGTCCATGTTATTACACCTCAAGGGCGTATTAAAAAATATAATATCCCAACAACAGGTAGTTTCAGCCAAGTAATGTGATTCGTTGAAGGCACGTTCCAGCCGTGCTGATGAATCCCACAGTGCTGTTGTAATGCCAAGTCTTACAGTAATCATGGAGCTACTGTTGGTGCTTTTCTTTCTCTCTCTTTTTTACTGTTTCTGCTACATTTCTTCTTAGTAGTGAGCAAGACTGTAATTTGGCTGTATGAACTGTTAAACTGTTAAATCTATCTGCATTCAACTGATCTGGTGTTCCAAAATTTCTGAACTTTTAAGATATGGAAGTGTTGACATCGGTGTTGTATTGAGTGGTTGAAGACGTGCTCAGATTGTGTTGCCAGGCTTCAGTCTTCTCTACCATCACTGTGATCTCCTTTTCCAAAATAGTATATTGTTCACCATAAAAATGTAGTTAAATTCAAGTACAAATCTAACAATATCTTTATAAATGACACCCCTTCATTCAAAATCTTACTAAATATATGCAAAGCAGTGTTTTGCTAAAGAACTATTTAGGAAAAACAGAAATGATTATGGCCCACTGTGTGTGTGCAGTGTGTTGCAGAGACCTTGTCCTCTGCCTGTGTTTTCTTATTTTCTTGTTATTTTGCAGTGTTCAGGACGTCACCAATTCTGGAGACAGATTATCAGTTGTTGAGTCTCATTCCCAGGTCACCAAATATTGATTTGTTTGGGTTGGTGGCCAGTTGATGCCCAGGGAATGAAGCTCTTTCTCTGACATCAATTACTGGTGTTATTAATTGCAACCAACATATCATGCATATGGCTTTAAATAAAAGTACAAAGGTATACAGAAGATGCAACAAATTCTAATTACCAATTAAATATACTAATTCTTACACCGCTGGGTAGCTGGTCAGTGTTCCCCTGGGATGAATAAAATCTTATCTTAATATATAATGATACATCACAATTTATTGGTCACTTACTATACTTACTATATCTTTTACAATTAATCTGAATCTAATCTAATAAATGTAGTAGAATAGAAAAAGTGCAATACTTGTATCTGAATTATAATGGACTAGATGTATAAAGCAGCAGAAAAAAGAAATACTGATGCAGAAGTACCTCAGAATGAAAATGCAATATTTGAGCAAATGTACTTTAGAAAAACTGAAAACAGCCTGCTGGCCTTCAGTGTCAATGCTTGAGTCCTTGGGAATGTCCCAGGACACATGGAGTGTTTTTTTTTTACCGAAGTGGTCCATTAAGCATCCACTTCATCCTCTCCCCACAGCTGTGACAAGAAGTGTCCCAGAAAATGCCAGGCAAGATGCCCCTGCCAGAATGGTGGCATCTGTAAGGGCAAAGGGATCTGCGACTGCCCCCCTGGATGGACGGTACGATCTCCAGTTAAATCTGTAACTGTGTTTCTGGATTTTGAATTGGCTCACGTGTTACATTCCAGCTGGCTCCAAACTCTGGACAAGCTACGTCTTTTTCCTAACACTGACTTATCTCTAAGGACAGTCTAAGAGGCGACCTGTCATTTCTGGAAACATGCAAAAGGTCTTCCATGGACGTGAAACATTCATTGCTCTTTGTTTTTGGAAGGCATGAGAGGAGAAGTGATTGTGATCCCATCTGAGAGTAAACTAACTGATTATTTTCTGATTAACTGTGTCAGTTGTAAAGTTGCTGTGCTGGTGTGTCATTCCTGGTTTTGCAATGAAACATCTGTGTTCACTTTGCAATCCTTTCCGCCTCGTCATTGTTTTTTTCCTTGTTACTCTGTAGGGTGAAGTTTGCACAGAGCAATGTCCAGAGGGACGGTTTGGACCACACTGTGCTGAGGAGTGTGTCTGCCACAACGGGGGCAAATGCGACCCCAAAACCGGACAGTGCAAGTGTGCTAAAGGCTTCACTGGTAACAGGTGCATATGTACAAGTGTTTCATGTCATTTGTGCCAAGAGACAGATTCCTTCTCCATGACGAACGGTGAAGCAAAACACATAACTGTTGCCTAAAACCATTATTTAAAGCTCAGACTGGGGAAACCTTGTGGGGGGGGTCATATGTCCTTTAGCATCACAGACCTGATGGGTTGGTTGACACGAGCATGCTGTGTGCGGTTTACTGATGTCAGATCTCCTGATTTTCAGTCACAGAACTGTCAACTGTGGACTGGTTGCACAGTAGACTTCTTAACTTGACAGACGGAAAAACACATGTGGACTTAATAACAGTAATCAGAATTAGTATCATTGACACTGAACCAGCACACACAAGAGTAGGACCTCCCCTCATAATGCAGTCATTAATACACCTGTGTGTCTCCTGACATGTCAAAATGTCTGCTGTGCAACCAGTCTGTTGCAGCTTTTCTGTCAAATATAATTCATTATAACTGTTTAACAGAGACCAGAGACATACAAAAAACAGTCGTGGCCAACATCATAACTGGCTAACCACAATACAAAATGGAAGTTTAGACTGGGCTTGTGGTTCATGTGCAAATCAGCAACAGACTTGTGCTTTACTTTCCACTTGTCCAGCTCTTCTGTGCATCCCTACAACCTTCTGTGTTGCTGTCCTCAGGTGCAACGAGGAGTGTGCTGCAGGCACTTATGGTGAGGACTGTAAAGGTGTGTGTGACTGTGCTAATGGTGCACGCTGCTACAACATCGATGGAGGCTGCTTATGCGAGCCAGGTTTCAGGGGACCACACTGCAGGGACAGGATGTGTGCACCTGGCAAATATGGCATGCACTGTGAACGCACCTGTCTCTGCCAGGATAAACACACGCTCAGGTGAGTTATAACTCAAGCTTTTGTCACTGGAAGAAGAAGTGTTTGACCTCTTTTTCTGAGTGTGACTCTGTAGGAAGAAATAATCCAATTTTGGTTAAGCTAAACCTCAGTGAGCAGAGCCAAAGAGACACAATTTTGGGAAAGTTAGCTAGCTACTGGCTGCCGCATTTAGACCTTAGCTCATCCACTTGTTAGACACCAGTCCTGGCTGGTGAGCTCAGTTTTTTCAGATTTCTGCTGCTTTTTATTGAAGGTGGTTTACCCTAAATAGTTCACAAACTAAGTTCTCCATCAAGACTTTCTTCATAAGTATATTTTTTCATATAAATCTTACCCGTGTGAGCCTTGTCCAAGTATGTTTTCAAGTCCCTGACACCACATGCTGGAAGGCCTGATGAGCTTGTTGCTGCCACCTGTGACCATAAAAATGACTTGAAGTAATGGGTTGGCTGTACAGCAAACATTTGGACTTCAAAGCAGGAACAATGCAAGTGGACTTAATTAAAACACGTCAAAATGTCCGCTGTGCAATCAGTTCACTGTGTCTGGTTAACTCCTTAAAGTTTTTGGTGGCTTTCAACTGTCTGAAAGCCACCACTGTAAAATATTTAAGTGTGGTCAAAATTACTGCTGTCCTCCAAAATTGGTTTAATTCCTACTGAAGGTCAGCAGGCTAGCTAACTCAACGGGCTAATAAGTGGCTTAGGTTGAACCAAAGCACACGTTAGCTGATTGTTAGCTGTAAACTGGCAGCTCAGTCGCTTGTTAGTTAGCTCCTCTCCCAATTCTTACCTGTTTTCAAAAGCCTTTGCTTATCTGAGTAGTTTCATACATTCTGGCCACGCAAACACACAGTAAATCCACACAGGTGTTTTCATTTTAACTGGTTGGACCTCCTCTCAGGGCCAGCACACCTGACAAACACCTTTGGGTTTTAGCTAACTGGCTCAGATAAGATGTTTTCAGTGTAGAAGTGCTCAACATATGTATGGAGGAATCTCAACATTTGTGTTTTTGTAGCAGTTTCATCATATTTCTGTCTTTTTTTCTTCTTTTTTTTTGTCCAGCTGTCACCCGATGAAAGGAGAGTGCACATGCCAGCCCGGGTGGGCAGGACTGTTCTGTAATGAGACCTGCCCTCATGGTTTCTACGGTCATGGTTGCCTGGAGCCGTGTCTGTGTGTGAATGGAGGGGTGTGTGATAGTGCCACCGGCCAATGCCAATGTGTGCCCGGGTTCATGGTGAGCGCTGGAGTCAGTGGGTTAATAATAATAAATCAAGTTAATTCATTTTCCCTTTGACTTTCTGTGCTGGTACATGGTACCTCTTGAATGAGTGACCATTTTTTACCATATGTTCACCATATCTATTATGTGCTCTCCAGGTTTATGTTTTAACTTAATAATATTATTTATTATTACAGGGGATTCACTGTGAGAGTACATGTAAAAGTGGCACCTATGGCAAGAACTGCTCCCTGGAGTGCTCCTGTGACAACCATGTTGACTGCTCACCCACTGACGGGACTTGCTTCTGCAAAGAGGGTAAAGTCTTGGACAGTCAGTTCTTGATTTCTTCTTGATAGAATTGTGAATGTAAGACTGAACCAAGACTAGTGAAATAATCCTTGGTGTGCCTGCAGGCTGGAGAGGGTCTGACTGTTCCACCCCCTGCTCTGAGGGAACCTGGGGCCCAGGATGCAATGCCACCTGCCACTGTGCCAACGGGGCAAAGTGTAATGCTGCAGACGGATCCTGCACTTGCACAGCTGGATGGCGGGGGGCGCGCTGTGACCAACCCTGCCCGGTAAATGCCTGGATATGAGGCTTTATAGTTTGTTTATGAAGTGATAGAAAGTTTGTAGGTTGAGAATTGTAAACCAGTGTGAATTTCCATGACATGCCTGGGTTTTTTAATGCAGAAACTCCTTTAGTCAAAGAAAATTTTCTCTTTTGATAGCCACTAAACCCTGGGCACAAATGCACAATGCACAGGGAGTGGATTATACCCTGAGTTTGTTATATGAAACTCAATTTATCCTTTAGCTTGTGATCTTTTGAAAAAGAGTCACCTGTACACAGATGTAGGTAGACAGACAATAATCGGTATTATTTCATGAAACTTTAAGAGTTAAGAATTTTGGTCATAAAGACTTTTGTCACATAAATAGGGAGGTGAGATAAGATGTAACTTTATCAATCCTCTTATATGTTGGAAAAAAGTACAAATTAAGATGCAACGGTTTCATTAACAGATTCAGCTTTGATAAGACTAATACACAAATCATAAGGCTGATAATTATTTAAAACATGTCAGTTGTGATTGGAGTGTCTGTTGAAATGTTGTCCAGCTTTTCATCCCTTACCTCGCCCTCTGTACGCTTTAATCCATGTTTTTGGCATGTGCCCCTCTTGTCTTTGCCACGCCAGCCCACCAGGCTGCCTATGAAACAACACTCTGCCAGTGTAGTATTTTGTCTGACTCTGACTGAGCTGGCCGAGCGTTGAAGAGATTCCCCGGATAATTCTTTGTCCGTTGGCATTTGTTCACATGTGCAGATGGGCACGTTTGGGCCAGGCTGTCTGAAGAGGTGTGATTGTGTTCATGCCGATGGGTGCCAAGCTACCACCGGGGAGTGCCACTGTCTGCCAGGTTGGTGGGGTAAGTGATGACGTCCTCCTGGTGTCGCTGCCAGCTTGGCTCTGGTGCCACAGATAAATCTGGTCCAACAGAACTAAAGTGAGCCTGAGGTTTAAAAGCACTCTCTCTCCCTTTGATTCTGATTGGACTGTTGACCACCACTAACTGCATGCATTTGCTCGTTAACTTCAAATCACCCACACTTTACCTTACTGACAACCTTTATTCTTATTATTAACCACTGACCCGTTAAATTGTATAATTCCTGTATTTATTGTCAATTATTTTTCTATTTCATTTGCTGTTCTTTTATCTTAAATCTTCAGCCTTCTACAGCTATTGTTCACCAATTGTCTATTTATATTTTGTTTATTGCCTTCTATTTGTATACAATTTGTTGGTTTTGTTTTTAAATGATTGTTAAGCACTTTGGACGGATGTTTTTTGAAAGGTGCTATATATTATATTATATTATATTATATTGGTTATCTATCACAGAGTTTGTTTGTTTGTTTGTTTATTTATTTTTGTTTTTTTATATTAATATTGTTGTCACATTCATTATTGGAGGAACTACAAAGCAATACTGGAATTTAAAAATACAATCCTACTTCCTTGCATGAAAGTAGTCGTACAGAAAAAAAAAATCTGAATGCTGTATTATTATCTATTGGATTATTATTGCTAACACATTACAATACATCATGTTTAAAGATCATTTTATTGTAGGTGTTTATCAAGGTGGAGCCAATTTCATTTTGTTTATATACTGCTGGGTGTTTTAATTAATTAATAACAAAGCATCATATTTTATAAAATGATCAGTTTTCTATGTTAAAGTAACCATTAACTCAAACTGTTAATGGATTAAAACATGTCAAACCACTCAGTTTTACACATTATATCTGTTTATTTTTTGCTGAAGTAAATTTATTATTTAGTTTTTTTTGTTTATAAATTCTAAATTTCAGGACTTGGGCGGAGTGTGGGTAAATAGAGTTGATCTCCGCTGTAGTATTGTTAATTTTACTTGAGTTAAGGATGTGATCACACTGAGTGATCTTGAATGTCTCTTGGGATCAATAAGGTATCTATCTATCTATCTATCTAGCTGTCTATCTATCACTGTTGGCCTGCACTGTTTGTTCATCCACCCTCCGTTTTCCCTGCAAAGGTTCCCGTTGTAGCGAGCCGTGTTCAGAGGGCCTGTGGGGGCGCCACTGCAACCAGACCTGTTTCAAGCATTGCCCCAACAGTGACACGTGCCTGAGGGAAACTGGAGCGTGCGTGTGTCGTCCAGGCTACTGGGGAGTCACCTGTCAGAACAGTGAGTGCTGTTGTCAGCCCGCTGACATGCAGCAAACGTCTGATGAGATCAAAACCAGATGTGCACTGGATTTACTGCGCAACATCTGCCTTGGCTCACACTTTTATCTCTTCGTCTGCCAGAATGCAGAGCTGGCATGTATGGCGACCAGTGCAGCATGTCCTGCCCATCCTGTGGCCAGTCGTACCGCTGCCACCATGTAACAGGAGAGTGTGATTGCCTGCCGGGATACACCGGAGCCAACTGTGATCAAGGTTGGCATTGACATCAGTAATCAAATCATCCAAACTCATATACGCAAGGTATAAATATTACAGACAGTAATGTTGCATATGATGCTGTGTGTTTTACAGTTTGTCCAGCTGGCTACTATGGCAAACTGTGCTCTGAAGTGTGTATCAACTGTGCCAACAACTCCACATGCGACCACCGGGACGGTCACTGTGAATGCTTGCCTGGCTGGACTGCAACTGACTGCTCCATACGTGAGTGCAACATCATGTAGCAACTGTAAAAGTGCTTTTTCAGGAGGATAGGTTCCATTGGCTAACAGGAAGTATGACCGATGAGAGAGGAGTACAGCTGATTGTTGTTGTTGCTTCCATCAGAACGTAGCATCTGAGTGGGTCTTTTAGTTATTATCTTACTGGTGTTATGAGTGCAACAGCTCCAGTTATCAACCAACGTGTCTTGCATGCTCTCTTAAGTGTTTACATCATCAGTTCATTTGCTGATTATTTTTCTTAGTTCATCTACAAAATGTCAGAAAATAGTGAATATTTCCATTTGTAATTTCCTACAGTGCTTTAAGAGCTTTATTTAAATTTCCTTTTTTTTTGTTTGACCAACAATGTAAACCCCAAACATATTCAGGTTACTATCCTATATGACAAAGTAAGGCAACAAATCTTCACTTTGGAGAAAGTGAAGTCAAAGAGTGTTTGATATTTTTGCTTGAAAAGAAGACTGGAAAAATTAATTGATTTACTAAGATTGTTGCAGCTTAATGTTCTGTTGATGGACTAATCGCAGCTGTGCGGTCTAGTGTTTCTCCAAAACTTACATCAGAGTTCATTTCGACAGATAAATGGAACATTATTGTCTTTACACCACGGTTAAACACTGTTCACATGTGTCTGATATGTGATGTGTACCTTGTGTTTTCCAGCCTGTAGTCCAGGACGGTTCGGAGCCTTCTGTTCTCAGACTTGCTCCTGTCCAGCTGGCCACATCTGTGATCGATTTACTGGAGACTGTGTGTGTGAAAGTGGAGGAGATGACTGTAAACAAGGTATTGATACACACAGGTTTTCCCCTAAATATTGGATCAAATACATTGTTACCTACTGTCACTGAAGTTTGTCTTTTCCTTAAGAAGTTTTGATTAGAAAACTTCCATTTATAAATTCTGTGGCTTCTGCAGCTGTCTTTGTCCCATCTCAAAGTTAATGAAATCTGCCTCAGCTGTTGTACTTGAGTTCTCTTCCCTCCTCCTGTTTGGCAGACTCGTCTGAGCAGTCAGGGAGCGTTATGGTTCCTCTTCCTCCTGGTGAGAGGGAGTCCTGGGGAGCCATCGGTGGCATCGTCGTGCTCGTCATCCTGGTGGTGTTGCTGCTGGCCCTGCTGCTGCTCTACCGCCGCAGGCAGAAAGACAAACAGAACAACACGCCGAGCGTCTCCTTCTCCACCAGCCGCACTGTCAACTCTGAATACGCTGTTCCAGGTGCAGCACAGTAGTCAGATCTTTGCAGTAATACAGCCGATCATGATCATGTGCAGATGGTTACACGGGCACAACACAAGAGCCACAAACTTTGAGCAACAATCCACTTAGTCTTCCTGCTAAAGTCTCCTTCTTATCTAACTTGCCATCATGAACACTTTTCCTGTGCTTTAGCCAACAGTCACAAGCAAAAAGTGCACTGCTGTTCTCAGTTTGCTCATTAGAGAGCCAATTAGCTGCTCAGCTGCAGCACATTAAGTCGCAGTCATGTCAGTTATGACTGGACAGTTGTGATGGGACTGGAAACCTACTTTCAGGTGTCACCCCAGCTGGTGAGATTCTTAGTCTTTAATACCACTGATAGAAACATCAAGTTTTATTTCTACTTCAGGCCTCGGCCTGCCAGCTGCTGAACTTTTTTCTTCCTGTTAACACTATCAAGCGGGGTGTTGACGTTATTTGGGATGGCACGGTCTTAAGACTGCAACATTATCAAGTCTAAATATTCTCATGTTTTGTGAGGCACGTTGCCTTTAATTCCGCCTGATATATTTGGTAAACTTCACAACTAGATAAAAAAAGAAGCTTGGATTTAGATTTTTCCTCGTCTGCATGTGTTTTTAATTATTTGTATATGGTCGAGTGAAACCAGTTTCAGTCCCAGGCAGTCAATATAAGGTAACGTAGAGATGTGTTTTCTTTGGGGAATGTTTAACATTTTTTAAAAGAAATTATCATTACTTTTTGATGTATTTATAGATGTTCGTGGTAATGATGTGGCTTTGGTTTTATCTCACTGTTGTGTTTTTGTAATTAGTCATCCACAGAGATGCATTTTATTGACCTTGAGGTAATTTTACTGCAGCAGACGTGATTCCATGTGTTTGTTTTGGCCTACAGATGTTCCTCACAGTTACCACCACTATTACTCCAACCCGAGCTACCACACACTGAGCCAGAACAGGCCTCCGCTTCCACACCTCCCCAACAACCACGAGCGCACCATCAAGGTGAGCTACATCAGCTCAGCGATCTGACACGTTTCAGGCCTCATGACAACCGTGGTGCAGTCCTGTGGCAAATATGTAATTTATCCAGTCAACAACAGCTGGCAGCCGTGTTTTTAGGGTCACGCTTCAAAAGCAGATTTTAACTGGGCCTGTTTTCTTTGGTTTGATGATTTCTGATTATCATTGTTGCGTCTGTCATACAGAACACCAACAACCAGCTGTTCTGCAGTGTGAAAAACATGGACAGGGAGAGACGTGGCCTGTTCGGCGTGGAGACCAATGCCACACTACCTGCGGACTGGAAACACCACGAGCCCCGCAAAGACTCAGGTCGGTCCGGGTGGTTCTGCGCTGCACGATTCACATTAAGGATCAGTCGTTTCACGTTTTTTCCATTTAGAGGAGACAACTTATGCAGAGAGACCTGCAGCACCAGAGTAAAATGAAATGAGTGGATTAACATTTACAAGCTAATAAAACCGATTTGGTTTCCTGACCTCCTGACCACAGCTTCATAAAAAGAATCAGTTAAACCTGCAACTTACCGCTAGTATAACCTGCTTACACACCTAAACATATTTCCTTATACTACGTGTTAGTGGAAAGCTTAGAGTCTTAATAGTAGAAAAATCTACTATTAAGACAGCCAGAAAAATCTTAATTTTTGTTTGTTAAAGACGTTTCATATCAGCACCCTTAAAGTATCAGCTTCAGAATAACCATCCCTGTATTGATAAAGGCCTTCAGAAACCCCAGATGTGACCACAGATGGAGGTTAAATGTTGAGAAATTCAGGTTAGAGACATGCAGTTACAGCTGAGAAAAAAGCATTAAAAAGTTCTCCTTTTATACAGCCCACACAAAAGTTTATCGACCATCACATTTCCTTTCAGTCCACAATGTGGATTTGAAACTATAAAAAAACAATAAGGACTTTGTAAAAAGCGATGGTTGCGCTGCCAGATTTCACTCACCTGGTACCGATTTTGCAGGTTTCAGTGCATCTTATCTGCTTTTGATTAGTTTGCTATAAATGAAAGGGGGGATTTGTTTTTTTATTGTTAACAGGAGCTTTTGGAATCGACCGGAGCTACAGCTACAGCGCCAGCCTCGGAAAATATTACAACAAAGGTAGTTTATCAGCCTGTTTTCACCCTTTTTCCTCTCCTTTGACCTAGCAAACCAACATCAAGGTGATGCTACACAAAGGTTTACGACTACATCAGCATTAGCTGCATAAACACACAAAAGAGAGAGATTTTAATGTATGTACGCCCATATAGGAAAGTGCAACTCATGGTTTTTGTAGTCACGTTAGCGGTATTGTTGATTATGCTAGTGTGTCAGGAAGTGAGTCAGTCCACCATTTTGAATCCAGACTGAACTATTTTGACAAGTACAAGTGATGCATACATTAAATTGTAACAACCCCATCTTTTTTTCATCCGGCGCCATCATTAGGTCGCCTGTCCTCGCCTTTGGTGTTGGTGCTAATTAGCAAATGCTAGCATGCTAAACTAAAGGAGGTTTTCTTTAAACCATCTCAACTGAAGAAAATAAAAGCATCTTATACTCATAACTCAGGAACTCATAATAAATCATAAAGCATAAATATTTTGGAAAATGTGCAGGAAAGTGTTTTGAAGTCAAAGCCCAAACCAGAGTTTTTTTTTTTCTTTTTAACCTGTGATTGTGCTGTCGCGCTGTGTCGTGACTCTCCATGTGTGTTTTAACTTGTGTTTTAACTTGCGTCTCGTTGCTTCCTGTGTGGTGACAGAGCTAAAGGACACGGTGGCGGCGAGCAGCAGCTCTCTGAACAGCGAGAATCCTTACGCCACCATCAAAGACCTGCCCGGCCTGCCTGGCCTGACCGGCCTGCCCTTCTGCCCGCCGGAGAGCAGCTACATGGAGATGAAGTCCGCCGTGCCCAGAGAGCGAGCGTACACCGAGATCAGCCCGCCTCCGTTCAACACGGCCACCCTGCGCCGAGGTCAGTCAATTAAAAAGCATGAAAAATGCCTCACCCCTCAACCTTTAATCAAAATCAGGCTACACACTTGCTGACTCATCTGAGAAAGCTGAGACTTGAATAAAGACTTCCCACCAGTCAGACATGAGAGCAGGATTTGCCCTCTGACAGATGGGAAGGATGAGCTTCCTGAAGACGGACCCTGATGAGAGAACAGCCGTTTACATGGAAATGGAGGAAAGACGGTGAAAGGAAGAGGAAGAGCGGGAGAGAAGGAAAAGCTTGGCAGAGGATGTTCTTTTATTAGTCCTGCGTTCTTAGATTAATGGACATATCAGCTTGATGTCAGAGATGAAGGAGGAGTGAAGGAGGACAGTGAGAGAATGTTGTAGTCTTATCCATCCATGATTTATTATTGTTATTTATTGGAAACAGAAGGCTGATAGAAAATCACGAGTTTTGTTTGTGCAAAACAGGAGTCATGTATATATAGATAGATAGATACTTTATTGAACAAGGGGGAAATGGAAGAATTATATATATATTAAATTTAGGAGTATTAGAAAGCAGCTCTCATTTGTTTTGTTCTCATCTGTTTCTCCACAGAACGTCAGAGTTCCCTCGGTCACGCTCCACCTGAGGAACCCCAGAATCACTACGACCTCCCGGTGAACAGCCACATCCCGGGACACTACGACCTGCCGCCGGTCCGCCGACCCCCCTCCCCCAGGAGAACAACTCAGTGACAGCCTGCGCAGCCGAGCAAGTTTCCCTCCTCCTCGTCCTCTTCCTCCTCCTCCTCCTCCTCCTGTTTGGGGACGACTTCAGGCTGCGCTCGCAAATGAAGAGCAAACTTTAGGCTGTTGTGAAGATCAGAGCTGTAGACCACCCACAGAGCAGCGGCGAGGCGCCCGTCCCGCAGACGAACCACTGTTTACAGTGGATGCCCCCCACCCCTTTCAACTCAACACTGCCCCACTGTGGGCTGAAGTGGTACTTGCTTCAAAGTGACAGGCTTGACATCCAGGCTGTGGTGAGGAAGGCTGGACTGTGGTGACGCCAGCCGGTCTTCAGCTGCACTCACCTCCCATGGGAACAGATACGCCACAAGACTGTGCAACTTGGCAGCAACTTGGGAATGTTTCATTGAATTTTTCCTCATGTTTTGCTTGCTACTGACCGGCTTTTATCAGAATTCAGTTTTCTTCTGTCTTCATAATCAAAAATGACTAATGTAGACGTTTGAAGTTTCTGTTTTGCTTTTTTATTACATTTTCAAAGTCAAGACTTTTTTAACAGGCAGCTTTGGATGAACCCATCACAGCTGGACATTTAATTTCCTCACCCAAAAAAAGGAAAGAGACAAAGTTAATGGGACTAAATAATGCAGAAAATGCTGCCAGAGTCTCTTGTCTGTGATGCATTATAAAAAATATTGCTTCATGTGCTGGTTGCTGAAACCAGAATACCAAAGATTTGTTCACCTCCAGAAGGCCCAGTGCAGTTTAAAGATAATTCATGTCATTATTTCTTCCACATGTAGAATTTAGAAATGCAATGATTCACATCCTCTCGTTTGTTGAAACAAATGTGGCTCTCTTATTGCTGCTCAGATGAAAACTTTGTAAATATAGAGATAAATATATTTTTAGCTTCACAGTAATGTAGAACAGTCCTATTTTAAGATGACTGTGTTCATAAGGGGTTTGTGTGACCAAACATCATACACATTCGAGTATGAATCGAGTGGATGCCAAAAGCTCAGTGTTAGCACAAACAATGTTTACGCTGTTAAAAATAATCCAATGGAAACAAGCCAAATCAAAGAAGCATTATGAATGTCAGTGCTGTGTCCTGCAGCAACCTTTATGTGGCATTTAAAGGGCCAGTTTACCCAAAAGACACAAAACATTTTTACTATCTTCAGAGCCCTCCATCGGTTTATCATCACATTCCTCAAACATTGTCGGACTCACGATGTAAAGTCTGAAAAACATTGGTGCCTACATTACCCATCATGCAACAGTGCAACCTCCAACATTATGCAGATTCAGGTTTGCTGTGCTAGTAGCAGCTAATGTAGCCTGGAGCTGCTAGCCTGGAGCATAGATGAAGAGGGCTGATAACGTTTAGCATTTTTTAACTTGTAGTTTTCAGCCTCAAGTGACATCACTTGAGGCAACTTCTCTCAACCACAAAAGGCTTCAGACAACTTTTGTGAGATTTCTGCTGCCACCCCAGCGTTACTGTGAGACGTTTTGCTCTTGTAGTGAAACGCAGTCCATATGAAACCAGTTGACCGTTTGTTCTGGTGTTTTGTTTTGTTTTTTTTCAAAATTTTCAATGTTGTGAGCACCACAAATCAAATTAAATGAATCGAATTGACTTCCATTCACCTCCATTTTTTATTGGACGCAGAAATATGACACTTAAAAAAATGGACAATTTGAAACCAAAACTATCCGCATGGCCAGATACTGCGTGTGTGAATTCAGCTCATGAATTCACCAAGTAGCCTCAAACTATGTAAACTATTGCAGTCAGTTTGCTTTAACGTTTGTTTGTTTTTTAAGGCCTGTGTTCATGTTTTGTCATTATTTCTCAAAACTGTATTTAATCAAAATCTTGTGTTTCCTGTCAGTTACATTATAGAAACCCTGTGTACCACAAAGAATGTACATTGAGCTTTAAATGCTATAGTTATGGGCAGCGCTTCAGTTTTTTTTATGTATGGCCATATATTTTTGAATGTATCCATGGCAACGTGTGTATATAATGTAAATAAAACTGCTGCACTTTTCATCTCTGGTTTTGAATGACAATCTTCTGTATCAAAGAAATAACTACAAGAGCCACAGCAACAAAAAAAGAAAAAAAATTACTCATTATTTTAGAAAAGAAAAAAATCATTTTATCAAATGATCCGTCCATAACGTTACAATAACAGCATCGTTTTGACAGAAATAACACAAATCCCAAGCAAATTACAACTTTGGCATGAAAGGCTTACAATAAGAAATCCCTTTGTATAACATTTTAATTCAAATGATCCACGAGGACTCTGTTTCAAGACTTTCAGGGAAGTTTTGTCACATAGAGCACGTGTGTGGTTTGAACCTGATTTTCTATCATCTTGGTTCTTCATTAACTTGAACTAACACTGCACACAAACGCTGAACAAAACCCTGGAAACAAGAGGAAGTGTTGTACAGGAAGAAGTTTCTTTCTGGTTTACAATCAAGACAGACAGGCCTCCGAATAGCCTGACCACACCCTAAAACTGATCCGCACTCGGGGTTGATTTGGTTAACATTTGCATAAACTATGTAATTACATACAGTAACTGTGTCTCATAAATTTAAGGTGCATATGAGATAAATGCCAGGCGTTGTGAATCTGAATCATAGAGGCCAAATACTAAACATCTTTGGAGCTGGCCATGTCTTTAATGATTGTCATAGTCTTTTATTTCAGGCACTTCGGGAATCATAGTGTCAAAATCAGACAAGCTGCTTAAGGCAAAAAAAGAAGAATACAAATAGCATCTATTAAGTATAACAGAAAAACAAAGCTATCAAGTATTATCCATAAATGCTTTGATATATTTTTTGAGTGGAGAATAACTGAGTTAAGCTGCCAGACTACAGTAAAAATCTACCTGCTGTGCATATTTGGCAAAGCCCTCAATAAAAGCAGCGCATGAAGCCACAAGTCACTAAGTATACAAAACCCCACGATCCTACTCAGACTCCAAAACCACGCCGGGGATTCAAAGCCACTAAGCTTAGAGGAAAAGTCAGGGGTTGGGGGAGCCCTTATGACCAGTTCTCAGGAGCAACACAAAGGACAGCTGACAGTCACAAGACTGCGATACGAGGCAGGTGTGCAAAGAACAGCAACTGTTCACCATTGTTTATGTCCACTAAAAGCACATTTGTATCTGTAAAAAAATGCTTGTTAAAATGCTTCCAAAAACTACTGCTGCACCCTGTCAACAGCAGCAACATCTCTCTGTTAGAAGAGTCATAGTGTTCATTTGAGTGAAAAAGCTGAAAATTCCTATAAATATATACTGTATATGTGACACTAAATATGTCCATAAAGACCCTAAACGTAGTACCTATTCCTGATATTTCCGCAGGTAAATAAACAAAAACAAAAAAAGACCGCATTTTCATGTCATAATAACAAAACTTCAGAATTTCTTTCTTTTTTTCAAAACAAAAAAACACATCCAAATGCAGGTCAAACTGAAATACACCTGATTAACTGGGTATCAGCACACAATAATTCCTCATTCCAACACAAGTTCAAAAACATAACCAAATACGTTTCTCCAGGGTCGAGCTGTCGATTGCAGAAAAATGAAAATATATGTATATATTCATCTCAAATAATTATTTTCTCTGTGTGCACCGCAGCTGCCCAACGTAATATCCACAAACTGTAGAAAATGTGCTGCGACATGTTTGTCTAAAGCCAAAGAACCTGCTGAACACCCTGAGCTTATTAGTACTTTTGGCTATTTTTTTTTCTTTTCCAATAGTTCACAAAAAACACTTAACGTCTATCTATTTTATATTTACTCTAATTTCCTCTGCAGCCTATATAAAGATAGCACAATACTTTACAAATACGAGGAGTATAAATCTGAGTTGTAAACATCACGGTTAACGTCTTCAGTAAAGATTTTGATCTACTCGATGGGCGACAAACGTGACAAGCGAACCCCGCGGGTTCGTCCTCCTGCCGTCTGTACGGGCTGCAGAGACCGACTGCTGACAGGGTTCACTAAGTGTGCGTGTTCAGTGTTGACAGCCTGGCCATTAAATGTGAAACCCCGGATCGAAGCACAAGCACTGGTCAAAGGAGCTGTGTGTGTGTGTGTGTGTGTGTGTGTGTGTGTGAATGAATGTGCAAGAAGAGCAGGATACAGTACAAGCATTAGCACAGCACACATGCAGTAACATAACTTGAATATAAAAAAAAAACAGACAAAAAATTCAAACTCAGATGCTGACTATAAGAATCCTGTGATCTCTGCCAAAAACCTCAGAGCAAATTTTAACCTGCAAATTAATCAGAATACAAAATAAGACGAGGGCATATAAAAAAAAAAAATATAAAGTCAAACATCCCAGCATCAGAAAGTGTTTCTCCTCTGTGGGCTACAGGGGCTGAGGCGCAGTCTGGGTTCTACATGATGGAGCAGTTCTCCGGCTTGACGCGGCCCTGAAGGAGGAAGTGACAGAAAATAAGAAAACCAAACCAAACAAATAAACTGAGAGGACAGTGAGATTATTGTTCTAAGCCGAGATAAAGGAGTCACCGGTTAGCCGCTCTGTTTAGTTTAGCTTTGTTTTGAATCAATGTACGATATTATCAACACAACAGTCCAATGCCATGATTTTCAAACAGATTAACTGTGTCAGTCAATAAAACCTAATGTTTTATTTAATGTCTGCGTGCTTCTCATGAAACTCTTGGAGAATTCCTCCGCGGACACAGCTGACCGTTTGGTTTATTTGAACGGTAATGTGAGCATGTAAGAGTTTTGCTTTGAAGCTCCAGAAAACCACTGAATTTTCATGTCTCGATGAGCCGTTTCCTCAATGGAAATTGTTTGTGTATTGCTACATCACACTACACAATGTGGATTAGTTGTTTCCTTATTAGAGATCAAATGCTTTGCACAGTACGTCACCTGCACTCCTACACACTCCTGCATCCTTCATTTTTCTAATAAAAGTCACATAAAGTCACATTAGCTGTGTAATTGTACGACTGTACAGTACCTGTCTGGGTTCGTTGGTGCCCATGAAAAAGGAATGTCCCACGAGGCCTTCAGGTAGACCCCCGCTGCTGCACACACCTGTGCCGCGGTCCGACGTCTGCCCGCAGGAGTCGCAGATCACCGTGCGGCTCCTCAGGTTGTACTCGTTGTCTGCGCCGCTCGTGCTGTGAGCTCCCTGCAGGGGGCGACACCCAACAGGGGGAGTTACGGTACTTAGCGCAGCAAGTCACACAGCGAGCTCACCGCTGTGTCGTTTCCGGTGTTTTATGAGCAGGCCTGAAGAGAAATCTTACCATGTCATCATCTTCATCATCATGGAAGAGGGTGCGCGTCACTTTCCTCATGGCCATTTCCTGATGAGAGAGTCAAGCCACAACACGATTCAGTTAAAAAGGAAGAGAAGCGCAAGGCAGGCTAAAAGAAATGCAGGTGAAGTCGGACCTCTCCGTTGGCGCTGATGAGGGTGGTCTGCAGGAGGTCGCCGGTGCCCCAGGAGTTCTGGTTCTTCCACACCAGGTCAGTGGGGGGGTTGTGGGTTGCATTGCCAGAGGCAGCCCAGATCTGCACATTCCCAAGGTCAAAGTTTGTATGAGACAGTCCAATTTAGGTACAAACAGTGGAATCAAGAAACCTCAGCGTAACTTACAGTGACTGTTCCACCAGCCTTCAGAGTGAACTTGTGGGGAAACTTGTAGGTGATGGGGGTGCCACTGCCTACTTGTCTCTTCACCTGCCAGTTGCCCAGAGATTGGTCCTGCAGGAGGGAAATGGAAAGAGAGAGGCAGGGCAGAAAATTCAGAAATAAAATCAAGATTTACGCTGGCCCATGAAAATGATTAATGGACTGAAACAGTGCAGGCTATAAACAGACCAAGCCTTCCTAGAAAACATACTCTGGCATCAAAAACAACAGCAGAATTTCTGACCCCATGATGGTTAGTCAAACTATGGAGCGTTAGTTATTTAGTATCATTACTGTAATGTAATCACTTTACCGCAGTTTTAAAGGCTTTGAAAAGGCTTGCTTACCTCGTCGGCCTTGTTGCTGAGACGGACGAACTTGCCCTCCAGGTCAACCTCGTCCACCGTGATGCGCCCGCTGGCTGAGGCGTGCTGACTAATGCGAGTCTTGGTCACGGAGCCCCCCGCCATGCTGGAGGTCTCGCTGTCATTGTCATTGAGGCGGCGCTTCTTGGTGATGCCCGTGCCGGACGAGTTGCGGCTGCTGGAGGCGGTGGCGGCGGACTGGAGCAGGCGGCTGGTGTGGCCGTGGCCTGAGGCGGAGGTCCGTGTCACTGTGACCTTGGTGGGCGGAGGGCTGGGTGACAGACGCAGCCTGAGGAGAGGTGGAAGAAGAGATGTCAGATAGAGACCAAAAGCGTCAGCATGCAGGCTCACACTGTTTATTCAAACGCCCTTTTGTGTGTCATCCTTACTGCTATAACCAACCTGCTGCGGTGACTGACTGATGAGCCCTGAACCTCAACTGATCAAAGAAGCAGACTCTTTGAATAATCTGCATCAAAACCTTTGCACCTCTCTGTAACTTCCCGATGACTGCTCTCCGCCTGCCTGCGTGTGCTTTCACTGAGACTGCATCTTGTTCGCTGTCAGCTTTCTGTGATGTTAATTGACTGTTTCTGTTGTTTTGTTCTTAACTATCACCAGCACTGTGCGAAAGAGCAGGTGTCAGGGCTACGGGAGAGAAGAAGATCACTTTTAATATAGTTTTAAAAAAACTCCTTTTGGGTTTAGAAAAACTGTGTTGTTACGTTCTTCAGGGAAATTAGTCTTAAGCTGCTGAAGCACTTCAAAACACACATGCCACAGGGCAGTGGATGTGCATACTGTTCTGTTAATACCACAATGAGTTAGATGTAATGGCCAAAAATATGTGGTCATCTGAATATTATATCCATAGACGATTGTTGACCATTTCATTCCAAAACTATGGGCATCAATCTGCTGATTTAACAGCCTCGCTCCAGATCTGAGCACCCAGCTTCAGGGATTTGATCCCATTCAGCCACAAGAGCATCAGCGAGGTCCAACATCAGGCTCGGTTCACAGTCGCTGTTCGAGCTCATCCCACAGCTTGCTGGATGGGGCTGAGCATCACAGGACTCGCAAACAGCTTCTTTTCATATGCCATAAGACTGCTTAACACTATATGATCACTTCCCCTCCTCCCCCACACATACACCACTCAGGACTACAGCCCATTTATTCACCGTGCAATATATTTATATTCTGTGCAATCTACAAAATTACTATTTATTACTAATACTCACTGTGCAATAATAATTACATATGTATATATCCTGACTGACTTTTTATACAAAATATCTCCTTTTTCAAGTATTTTTTACTGCATATTTATTGTGTATATATATTATATTTTTTACTTTTTTTTTCTTTTAAAGAATATTGTTGGTAATTCCTGCTGTGCTTGAGTCATTGTACCGAAATTTCGTTTGCGATGAAAATCCAAATGACAAATAAAGAAAGTCTAAGTCTAAGGACCTTCACCGAACTGTTGCAACAAAGTCAGAAGCACACTCTTGTCTAAAATATGGTATAACATTAAGACTTTCCTTCATCTGAATTAAGGACGTCCAAACCAGGAGGAAGCAGCCAGGAATCAAGAGAACACAAAAGCATGAAGACTGAGAGGTTGCATTTCATATTGATTCACTGCACTGTTGGCTAATTTCAGCTGATCTCTGCCCGACTGACAATCATTAGAGAGAGTCAAGGCTTTACTGTCTGAGTCCTGTCTCACGATGGCTATGTTTATTTTTTTCAGTAGTCTAGCTTCTGTTTCACAACAGCTTCACCTCTCCTCCTCTCCCTCCAGCAGCTTCCTGTAAGCATTAATCTCCATGTCCAGGGCCAGTTTGATGTCCAGCAGCTCCTGGTACTCCTCCAGCTGCTGCAGCATCCGAGCTCGGATCTCAGCCATCTCCTGCTCTTTATCCTCCAGCCGCCGCCGCATCAGGTCCCTCTCCCTCGCCAGGGTCTCCTCAAGCTCGCGCACCTTGGCCTCGCTCGCTGACAGCTGATTTAGAGAGAACACACACACACACAAAAGGTTAGTCAATTAAGTCCAGCCGATTAAGCAGTCTGTACTCTACTTACAACAGTACAAACAATGATTGAACAATGTGGCTCAGAGGGAAGAAAAACGGGTAAAAACTGGGTTTGGGAGCATTCGTGACATTATGAGTCACCCGCTCAGCAAAGTGGCCAGTGATATCAGCAGACAGATGGACCAGACAAGACCATGGACAAGGAGTGTGTATCAGTGTGTGTACCTGTTTCTGCAGCATGCTGAGCTGGCCCGACATGCTCTCCAGTCGAATGCGGGTCTGCTGCAGCTCTTCGTGGGCAGCTCCCATCAAGTGGCTGTTCCTGTCAGCTGACTGACGGGCGTTCTCCAACTGACGGACAGAGAGACAGTACAGTCTGCTATCGGGACGGGTTTGCCACACTCAAATTGTTTACTGTAATTCAGTTGATGTCACCGTTTAACGACGTCTTTTGAAGTCCAAACACGACTACGGAAACAAGCTTGTTGCTTGCTGGAATCTTTCTCATAAAGTTAAGTCAGTCAGAGACAATAACTGCCAACACAGATTTTCCCAAGATTCCCCACAAGACCAACCGAGTGTAAATCAATATTATGCATCACACGAATGCAAACAACTACACTCAGAAGAGGGTAACAGCCTCTCTGTTGACTCTAGGTGTTGACAGAGCTGCAGCATCACGATGTACCTTAGAGTTGTAGGTCTTCTCGACCTCCTCCTTGTACAGGCGGAACTGATCCTCCTGTTGGGCTCTCAGCTCGGCCAGGGCCTCGGCCAGCTTGCTCTCAAAGTCCAGCTGCCGCCCGCTGTCGATCTCCACCATGCGAGACTCATGCCGACGCTTGGACTCCCTCAACTCCTGCAGACACAGACAGGCTGGTGATGAGTTGTCAGTCTGAAGCGCACTTACTTTCAGTTTCCTGGATTTGCCACATGACAAGTCTAACTTTGACTTTGCTGATAGGAAGCTGATTTGACTTTCTCAACTCTTTATTACTTTTTAAGCTATGCTAAGAGCTATCTGTATTAATGTTTGATTTAATTTTTTCAGGCACTATAAACAATTTAAAAGACTCCACCTGCAGAAACCGTGTTCAATGGGCTTAACTGCACTGATTAGTCTGTCGCAGTGCAGTAATTACTTGTTTAGAAGTACAGAGTTCCAGCAAACAAATCTACTTCTGTGTTGACCTTTAAGCAGCTCCTGATCATTATGTTTACATTTGGAAAACACAAGTCTGCTGCAAGCTTTGGTCAGGACTTGACTCGCACCAGAACACTGTCAATACTGTGAGTTCATCATAGCAAGAACTGAAATCTAAGCATTCAATTTACAACTTGTAAATATTTTAGTTGTAGTACCGTGTTTTTATCATTTATGTGAAAATAAACTTGAGAAGCAAGAAAGTGCATCCGTGACACAGGGTCTGCATGCAAACAAAACAAGTGGAAGTGAATCAATATCCTGTGGAAAAGATGAAAAGTAGGACAGATGAATTGGACGGCTCAATAAAAATAGAAGCGCTAAGGTGAAGAGCGAGAACCTCGTTGAAGATGTTCTTCTGGAACTCCAGTTCCTCCTTCAGGGTCTGCAGGCGGTTCTCAGCATCCACTCTCCTCAGCATCTCATCCTGCAGCTGCCTCTTGGCATCAGCCAAGTTAACATCCAACTGGGAGGAGGGGGAGGAGGAAAGAGAACATGAGGAGGAGAGAAATGTTCTTAAATTCAGGCATGTAAGAAAAAATAAATCAAACACAGCTCGTGGTGTGATTCGTGCAGCACTGTTTGAGCTATGAACCCTTCTTTTAAGAGAAAACATGTAGTTCCTCAATGTGGCCAGAAGGTGGAGCAAGTCGACAACCGTCTCTGCGTCAGTCCTACAGTGAAATTCATTGATAAAACAAAGAGCAGTGAAGGCA
Source organism: Scatophagus argus (assembly GCF_020382885.2). Taxonomy (NCBI): domain Eukaryota; kingdom Metazoa; phylum Chordata; class Actinopteri; family Scatophagidae; genus Scatophagus; species Scatophagus argus. The sequence continues at coordinate 21,495,190 of NC_058501.1, forward strand.
ACCTTGTCTGCCTCACCACCTTGAGCTCATTCATAATCAACTGCCTAGAGGGTTTACATAAAATTACCACTTCCACTGAGGCATTTCTGCACTTAGGACGTAGAGAAAACAATCACACTGAGACAGTAATTTCAAATGTCTGTCACTTTGGCTTTGCACTCCAACTACACACTGCTTTTCAAACGGGTGACAACCAGTGATTTTAAAATTCTTCCCTTACTACAATCACTGCAAATCTTATCTCAAACATTAACAGTGACAAGACCACAGTGTTTTCTGTGTAGGTGATGTTGAAGACATCCTCTGCTGAAGCTGAAATGATCCTGACATTAATGCAAACACTTACTGTGCCACAATTAATAACATGCCTTTCTCTGCGTTTTCTAAATGGGTTTCAATTTTCTTTGAGCCATCGATAAAAGCATTTCTACCTTGGCCAGCTGGGCCTTGAGGTCCTTCACCTCAGCCTCCAGGCCTCGCTTCTCGCCCAGGGCAGTGGAGAGGGAAGCGTCTTTGGAGTTCAGCAGGGCCTCCAGGTCCCTGAGCCGAGCCAGAGCCGCCTCCAGGTCAGACTCCTTCTTAGTGTTCCTGTAAAGACATGAGACACAGAAGAGGTGGATGTGAGATTGCTTCGATGCCGTATGTGTTATCACCCCTCTGTTGGCGAGTTCCAGCTGTGGCCTCCCTGCTTCTCTGGAAATGCACTTGGTTTGTTTTTCAGGACCTTTTTTTGCCCTCTTTTGACTGCAGTTTGTGCAGACGATTTGGTCGCTTTGTAGCTGTGCAATTCATCCCACGTTGCTTTAAAAAATTCACACCAAAGTGCCGACTGCTATACTGAAAAATGCTGCTCAGTGGCATAAGGCCTACGGTTCATTTTCAGTGTTTTTGTGGCTTATGTAAAGCACTTTGAACTGCCAGTGTTTAAAAGGTGCTAAAGGCAAATAAAGTTACCCTGCCTTGTGCTACACACCGTTTTACATGTGATTAATGCACATTTTCCAGCACAGGTTGTACACGACATGGTTGGTCTTCTTCACCCAATTTATGTGCAACTTTGGGTCAGGATTTGCTTTGAGCTCCGAGAACATGTCCCTTTATTTCTGCTCAAAGTGAAACTTGATAAGCTGTGCATAACTGTGCCGTAGTGACAGAAGCTGTGGATGACACAGTCTGCCACTGTTCAGTGCCGCAGTTGTTCACTGATGTGAACTTGAACTGCGGCCAGCACATCAATGTGCCGTTATTAGCCTTCTGTAGTGAATAAGAGCCCAGTAAACTCCATCTCCAGGGAAGCTGTGTTGAATTAAGAGAATTCACGTTTGTTGCGCATGTGCTTGTGCACCGCCTCTTCCTCTAACATCTCAACAGGAACCAATTTAGAGTCCTGGAGGGGAAAAAAAACAGTTGGATACAGCCATGGAAAAATAATACATTCCCAGCAAAGATGAAGAGAGAGAGGAGGGGGGAGAGAGGGAGGCTGTTAGCAGCATAGGTGGTTCATGCACAGTGAAGAAGGAAATGGGCTCCCTGTTATTCTATTTGGCCCTGTGGGCCAGTCTTCATTGTCACTAATAATGGCCATCTGCTGGGGGAGAAGGCTTCCAGGTCGCTCACACAGACCTCAGAATATCCTCTGGTTACTGACAGCCGGGCGTTAAGATGAGCAGGCAGAACGAGCTACAGATTCACTTCAACTCCGACACAAACACACACACTCACATAGAGATAAAGTTACTCTACAGCCGAATAACGATTTACAACAAAGATCAAGTTCATTCGCAAGCTGTTACCTCAAAAGTGTAATTTATTGGTTTATGACACAACAATCAGTATTTATTACTGCACTCAATAAGCACTAATAAGCGTTTGGAAGAGCCTGAAAATGCAATTCTGCTTGCTGAAAAGGGTCGAGACAAAGAGCAGATAAACTGGTGGAAATGCAGGACTGCGCGATGGCTGCCTGCTTCAGGGACAAAATATGAGTGAGCCTTTTATATCCACAAAAACTGAATCCAGAGAAAACACATCCATGATGTTTTACAGATGTACAACCAAGCTGAGAGAACATGAATGTGTGATTATATAAAAGCCCCCCGCCCCCCAGACTGCTCACTGTTCAGAGAAAAAAGAAAAAGAGGAGGCACAGCCCAGTGTTTGAGTGGGTCCAAATCAAATAAGTATCATGGCTGCCCATGGAACACACTCCCTACACCAGTACAGTAGCAGCTCAAAGTCTTTCCCATTGTGCCGTTTGTGTATCCGCAGACACACACACACACACACACACACACACACACACACACACACACATTTGGTCAGACGTGTTCTCTAAACGCTACAATGGATCACATACAGTCAGCGTCCAGTTCATCAGGTCCACCGAGCTGAAGACAACAAATCCTACCTTCACGAAGATTATAACCTTTCAGATGTGCCTTTCTGCTGTTTTAGAGGTACTTTCTGATGTACTCCAATACTGTAATGTACTGCGTTTCACTGAGAGGTGTTTCTAATATTTGGTTTACCCTCATCGTACTGCACTACATCAGGCTTTGCTAAGTGTACCTACTCAACTAACAACTAAGAGTACAAGTCAACACTGACCTTCTCCAGAACCATTAACAGAATTTAAGTGACCAGCTGTTGGGACCAGATGTTCATACATTCCTTTTGTTGCAGCAACGCACCAACTCATGTTTCTCCACTCCTGTAGCTGTTAAAACACAAGCCGGCACAGTCTCAGGTAACAGCTGGCTGCGAAGCTCTGAGTGACTGCATTTGAGTGAATAATGTGCGCATGCTTCAGCTGAAACACACACTCAGTTTCCAGTTGATGAGGGACACCAGCTAAAATGAACGCAGCTTAGCACAATGCTTCTACCTTCACGATGGTGTTGATTGTGACCGCAAAGAGAGGCTGCAGGTTGTTGCTGCTGAGGTGTGTGACGTCGTACTGATAGGTGTTTCTGTTGTTATGTCCACAGCGTTTCTGTTACAGGCTAAATAACAGCAACACACACAAACCCAACAGGCTGGAACACTTCTGACAGGATCGGGAAAGATTTGGGTTTTTTTTGTCACCATACTTGTAAAGAGACAAGAATGTGACTCTTTACGACCCAGATGTACGAGTACTTGAGATTATTGGTTGTAAATACTTAGAGGAAAGCATAAATATGTCAAGAACACACACACACACACACACAGAGTGTTAACACCTACAAACATCCCCTGAATTCTTCAAACTACAAAGATCAGAGTCTACAGCAACACAGATAAGATCATGTTAGCCACCAATAGGCGTCAAGATGCCTACACAACAGACAGATTAGTAACTTGGGTAAAATGAGACACGGTTACTGCTGGAAAATGTTTTATGACTTTCTTTTGTTGCTGTTGTTGTGAGTATAAAAAGATAATAGCATTTAAGCACTTCAGGTTGAGCTCGTAACTCATTTTCCACGGGTGCAGCCGTTGTTATTGTGGAAACATTTTAAATCCACCACAATGCTGCTCATTAACATATGACGGACTTCAATAATAAACCCCAATCGGCCAAAACAGGTCTGTAATGAGAGGGAGACAAAGAGTGATGTGTTTTCATTTAAATGACCTGTAAAGTGTGAATGCATTACTGATGCGTACACACACACACACACACACACCTCACATCTGTTTACAACTTGACATAAACATCATTTGAAACTGCACAGCTCTTTGTCTCGACGTTAACACTTCGTTCAGAGAAACACTTTGCTGTCTGATTCTGTGAGCAGACGAATGCTTGGGAGCTGCTACGACGTTCATTAGTGCTAATGGTCCCAGCGGATCAGCTCCAGCAGTGAATTAATGGACAGAAGTGGGTTTGGTACAGTGACATGCTGTTTCACTATTTATAGCATCTCCATGCACAAATATGATGGCAAGAGAAGAGAGAATTTCTTACAGCAGAACGACGTGGAGTGTGTCAATTTGATGAAATCACAGGGGCCCCTGGGAGACGCACCAATTACACTTCAATAAAAAAATTAAAAAAAAACAAAGAGGAGACTGAGAGCCATGTTAGCGACGCAGTGAGGTCACACTGAGACACAGTGGTCCTCTCTGCTAAATGCTAAACGCTGCAGATGTTTGGAAAGTGTCAGGTTTGCCAGGTTAGTTCAGTTTAGTGGGTTAGCGTGCTACATTTGCTGATAAGCATACAAAGTACAGCAGAGCCTGATGTCACTAGTTTTGCAGATGAAGATCAAATCCCAAAGTTCACTATACCCCATCCAACACCTTTGGGATGAACTGGAACGGAGATTGTGAGTCAGGCCTTTTGGTCCAACATCAGTGTGTGACCTCACAAAAGCATGAATGGGCAAAAAAAAGAATTTCTGAGCATTTTTGTCCCCAACAACACTGAGCCGTTATAGCACTTTCTATTAACAGATTGAGCAAATTAAAAGTAATCAAATGGACATTTTAGCCTTCACACCTACAGGGATACACGTTTAGTGTGTATTTAAATGGATAAAGCTGTTGGCACTAAATTAAAACTGAGATATTTCAAATGCTTTGAATGTGCAGGACTGAAAACAACCAGAAACCAGCAGATTAAATAATAATGAATCATCACAACAATGATCACTGGCTAAAATAACAGGACTCGAGCTCAACATATGTAACACAGAGTCGTATGATGGACTCGTCTAACATGATCCCTTTGCTTCTGTCATCTCAAGGATGACGTTCCTGGACGTTGGCTTAAATAAATAAAAAAAAAACCCAGCATGTGGCGTCTGAAGACAACGAAAGGATTTTGGAAAACCTTGTCAGTGTGTGTGTGTGTGTTTCTCTTAAGCACACATGAATACGTGGGTGTATTTGTTGTGCGTGTTTGAGTCTGTTCTGCACTGTGTGTGGGAGTGTTGGCTGCAGAAGCTGTGTACCAAAATGCAAGCAAGTGCAGCTGTGTATTACGTGTGTGTGTGTATTTTTCAGCCATATGCAGAACACACACATGCATGCAAGTCCCTGCACATGTGTGTTCTCATATACTATTTGCATGGCAGGGTGTGTGTGAGTTCTCTGTGCAGGCGTTTGCTTGGGACTACCTGTTTATACAATGCGACACGAACTGCGTAATTAGAGAGCCTCAGCATAAATATCTTCTGACTCCATGTTTACGTTCTGTTCCATCAAAAACCTGAAGCGTCGCGGTCTGCACTCACAACACATGAGGAGTCACTCTGCAGTTATTAGGAATCACACCATTAATATTTACACGCCGAGACACAGTCAGTATGAGACTGAACAAGAGCCAACAGATAAGCACAGAAATCTCAGATTACAACTGGGAAATTAGGAAAAGATATCAGCCTCTTTCATCAAGGTGAGGGGAAAATCTGCTGCAAGTAAAACAAGGCAGCAGAGTTGTGTCTAAGCTTGCAAACAGAAGAAAGACCTTTTGCGCCAAAAGGGCAGCGCCGCATGTTTTATATCCCGGACTGAAATAGCAAATTAAAAACACACAAAGAAGTGCAATTTCAACAAGCTTTATTCTTATTTTTTGGGAGCAGACCACTTGTCTTATTTGTAATCCATTCTTTCCTCCCACGTGTGAATGTATGGACTTAGGAAAACAAAAACATTACTGAAAAACAATAAAGGGTTACACATCATTCCACCCTCTTCAGCTGCATTATGGACGCTTTTCCTTTTTTTAAAAGGCATTTTTTACAATAGAGTAAATGACACATTTTGAGGCAGAGACAAAATGGGAGCTATTGGATGGAGACAGTGTGAGACGGGGGAGACGAGGGGAGGAGAGGCCAGTGGGGGTGGTGGTGGGGGCTGTGTGAAATGGAAATGCGAAAAAGAAAGAGACTAAAAGAAAAAGAGAAAGAGGGGGACGAAACAGAGACGAAAAATCTGAGGAGAAGGAATGTGTTGGCTCGGCTCCCAGCCTCAAGGATGACTCACAGCTATCTTTGTCCACCACAGTAACGAGAAACGAACCCCGCCTCGCGGAGTGAAAGAGAGAAAAAAAAAGCCTCTCGTCTCGCCTCCCCCCCTCTCCCCTCCCCTCCTGTTTTGCTATGCCGTTGCCGTGGCAACCAAGGCCTCGTCGTCAGGCCTGCTTCTACCACGCTGTGGACGCAATGGAATAATAATAATAAAAAAAAAACATGTAGACTTCTCTGTGCAGATTTTCAAAATATCTCAAGACGAAGAGGAGGGTGCGTTTTTGTTTTTTTTGCGCACAGTAACCTATAATTTCTACACGATATGGCTGCCAATTTTACTGCAGCCACGTAGTCAAGAAAAGCTTTATGAGAGCCCTGCAACACTGATTTCAAGCAGTTAATCGGGGCAGGGAACCAAAACAAAACCTCAATTTAAGGCATTCATTTAGCAATTTTCAGAGCGTTCAAACTCACAAAAAAAGTAAAAGTGTCTTATATCTCTGTGTACAATTTTCACAGTTTAGCAGAAGCACTATTTTTTTTGCAGTACTCCAGATTTCTTAAACAACTACAGCAGGACTTGCAGAAGTTAAATCTGTGTGCACAACATTTCTCACAGTCACAAAACACTTGAGATTATACAGCTTCAGGTGTCTGACGTTTGCCTCACGTTTTTCCCACTCTGCAGGAAAATCCCAAACTACTGTGATCTGATTGTTTCTGATCGCGAGTTACAATAAAACAAATTTCCTTCATTAACTCTGTCGTACTATCTACCCGTACAGATAGTATTCGACTTCTGTTTTGTCTGGGCTTTGAGATAATTGTATCAAGGGGGATGGTTAATTTGTTTAATTTGAAATTTAATTTAACTTTCTCTTCTTATAACTCGGGACACTTCACAGACCTCAACGCTGTGCTATCAAAGCCACAATTAGAAAATGTTCTCAAGTTTATACAAAGTTAAAAATCAGTATTTCTGGAGAAATCCCTGTTGATTTTTTTAAAAACACTTTCGACACTGAGAAATTCATCTCACCTACATTGTAAGCGCCAGAAACCTTAATCTCATTGAAATATTAATATATTTCAATGTTACCTGCACGGCTAATCACCACGAGAACATAGACATTTTATTTTTATCTTTTTGGGAAAGCTGACGAACATAATTCTCTTTTATGCCAATTACATGTAGCAGCAAAGCGGCCGTGAGGGACTTTCCTACCTGCGAGCTGCCCACTACAGCAGCAGGGGGCTCAGAGCTCTGCACATGGGCACATCTGCTGAAGCTGTGGAGGAACATGGTGGGGTGGGACTGGGGTGGTGCGTCTCATTCACTTCACCCATAAGGTTTTTCCTGTTGGTGTGCTCAAACCGGTGACCCTCTGTAAGCGGCTGCCATAGTTACAAACAATTGGTCACCTCGTTCATTTGCTGTAGCTGCACTCAAATAAATCATCTGACATGGAGTGCAAGCGTTCATTGATTGTTATGGCATGTTACTGTACAAACACACACACACACACACACACCGCCTGGCAAACACGTGGGTGGAGTTTCCCCGATGACTCACTCCTCAAACAGCGAGGAGAGGAAAAAAGGGGTTCTCCCCAAATTCCCTATAGATTGTCTAAAATGTTCCCCTCTCCAGTTATGGCCGACCTTTCCTCTTTCCATCCACACTGCATTTAGTTTATCACAGAGCTGCTCTGTGTGGAGAACACCGGAGGGAAAAGGTGACAAAGAGGAAAAGCTTGTTGAACGACGGGATTTAACTAAACAAACACATGGACCCAGGAATAGAACTGGAACCAGGAAAACGTGCTGGACTACAATACAAAATACTGGGCCACTAAAGGGCCATTACAACGTAGATATATAACAAACTAAAAACTTACTTGGTGCAGGCTGCAAATAATAATTGTTTTCACTATCATTTGATGCTGGAATTATTTTTATTTATTTATCAGTTACTTATTCCCATCACATTTTCCCAGAGCCCAAAGTGAAGTCTTTAAAATTTATGTTCACACAATCATGCAATACCCAAAAAAGTATTTCTTTGTTAAACAAGCAATGGCCCAAATACAGTCTGAGAAGTGGACAACAGGGACTATTTTCCTTCTCTAGTAGAACACTCATATGTAAATAGAGGAATTACAGTTATTTATAACAGGAAAAATATGTGGATTCAGTTCAGCATTTCTTTGACTAATTCAGACTTTTTGAACATAAAATTTTTAGAGCACAATAAAGCAGGAAAGCAGCAAAACAGAATGAGTGAATGTGGGTGGTATTTTTTTCCTTCATAAATGAATTTTTACTAGAATTTACTATCAGGAATTGCTGACTCATTTTCAGTCAGTGAGCTTCTTAATAAACACGACCTACTGTAACCTACAGATAAACGACGCATTAGAGGACTGCACCCTCCGGCCTGCACTGCTGCACTAACTTCAGACAAAATGAATATTTTGAAGAGATGCGAGGAACCTCAACGGATCTCAAGCGCAAACTGCAAAGCGACAAAGCAAAAGCCACTGAGGCCTGCCGTTCAAGTCGTCGCAAACTGAACAGCACAGCCTGCCACATGACTGTTTCCTGTGTCTCTCTGGGGGGAGAAGAACACAAAACCAGGGATTGTGTTGTTTATGCGTGTGCGTGTGATAAATCAGCAGAAAACTACAACAATGCGGCCTTTTGCCAGGGGCCACCCGTACTCATCCACATGTGGCAGATGGGAACAGAGCTCCCAGTGTTCAGCTTTAAAGCAGAGCAAAAAGCCGACCGTGTCCGATAGGTTTCAGAGAGCCTGACTGCCGACGAGACGAGCACAGGAGGAGACGGAGACGGAGGCAGAGCTCCCACTTCAAACTCGTGCTTTTGTTTCAGCCGTACACCAAAACAAACTCTGCACACTGAAAAGAGTCGCATGTACTTTCTTTGTCCCATTCATGCGTGAAGAAATCTGCATTTGATGAAGAAGAGAAAGCGTAGAAAGAGAAAGGTGTGTGAGAAAAGTGAGAGGGTGTGTGTGTGACCGCAGACACCAAAAGGCACATGAACGAGTGCTTGTTTCCTCCCTGCATGATTAGCTAATGATTCATCAGAGGGTGAGTCAGGCACCGGTTGCCTGGTAATATCTGTGTTACTTTGTAAGCTACTTCTTACTGCTGCTGAATAAGTTTATCAGCAAAGATAAAGATGTTATAAAGGAGTCACTTCCACAGGTTCCACACACAAATGAGTCCCATAATAGGTTCAACAGCAGTGCATCTACATTTTTGTTATCACTACACAAGCATACACAAGTATATAAAAATATCTCGTTGCAATCATTACTTGTACTTGTTTAGTCAGAAATTCAAACATCATTGCGACTGGAAAAGTGTCTCAATTTGCAGTTTAATGGTTCACCACCCTCACTTATGCTCCACGTAGTGACAGCAGATTGTGCTGCAGCCTCCCGTCCACTGAGGCACAGGACGCTTTGCAGCTGCACCGAGTCACAGTGAAAACTCCATGGGTAGAAAACTGAAAACCAAACCAAACCCATGTGGAGTTTATGAGACTGTGATGAGTTTTGGTCCGCGTTCTTTAGCTTGTCCTTGCCTTTGAGAAAAAAGGGATTTGATGCTTGGAGCATAACCAAGTTGTGGCTGTGGGACGAGTCTGACGATTGGACGGTCTCACGCGAAGGCACAGAGAGCTCACGGGTGAGCATGCAAGAGAAATGTGTTGTAGCGTAACTATCAGGTGAGCAGTAAAAATGCTGAAAGTGAAGCTGCTTTGACTTTCCTGTGATTGTCTAAACTCTGGCACTGTGTGTACTGTTCTCTGTGGCAAACCCCACCCATCTGGCAAAAAAAAAACCCCAAAAAAACCATGCAAAACATTTTCCAGTACTTGCTGAGCCAGAAGAGTGTGCGAGTGTGTGTGAGAAAACTGTTTTTAAAAAAGGAACAAGGGTTTTCAGTTGTGCATGAAAAATGCATTTGCACAAGGACAACAAAAGACACCAGTGCTGCGAGCGAGGAAGAGACACATCAGTATGCAAAAACTTGGCCCTCTTCAGTCCTAGTTAATGCAGGACATCTGAGACACTGACACACACAAGCTGAAAGAGCTCCTTTATAAACTCGCTGCCCTGTTTAGATTATACAGTAGAACTGCTCCAAACATCGAGCTCAGCTCAGATTCATTTCAGAGTGACTGAGGTTTTACAGATCTGGAGAGGGAACAATCGTTGCATAACCAACCAGAAGAGACGGGAACGACTGAGGTTACAGTGCACCCACCTTTTCCCCCTCCTAACAGCACAGTCCTCAGGCAGAAAGAGTGAGAGAGAGAGAGAGAGAGAGAGAGATGGAAAGAAAGAGAGAGAGGGACAAAGGGGAGAGACTCTGTGGAGACCCACCATCTTAGAGTGATTTACCCAGTCCATGTGCGAGTGAGTCATCAAGGGCTTGGCTGGCTCCAAAGGCTCTATGGAAACTCTAATTCTATAAACTCAACTCTAACACACACACACACACACACACACTCAGTACAGCAGCCTGCCAAAGCCTTCACTCTGCATCAAGTTCTGGTCCCCTAAAGTCCAAGACCAGCTCTCTCATTACTCGCACACCCGCAAACCCATCAGAGACGGATCCATCCATCAACCAACCAGCACATTTACAGGCCCACCACATCTGTTTTCCACTGCAAGGCATCCTGTGAGGGGCTAAAGGAACAAAGAGTCACCAGACCAGCCAGGAATACTCTCACTGGGCCTTATAGCACCAACCACTATTATCTATAAGGGACCTGCTCAAGAAAGAGATGGTTGCAAAACCTAATGCTGCTGTGAACAGAAAAGAATACTGAAATACTGTAAATTAACTGTACCAGAGGATAAGTGTTATGCAAAAAAAACAAAACAAAAGAAGCTGCTGTAGAGCTCAGATGGCCGGTTCATCGACAGAAAGTTTCATCACGTGACGAGTAGTTTTTAAAAGGAAAAATGCCAAACACTCCTGCTTCTCAAGATAAAACATGTAACGTGTGTATTAATTGCAGAAGAAAATAATCATAGCAGCCATAAACTGCTCATATAGCACTTTTTTTTTAGCCTTCTTGTTTGTGACCTTGTGGAAAAATATATTAGAAATACTCCTTTAGTTTTCATGTTACTTTCGAGCTTCCAGTATTTGTGGATGAACCGCAGCAGAATTACAGCTACTGATGCAGACAACGCACAGAAAAAATAACATAATAATAATAATAATATAATATAATAAAATGCTATCTTTCTGAGAAAATTCAGGTATAAATATATTCACAAACATCATTTCTTGTACTTTTGAGTAAGTTATTCAATATAGAAGAATGTCTCGAATGACGCTCGGGGAGAGAGCCACATAATTTGCATCACTGCCGGATAAGAGCTCTTCTCTGAGCTCTTATCTGCCCCGGCATGACTCGATGTGGCAGACAATTGTCTGCTGTCACATAATACAAGCTGAGCTCATCGTAGGGGAACAGAGGGTTTCCCCCCCGAGGCAGCCAGAAGAACAGAGGAGACTGTGATCAAACGGCATGAGAAAAGATGCACAGCAGCGCGATGAAATCTGCCGCCTGTCGTGGTTGTGGTTTGCTGCCTGCTTTGCGGCCTCAGGTAGCTCAGGTTCGTGAACTGAATCCATCAAACGCTACTGTACCGGAGAGCTAATCGTTGAGTTTATTTCAGGCAAATTTTGCTCCACTTTAGTCACGACATTTTTCACGGCGCACACTTTGACTGACGTCACTACAGTAAAAACACGTGTAGTTAAGTGAACTGATGAAAGAGGCTCCAGGCTCCTCGTATTGTACATGCTGGCTCACATGCCACTGTTAATTCAGTTCGCGCTACCTGCGCTTTTCCCGATAGCACAGGACAAAATGTCTGGTGTGTGTGTGTGGGGGGGGGGTCGTCCTACTGATGCAACGATCACTGCAGCTGAGAGACAAACGCAGCCAGATGTTTTCCGCTGGCGCCGTGTTGTACTGATTACTGAAGCAGTCAATTAGGAATTAAGTGGTCAGACTTTCAGCTTCTGAAACTATTTCAAAACCATTGATTTAGCAAGATTAAAAGAACCTGGGAAGTTTGATTGACCTTTGATCCCTTTGATTGCACTAACCTGATGACAGCACATCTCACTCATTCATTTTATCTTTTGATTGCATAATCAGCCTTATAGATGTGAAAGGAATATGTGTACAGAATAATAACCCATAGTTTAGTCTTAAATTTTATTCTGAAGCTATAACCTCCTCACATTTTATCAGCTCAAACTGTTTTGATAGATAAGATTTTATGCCAAATATTGTCTGGTTCAGGCTTCTAAATTTTGTCTTGTGATAGCGAACTGAATCTCTTTGAGTCCTGGACTGTTGTTTGAATCCTAAAATATTTTTCTTCACTTCAGTCTGTCGTTGTAGGCGTCAAACTGATTTCTTATTGAGTACAGTGACATTCCCTTGGCAGAGTTAGTCTGAGAATGCAGAAGTATTTTCCCAGTCACTCCCAGTAAGAAAAGCAAAAACGGCACAGCGATGCACTGTTGCCACCCGACTGCTGAAAGAGAGCTTCACAGCAAAGGAATCTGAAGGCTTAACCGCCTGATCAGAAGTGCTTTGTAGAATCGCTCTTGTCCATTTTAGGAAAGGACTTTTGGAAGACAAAAATTGTCTCAACAACCTTTACACAAGCAGCTTGAACGAGTCCTCCTGCTGTCTGTAACAAGGCCCGATAATAGCACAAATGTACAACGTGTTAGCCAAACTTACACGTGTTACGCATCTAAAGTTTCCCTCGAGATAAATATAGAAATAGAAACTTTACTCAAGCGTCTGTGACTAATGTTTGACCACTTCTTATGACGTCCACCTCTGCAACCTCTTCCCCCTTTTCCCTCACAGGATACTGCTTGGCTAAATAACAAAAGCCTTTTGTTTATCACGTTGTGTGTGTTGCTTAGTGTGACTGTTTGCTTTTCTTTGTACCACAAACTGCCTACTGTGCAGCCCTGACATGACAAAATCATGTGACCTGTGGCAGAGGGCAAATACAGTCCCCAAATAGTACCAAGCAAAGGTCAAAATACAGATTTACATCTAAAAAAGGGCTGTCTGAGGAAAAGCAGTCCATTGGAAAACGAACTGAATCAAAGAGAACCGTGGGTGATTACAAGAGATGTAAACAAATAAATGATTTCACTGGTAAAATGAGTCATATTTTATGCGGGCTATACATAATATTCCATCCGATTCCAAGGAAATGTGAGTGTGCTCTATGATAAGTGCACTTCCTGCTGTGCTCTCTGATAGCTGCGACTGCCAGAAGTTGGCATCAGTATTCCTTCATGAGTCCATGAGCGCAGGATGAGAACATGCAGAGTTCGGCACTATTGTCTCATCCTTTAATTTCACCCTGCAGGACATGTTCGGCCACGTTGTGTCTGCACTTTTATTTAATTCGTCTTTGAGCACACTGCGAGAAAACGTGTGAGAGCTTCGTCTACCTGCCGCCACACCCTGAGCCACGCTGTGCCCGACAGGTGGGGCAAATCCCCGCTCTGGAAAAGGGCCTGGCTGTTTACTTTTCATCCTTATCTGTCTCATCCTTAACAGACAAACTTTGATAAAAAGGAGTTCAAAGATTATTGTTTTAGAGTTATAAACGGGCGTATAACACCTCAAGTACAATTAACCGGTCCTCCAAATAACAAATGTTTTCATTATCAGCTCACCTCTCTATTATTGTTAGTATTATTATATTATTATCGCGAGATCTGTTAAATAAGAGAAAATGGCCAATAAAAGCCAGAGTTGACATATTCGAATGAATGTTTTATTGCTACAGAAGTCAAATGATTAATCTGATTAATCAAAATGTATAAAATAATGCAGATAAAGTGAACTGCTGATGCGAAGTCTCATGGTGAATTAAAACCCTCCACTGGTCTGCCTGGGTGGAGCGTTAAGGGAGGAGTCAAGTCTCTGCCACTGATGTTCTCCCATGCAGGCTCATAATCCACAGCCAGCGGTACAGCTGGGGGTTAGGCTGGACACGAGACGCCACACAGACGCACTATTTCAGTATTCAAGAAGAGATGACTAAACTGAAGGCCTCGACGAACCTGTGAAGCAGCTCTGAAGCTCCTGCAGTAGCTCAAGGGCTCATATCTAGCATTTCCTGACCTGTTTTTTTTTCTCCTTGCACACCTGTCTCCAAGCTTTAGGTTTAGACTTCAGTTCACAGCACCACATTCCACCCACACCTGCTTTTGTCTGCAGTTTTGAATTATTTACAAGTCAAACAGTGCTGTCGGGGAAAACGGCCGGCCTCTCTGGCCCCAACAGCTTGAGGTTTTGGGGCTTGGGGGCAGAAGGTGGGGGTGGGGTGAGTGCATGTGTTGGTTGTGGTAGTTAGGCATACAAAGTTGTGTGTGTCAAAAGACGCAGTGTCATGCCTTTGGGCCGAACAGGTGTGTACACTCAACTGAAACGCGGTGACGGCTCCACCTGCTGCCGTGCGTTCTGTCCAACTTGAGGGGAACAAGCAAGGACATTAATGAAAAGTCAACACGCTGTGCGGCACGGCTGTCCAGCGTTTCCTGTGCCTCCGTCTGCTGCTGTCGCCACCCGAACTTCAGCTCGGCGGCAGGTCAAAGCAACCAGTCAGTGTGTATTAATAAACCTGATTCCCTTCGTCCAGTCAGCCCATTACAGAAGCCATGAAAAACCTCTGAGTCACCAACCCGTCACACGGCCGAAACAAGACTCTCAGGGGACCATGGCAACCAAACACCAAACATGCTGGCTGAACCTCAGCAGATACAGCCGGACTGAGCTGGACTGAGTGACTCTTTTGTACCACCCGGGTGTCAAAAGGGATCCGCCTTCGTGGGAAAACAATACAGCTGCAGGAACCGTTGCTACTTTTCCTGCCAAGTGGCTGCGGAATTAGAAGACACACAATGCGTTGTCGCGGAGGTGAACACAAAATTCAATAGCGCTCCTCTGTCGACGCTTACAAATTACATGCGGCTTTTTATCTGGTGCCCACAACATAGTGAACATCCTCGTCCACCTCCAGTACGAGCAAATTATTTACAAACCACAGACTGATGAGCACAGAGTACGAATGAGGCACATTAATTGCACCTTCCCTGCACGATTTTTACAGTTTTATTCATGTTTCGCACATGCCGCACTGACCCACTGAGTTTTGTGAACAGTCACACGAACACGCTTCACAGATCGCCTTCGATTAATGATGTCAACTCAGTGAGAAGAACCCAACGGCGCTAACGGGTGGAAAGCCCTGCCTGCCGTTTGCGTTCCTGTCGATGCTGCATCAGCACTCAAAATATAAACCTTGTTGAAATTCAGTTTTTAAAAAAGGCACGTCGAACGTGTAACGATGCAACAACCGGAGCACAGAACAAGAGGAGCACATGTAGTCTGGCGAGTGACTAAACTGGGGATGTACACATGTTTTATATAATCAGTAGCTTCGTTTTCTCAGATCCTTTTCAGTCCAAGCTGCACTTTGGCGAGATGTTGACACATTCCTCAACAGACTGTGCTGCAGACGTTCACCCACGTAGCTGAAAGCTCAGCTGAGGAAATCTCTGTCAACAAAAAACCTGCAGGTGAGACTCGTATTCACGCACTCAGTCCGCGTCTTAAAAAACATTGTAGGAATAATACAATCAATGCCTTCACCTGCTGTTAATTTACAAATCGCAATACGAGAAGTCTGTGTGTTGCCTTCCACCCTCTCTCTCTCTCTCTCTCTCTCTCTCTCACACACACACACACACACACACACACACACACACACACACCACACCTTCAGTGCAAGGCTGTCTCAATGTCTAAGTGACTTTTATGTGACTTTACTGGATATAACAAAGCATCACTTTCAACACACGTGTTACTTCACAGTGACTTTTGTTTGTTTGTTTGTTTCGTATAGATATGGTGGCAGTCAACAGAGCAGACTGTTTGTTAAAGGTGGAGCCCGTTCGTTCTGGAGGCGTGTCATTTCAAACATTCCCCGGGGATAAAAGTGACATAACTGTACTTGCTGACTGACGAGTCACACACACATCAGGAATGTCATCTGCAGTGTTACTGTCAGGGACGGCTCCGCTCCACATTCCTGCTAGAAAATTAGGGTGTTGCACCACCTCAGCTGCACTCAACAACAGCAGGTACGAGCTGGAGGCATCGCAGCACAAAAGGCAAAATTACAGCATTCACATCCACATGTTCAGTTGTTTTGACTGCAGCGCCGCCTTAACTGCTGCCAGTAGATGTTTTGGAAACACATTAACATTTTACAGTCAGTTTTAAAAAGGAACACAAAAGCAAAAACAAACCTACGTACAAAGTACACGGCAAGTACACGGACATACAGTGATGCCTTAACCGCGTCAGCACGAAGCATTTCACATGCAGTATTCTTATCTTACATTTGTGGCTTAACAGATCATAGACATTACTGGCCTAGCATATAATTTTCGTGCATCAAAGCCACAGGAGTTGGCAAAAGTTGCTGTGGGATAACTTGCCAAAAAAGGAAGGGAATTCCCCTACAGAGGAACCAGACAAATAAATGTTATGTCATCAATACTGCAACACTGAGACTCGCGGTTGTTCTGCTCAAAGTCTGTTTAATTCTGACGCATCAAACAGGCCGCTAAGAGAAGCGTTCACAGAAACATTAAGTACTAACTACAAGTTCTATGTAGTGGATGTTTATAATATATAATCATATGCTATACAACGACAGCGTGAACTGAATGTGTAGCCGCACCCTCTATGTGACATCACTACTGTAACAACGTCACTCTGCATCAAGCTCCACCCCCGACATGCTCCTCCTACCTGGCTTTGAGCTCCTTGTGCTCCTCCCTGATCTTGCTCAGCTCCAGCTGCAGGCGCGCTCGCTCCTTGGCCACCTGGTCCAGGGTCTTGCGGGCGTCGGCCAGCTCCGCCTCGTAGGCCGCCTTCATGCCCGACAAATCGCGGCTGACGGAGGACTCGGACTCGGTGATGCGCAGTCGAAGCCCGGCATTCTCCGCCTCCAGCGAGCGCACCTTGTCGATGTACACAGCCAGCCGGTCATTGAGGTTGCAGAGGTCCTCCTTCTCCTGGAGCCTGGTGATGCGGGCCGGGGAGACGGCGGCGGCACCGCGGCTGATGCGTTTCTGGCTCGGGGTTTCCATGGTAATAATGGCTCAGGAAGAGGTGTGGAGGGGGTGAGTCACTGGCTGTGGGGGAGGAGGGCGAGTAAAGAAGAGTTAATGAAAACCACAGCGTCTGGGCTGCCTGCCTTAGACACGCAGTGCACCAAATCACTGGCTGAATCACACGTTAAACTTTAATGGAAATGAAATGTTCCAGTCTTGCATAAGCCTGATCCTCGTCTGGGCAGCCTGCCTTCAGTGCTGGGTCTGCTCACAGTTCTGCATGATAATGTATCCCAAAATCCTTTTTCCACAGTCAGTAAGCACATCCATAACACTTCATTTAATAACTATCCTCCACTGTATTTGAATTGTATGAATGTGTGAAGGTAATGTGCAGGGGCAGAGCTCTTTCACAGGAATGCGATTTTTGTTTTTCTTGGTTCTTGTTTTTAGGTTTTTTTGGACAGAAACCCCCCTATTATTTCATGACAGAAGGCGCTACAGTTTTCCTGCCCCTTTTCCTGCTTTTAGTGCTCCTGATAATGTCCCTTATTCACACTGGCATTTTCACCACAAAGTGTAACACACTCATAACATACGCCTTGCTGTTCTCCCCTCTGTTTCCATTAAACTGTTCTAACAGTAGTCAAGACACTTCAATTCACTTCTGAGTAAACATATTTCCCACGAACGGCAACCCCCACCTTCGGCTCACACACAAGGCAATTTTTTTTTTTTTAATTAATTTTAAATTAATTACTCAAAATAAATAAAAACACGTCCCTCCTCCTCTGCTCTCCACAGAACGTTTTGGTGAAATGGTAGCAAACCACAAAAAAATCTCTTAAGTAAGTGCTTACACCAGTTTACTACTCATCGAGTTGTGCAGCGATCATCTAGCCCACACCAGCTTGCACAAGCACCAATCACAATATCAGAGCACTGACTCATAGTTTAAACAAAAACTGCAGGATGCCTCGATAAGGGCAGGAACCCACATTGCTGCTGATTGTGAAATGAATAATTAGAAGAACTGCGTTACTGCGTTTCTGTCACCGAGCTGTCACTTTAATTTTACATTTTCGGCTACGTTTGAAAATGCAGGAGAGAAAAACTGAAACTTTTTGAAATCTTCAAGCGGCTACGTGTCCAAGAGGGTAAAACTGGCAGGAGGACAATTTCTCTGCATATCAGCGAGCTCCATATTGCAATTATGGATGAGGCCTCCAACAATACTAAAAAACACATCAGCATTGTCATTATCAACTGAGATGAGGCCAAAGAGGCGTGACTGAAGAACTACTGCTCCTCACAACCCAACAGCCCCGTCCCACTGAATGGCGGGATTGCCCACTTCAGTTCGGTTAGCAGTGGGCGGATGCACCAAACTTTGCCATCCAACTCCTTTACCAAAAGTGCACGCAATGACGTGCACGCATGATGCTTGCACACGCCCACAAGGGCAGACCCATACACTCGTACAAGCACTCTCTTGACTAACGTTGAATAAATGAAGCATCCATTTAAGCTCCCAAAATGTGCCGAGTTTTAACAGGTGCTGCCCGAGGTCCCACTCCTCGACACCAGCCGGCAGCAAAACGAGCTACAACTTTTAAAAAGTTACAAAAAAGTTGCTCCGCACAACTCCTTGGCATAACCAAAAAAAATTTGATAAACAGCTCTGAGTGATCAAATGAAACAAGCAGCACAGCACGGCCACACCACCCGTCAGTGCAACCGACACTAACATTCAGGAGCAAAGTGTGAGGAAGCTCTCTGAGTCTTACCTCGGCTGTTTGAGAAGCTTGTGGCTGCAGCCTGCTGAAGGGACTAAAAAGTGAGAGTACGAGACCTTTCTGGAAGTTAACCTGCTAGTCTGTGAGAGTGTGTGTGTGTGTGTGTGTGTGTGTGTGTGTGCCGTACCCCAGACGAGTGTAGAGAAGAGGATCCGTTGAATAATGCAGTCTCGTTCTGTAGTGGTGGGTGTGTGCGCCGTTGGCTCGTGCCCTGAACTGCTCTCTTCTTCTCTGCTGCACATGTACCTTCTGCTTTAGAGAGGGGGAAAAAAAAGAGGAGGCGGGAGCACCAGAGAGAGGGGAGGGTGGGGCGGTGAGGAGGAGTCAGACTAGAAAGACTGTGTGTGTGTCAATGTGGACACACACACTGAGCAGCTGCTGGGCTTTATCTCCCCTGCACTGGCCCTATCTTCTCCTTTCTCATTTCACCCAGACAGAGCTCTCGCAGACGGGCTGACCTCAGCGGCTGGTGCAAGTGGTCTGTCAATAAGACGCGGTGACACCGATGATACCGAGCAGCTCCCAGGTGGGTGAAAGTGTGCGAATGTGCCGATCTCACTCACTGCTGCTGCTGCTGCTGCTATCCAACAATACATTCCTAACACACTTCTCTGGTCGCAAAAGACCGCTGTGACAGCAGAACACACGGAGGAAGGAATGTCTGTTTGAGTTTCATAAGACAACAGAAGAAAGAAAAGAAAAGAAAAGCCTCTCTGCTTCGACAGAGATGACCTCGGCACACGCAAAATCACCACGGTCAAACAAAAACAAAGCACACAGAGGTTATTCATCACCTCCTACTGGGGTCCTGCTGTTATCCGTGGCAGAAAAACAAGATGTCAGTAAACTCATCCAGAGAGTCCAAGGAGGAAAAAGTCCACAACTCTTTTGCATTGTATTCCCAGTGACAGACGGGATAAATCCCACAAGACATCTTCAAAGTCTAAAGGTCTGACACTCAGAACCAGGCTGATTCTGCTCTATTTATTTCCTCGGGGTGGAGTTAATGGAATCACAGGTCCAATCAAGTTCTGATGCAGGGGAAAAAGACGTTTTCTGTGTGTGTGTGTGTGTGTGTGTATGTATCTCCTCACCATGGAAATCAATGTTAGTCCATTCATGAGAGTGCAAGTGTGTGTGTGTGTGTGGTTAAATAAGGGGCATGCAGCATCTCTGTTTTTGGGCATGGGGCAGGCTCGGTGGCTAAGGGAGTATCCTGGCTTCAGTGTGGCCTTCCAGTGGAAAGGAGCCGTCAGCCTCTGAGTCACACTTTGCTTTTGCAAACAGCTCACTTGTTCAGCCTCCACCTCCTCTCCACCTCCCTCTCTCTCCCTCTCTTTTTCTTTGTCTCGCCACTTCGTTTTTTCTTTCAGTCCTCGTGTTTCCATGGGAGTCACGGTAAGACAAGAACGCCTGGCAAGCAGCTCAAACAAGCATTTTCAACGAGCTTTTCCACAACTCCACAACTCTTCTTCCCATTTTCTTGCGTCGTCTGCGTGCACAAGCAACAATTAAACTCACATCACGTCTTCTGCAGGCGATGCACAACCACAGCAACATAAAAACTTTGTTCACACTCCATAAAAGCAAAATAAGAGAGAAGAAAACAGTCGTCAAGGGCTGCAAGTCATGATCATCTTCATTATTTTGCTGTCAGAAAATTACCAAAAAAAAACCCAACAACAAAACAGGATTTTCAACACGATTTCCCACAGCCCAACGTGACGCATTCAAATTCGAAATTGCTTGCTTCGTCCAGCCAACAGTCCACAACCCAAAGATATTCAGTTACAATGACGTTAAAACTGACAAAAGCAGAAAATATTCACAGCAAAAGAAACTAATATTCAAATACTTTGGCAGTTGATTCAATTAGGTTAAAAACAAGCTTTTGATAAATTGTCACACAGCCAGCCGATTCATTTTTCCAGTAATTTTCACAGTCATGCATTTGGATCTCTGCTCTTATCAGCCGGGATGTTCGCCTGTGAAACGACTGTCTGACCTGTGACAACCAGAGGAAGCTTTTCAAACACATCCCCCACCGCGAGTTAATAACTGCAGACCTTTTATTTATTTATTTTGTTTGTTTGTTTTGAGGTGCTGCTTTAACTGATGACGCGTGGCAAACGAAAAAAAAAGAAAACCAACTACAAACCATTCAAGTCTGTCTGACACACAGCTGAGGTCTGAATCCCAAATGCATTCATCGAGACAGGAACAGGCATGGCAGACAGTGATGCAACTAACCCCACAAGACAAGAACTGAACAATGTGTTGCCAGTCAGTTTTTTTTCCAATCCCTGCTTCCCTCTTTTCTCTCTCCCTGCCCTCATGGCTTTCCAACCAGGCAGCACAAACAGGGCGTCGTCCATTGTGCAATCTGAAGGTTTTATTTCTCCACTAGGATTTGACAAATGACATACAAGAATTGTATGAATGACAAAGAAGAATTTCAGCCGGTCTGCTGTGGGAAGCAGCTCTTAACAGCAAAGGAAGCTGCAATAAACAGCTCGCACGTGCAATGCTGGACATACAAAAGCTCCTCTTTTTCATCCCTCATCGCCTTCTCTCCATTTGTGTCACGTCTTGATCAATTTTTCCACAAGACGTGACAGAGCAACAACGACCAATCGGGACAGTTTGAAAACTCACAGAAGCATCGATCGTCCATTTGACAAAACCAGCAGCAGAGTCACTCAGAAACACGTCGGCCATGTCGGCCTTGAATCTGCACCTCAGCAGCAGCTGCAGTTTTGAAACGAGTCTGAACTGCCTTGGGAGCAGATAAGGAGATCAACTACAAACACATTTCACAATCAAGCAACAATATTAGTTTGAAGGTTCTGACTGATTCCAACATGTACTGCAATGCTTTTTGTTTTGGTTACCATGCAAACTATTCTAATCGTCGTCGCCATCATCATCACAGCAGCCCTCGGTCTTTTGTAAATTAATTTTAGAATTGTTCATGATGTGCAGGAAACGTGGAATAATTATTTTTTCTGTGCGTTATCACTGCAGAGAGACGCTTTTCTTCTCTTGGGTGGGTCTAGACAGACATAAACCACAATGGAGGAAGGATCAGAGGAGTGACTCATTACTTCAATCAGTAATATGAGGAAGTAAACGTCCCGCAGGGATACTGAGGAAACTGTGGATGGGACAGCCCAGAGAGAATAATCCTCAGTGACGGAGGGTTTGGAAATCTTACACTTAAGAACAAGTCGAAGTATTTTCACCTAACTTTAACATTTTGATTTGACTTTAGAATCTTCTGCTCCACTACAGTTCACAGTATGAATACGTGCTTTTTACTGCACTACATTCGTTTGAGTTGCGTTTCAGATTAAGATTTCCAAAACATTTGAACATATAAATGAAGTACTGGTATACCACGTGTTTTTATTCTACTGTTTGGGTTCTTTTTTGTTACATTTCCCTCATTTTAATCTCTAGTGTGCTGATTACTGTCTCATTATCAGCTTGACAGCCATCTGTGAGTCACTCTCAGTCGTGCCAGCCTGTTCGTAAGGTGCTGTACAAATAAAGTTTCAAGTTTGATTGATAGATCACAGCCAGCTAAATACTGATGCAGCCATTTGTGCACATGTGCTGTCTTAGTCTTAACCTGCAATAATACGTCATAATTTATCCTGATAGTTTGTTTTGTTACTGTAAGTATATATATATGTATACATGTATAAAGTACGTGGAGATGGAAACACCTCAAAACTGCACCATAAGGACAGTGTTTGACTCATAATGCTCCACCAGAGTCTGTGAGACACTGACAGACTGGCTCCAGAGACTCCATCCTTGCTCTCTTGATGAATGACGCTGCAGCTCCCGGCACACTGAGCCCCTCTGGCGCCCCCTGTCGGCCCCTGCTGCCTGTCAAGTCATCCACAAAGCACTGGGAAGACACTAAGCGCCATCCACCGGTCAACACGCGGAATGAAAACTTGTGGGCGACATTTCTCAGCACGGGTCACAGAGTTCATCTGCCACACAAAAGCACCGAACCAAAACACAACGCATACCAGCACAAAGATGATCCTACTGCGACATGTACGGACGTCTTACCGTCTCTCTCTCTCTGGGAAGGAATGAAGCTTTTCCGCAGTCGTTTAACACGTGTCCCTTCTTTCCACGGTCACAGTTGACCTTTCAAAAATGTCCACAGTCCAGTTAATCATGATATTATCCACTGGGCCGGGGTTTTCTCAGGGCAAATCGATGAAGCAGAACTCCTGCGAGCCCGGCCAGCAGCCGACAGCCACCTGCAAATCAACACAGTTGATTAGGCTGCCAATCTCCGCTAATTACAATGCAGCCTACATGCGCCACCTGGCGGCCATCATTGACGCCTCGCTCGGTCGTATGTTGAAATGATTTTTAGCTGGGGAGCATTTGAAGTGAAGGCAGGTGAAGTTTGGAGAAAACAAAATAAAAATATGTACACACGTCGGAGGAGGCTTGAAGTAACCTGGGTGCTACAGAAATCTACACTGATGGGTCACAGATCCTGAGTTCACGTCACAATTCAGATACCTGCCATCACAACAGTCACCAACTCACTTTGAATGAATCCTCTGAGCACAACAACAGTGGTGTTCATTTCACTCGGGGACCCCACCCCCACTACGCAGAGCCCTCAGGGCCCCCCCTCCTTCGTGGACCCCACTTTGGCAATGATTGATACACTGACCTGAACCGGGTTTCACATGAATTGATAATTTAATTAAACTGGCAGCCAGGAAGAGCCATACAACCATTCCTCAAGGCAACTACACCAGCAGGACCGCCACTATCAAGCCGTACAGATGGCCCAGTTGAATAGTGCAGTCGGTTTAATTCCCCGTGATCCCAAACTCATTCTGAACACAAACAAAAAGCTCAAATTAAAAACAACTGAGGGGTGCTGCTGGAGATATTTTACAGAGCTCATGGTGGGGATGCTTATCATTATGTAACAGCTGAACATGAATTTTACATGACCTATGTTACCGAGCTGTAAATGGTTTGTTTACATTCATAATGTTCCTAAATGATAGAACAGGACTGTGGGTCACTTGGCGACATCATGATCTCTGAGAAAATAAGACCTGAGAATGTTGTTGTGTTTGTGGCCCGCTGTGGAACTAAAACTGTGCCTTCCGGGCAGAATTAGTCTGTCATCTGTAACTCTGCATAATCCGGCTAACATAGATGTACAGTTTTTGACGCATTAGTATAAAACTGCACACTTCAAAATGTCCCGTTGGCACAACCAAACCCACAAAACAACACCAGTGTTGGAGCTTTCAGGGCACAAAAATGGGTCCAAACAGCAAACGTGCAATCAAATCTTTAAATATCACAGTTTTTATATATATTGTCGGTAATTCCTGCTGTGCTTGAGCCATTGTACCGAAATTTCGTTTGTGATGAAAATCCAAATGACAAATAAAGAAAGTCTAAGTCTAAGTCTAAGTCTACAGAAGTGCCACATTAAAAACTAAAAGTACTATCAGCATCCAAAGTAAAAGTACACGTGTGCTAACTGACCCTTTCTGACTGTTACGTTTTCATATGTCAGACTTACCGGCATGTTAATGTTGTAGCTGCTGGAGTTGACTTTATTCATTTAGCTCAGTTTGGTTCACTTCAGTTGAGTGTATTCAAAGGGGTTATCGAGGACACGATGAATGCTGGAGGCAGCGTGCTGAAAAGTAAATGTTTTTCTGGGCTTTTCCCTTTTTATTATCATTATTATTATTATTATCATGTTTTTTTCATATTGACATGAGATTTCTAAAGGAAATAATCAATCTTGTTGGGGGCAGAAGTTGTTTGATCATTTGTCACATTATACTTGGTCAAAATTAGACTAAGTCTAGATTAATATCTCTTTGAAATAATACTGGCAGTTAGCAAGAAAGTCATCATGCAGAAAACGCCGCAGGCTCACCCTCCAACGCAGGATGAACGGAGCGTATTTATATATATATATATATAAAGATCAATAAAATTAAAGTTTCTTTGCTTTGCCAGGATAATTTACTCCATCACCCAGTGACTCCATCAGTACTGCTGTGTGCAAACATACATGACACTGCAAGATGTCCTGTAGTGCAGCGTTTCTTGCGAGTTTTATAAATTTAATGTCCACAATGTGTAAACTCTTGGCTTCATTACAAAACATTAAAAAGTTTATTAAAATATTGCATATTTTTAAGTATAAAAAAAATATTCTGCAAGGTTACCATTAAATATTGCCATTAGTTAATTATAGTGGAGAATAAACCACACAATTTCCCAAATGTAGTGGAGTTTAAGTACTAAGCAGCGGTGAAAGAAGTATTCAAAACCTCTGCCTGAGTGAAAGCAGAAATACCACAATATAAAAAAGTACAAAACAGTAGCAGAAAAATGTACTTAAAGTAAATATGAAGTACTTCAAAGGACCACTTGTTACAAATATAAATGCATTAATGTGCACACATCTTGTTGGTTGAACAGGACATAATTTCACCAACTTCGTGCACTTTGTTTAATCTAAAACATAAAACACATTACATATAAGCCAACTGTATATTTCGCATGCAAAATCTTGTGGAGTAAAATGCACAACATTTATCTCCAGCCACGATGAAAATACTCAGTAAAGTACAAATACTTTTGAATTAAACTTGAGTACTGCAATGATATTAAATAGCAGTGCAGTTTATCTACATTTTGTGCTTGTCATATAAAAAAATCTTAAAGCACACTTGAGCTGCATCATGTGCCGTCAGGTTTGAGAGGGTTTTAACTCTAACAAGCCGTCATAATTCAGTGACAACCTTTTCTTCACTCAAACCCGACCCGACCAGTAACCTCACAGCGTGGCGCTGGTCGCGTGACCTAATCCTTTTGCAGATTAGATGTTTCACCGTGCACAGCAAAAGCAATATCTGAATCAAATGACAGTAAAACCAACGCCAAGAAGAAAGTGAAGCCGGACTCTCGAGTTCAAAGCTCCGTGTGACGTGTGTGAGATCACCGCCGTACGGGAAGCAAGTGGGGTGAGGTGAGTCTTACTCATCACTAGGCGTGTCACTTGCTGTGCAGCATCAATGTGATTAGAGAGATGGGTGGTGGTGGTGGTGGTGGTGGAGGGGGTGGGGGAGAGAGATGACCTAATACCCGTAAAAAGCAATGAAGTCATACTACCTGACTCATATTCCCAGCTGACACCAGCTCTCCCAATCACAACATCCCAGTGTGTGTGTGTGTGTGTGTGCGTGTGTGTGTGTGCGTGCGTGTGTGTGTGTGCAGGTCAACAGCTTCATATATGTGTGAGCATTTCACAGCAGGTGGTTGCCTCTGTGTCTGCAAAGTAAACAAAATCACACGTTGTGGCGTGCAGAGTTTAAAGACGTAAAAAGTGCTGACACGTCCTCCACATGAGGATTCACACACACACATGCGAAACCCATCCACAAGGATTCTGGTGACTTAATGCTCAGGTATCAAACTAAAATGTAAGGATTTGCTTTTTGTTCAGTTTCAGATCATATAAAGTTGAATATCTCTTTCTTCTGGACTTCTGGTCAGATTTTTCCAATTTTTCCACATTTTATAGACCAAATAATAAATTGGCTATTTTAAAAAAAAAACAGGTTAATCGGTAATAATTCAACAAAATCACCAGTTAACGCAATAAAAACAGCCAAAGTTGGGGATGAGACGACACTTGTAGCTGCTGCGGGTCACAAATCCCCAGGCATTGTAAAGAAGTGAATAAGCATACCCAATAGGATTGAAGCCAATGTGGAATGAAAGCCTGGGTTTGAATTGAATTACTTCACAGTCTCCATGGCAAGACTTGTCTCAGATTACCCAAAGACAACGTGGTTTTAAACAACACGAAGCTTCAGTTTTTGGTAAAAGGTTTAGCTTGGTGGATGGAGTGGAGTTTGGATTGAAAAGGCCTCATTATACGAGTCCCTGCAAGACGATCAACCTGCAGGAAAATAAATGAAACAAACTGGTGATTGTACATGAGGTTAGGTCAGTCGATTCAACAGCTGGGATGAGTTTTTGCATTTTAAAGGTGGGCCACCACCTCCAACCTGCTTTCTGTCCATTTTCCATTGGTTGCTTTTCTTTATTTTTGTGTTTAGGATATCATAATTGTGTGCAGTCTGTCTCTGTGTGTCTGTATTTGCCACCATGGCCTGTTCTCCCTTTAAATAAAAAGTAGAAAAACAAATCCACATGAGCAAACAAACAAACAAACAAAGTGAGAAAACATGGGAGGGAAAACACCCCACACAAAGTGGCCTGTGCGTTTAGTGTTTCGTTTGTTCAGCTGATTGACTTCAGGCCTCTCTCGGCTTATGAGCACAAGATGTGGTAGCATTTGCATGAGGTCTTACATCATCCCAGAGAGCCCGTCCACTGTGGTATCAGCACGTGGTGCTTAGCCAACATATCCCTTTGTGCTCGCAGAAGCCTCATTCAAGTGACAGCGGGACACCAGCAAAGTCCTGAAAAGGACATCTGGCCATGGAAGTCGGAGGGATGTCCTTTAGGGATTCTCAGACATGTCTTTACAGCCTATTAAGCTCGTCCTCCTTGAAAGACAGACACTGTCCATAGGTGAGAGCAATATTTGCCTGGGCTCTTGGACAAAGAGATTTGTATGCGCCTCTGTGGCGTAGTAAACCCACCGCATTTCCCCAAAGATGCGAGTCAGCCTTTCATCGGGGGGAAAAAGGAGAAGCAGCACTACTGTGATGACCAGATGGTCAAGATCATTGAGTGTTTTGTGTGCAAGTAACACGACCTCAGCACTGTGGGTTTCACAAGTCTCCTGCAGCTAACACACACACACACACACAGAAACAGAAGTATACAAATGACAATCGTAGCCCACAGCTATAGGTAATGAGGTCCAAATGAAAACCAGAACCTGCTGTGGTCCATTCAAAGCCCTAACAAGCCATCATAATTCAAAAGGTTTAGTTCAGGGTCACAGGGGTTATGAGCTACAGCAGCATTGTCAATCAGGCCTCCAAAAGGCCACACCAAACTCACATAACCAGACAGAGAGGGGTGTGTCGAAGGGGAGGAAACACTATCCCGGATCCATGTTTCTTATTGATTGGGCCTGCTGGACTCTCAGCGGAGCCTTTCTTAATGGAGCCAGACGACCTCTTGGACAAACAGGCATACTCGGTGCACCACTCAGATGCCGGCCCTTGTGTGGTGATCATCCCCATCCCAACCATGCTTTCACCCAATCCTCTGGCCTCTCCAGTGGGGTGGGGTGGGGATTGGGGGCAGACCCCCTGGGTCCACCCTCTGGTCCTTCATGCATCACGCGATCCTGCTCTCCTTCCTGCTGCTGTTTGTCCATGTTATTGGGCGGAGTGGGGATGTTTTAATCCTGGATTCATACCGGGAGTCTCTCTGTGAGTTCTCATCTGCAACTCACCCTTTGGGGGAACGAAACCCTTCCTGATTGGCACCCAGCGAGCGCGTCTAGACTATGATTATGCATGTAAATACACCTGCTCTATCATCCTGGTGCCATTTTATCACAACATTTATATTTTATTCTATTTTCAGACGTGGTGTTTGGAAATTTGTCATTATATTGTTGCTCCACTCTATGTGTTATTAAAAGGCAGAAGACGTTCTCACTAGAAATGCTAAAATATTCATGCTGAGTCTCTCTTAGAGTCACATGCCACACTCAGTCTGTCATATAAGCACAAGTGGAAGATTGTGTGTGTGTGTGTGTGTGTTTGTTTTTGTTATTACAGTTTTGCAGTCACAGTCTGGGAAAACACCACATATGATGGAAAACAATAAATTAAATTGTAACGGCTGGGGTTAAAATGCACAAGTAATCTATGGCGTGAATTTCAACACCACCCCTGGGAAAACAAAGCACACACACTGTGAGGTCTCACTGAAATTTAATCCCAGCTGTAATTCATATATAAACATCAAGTTCAGCGTTTCCCTAAACACGTGTGTGAAATAATGTGGATGGCGAAGCGGTGGAGCATCTGATGTTTTCTCAGGGTAAACATCCCCCCAGAGTTTGCCTTGTCACTCAGGTAGCCTCAGACACACACTCACTGTACATCCCAACATGCATCCACACAGATGGTAACGACAGGCTCAGCTCGAGTTAGACTGACACTCCGAGGAGGCTGAAAACACGGACATCAGTTGTTGTTCAGCACTGCGTGGCAATTTCCACACCAGTCCAATGTTTTCTCAAAGCTTCATTGATGGTGGGGACCCAAGTGTAATGAAGATTTACAACTCAGTAAGAACATTATTCTGTCACATGAGGAACGTCTCGGCTCTCCCCACACACTGACACGAGTCCTTATTTATTCACTGTGGATAAATGAAATTTAAAAAAAAAGGGTTTGAAGAGGTTTTAATGCCAATCCACTGAAGTTGCAGGCACTTGGCTACCTGTTTGAAACCTTAAAAAAATCTCCAAATGGGGGGGAATAAAAGTCTGACTAAATGTAATGAGTGCATTAATACAATAACAACAATGATGATCACTGATGTTACTGTTACTGCAGTTTGAGTCTTTGTGCTGTACTACAGCCATGCCGTCAGGCGTGGCTTCTGTCGAGGACATCTTGGGGAGTCTGTGCGCGAAACGAACGGCGCGGTTCTTTGTTCACCGGAGCTGCTGCAAAACCCTTGTGTTTTTTGGGGTTTTTTTTGCGTGTGTGTGTTTTTTTCCGGGAAAAGTGCGAGGGCTTTTCTGATACCCCCCTCCCTCCCCGCTGCATAGGGTCTGCAGCGCCTGTCTGACAACTCCCTTTCTCCTCTCCTCCTCGTATACAGCCCCCTCCGCCCCCTCCAGACACCCTCTTTCCCTTCTATACATAACATCCTCATGCGCAACGGCGCCGGAGACAACAACGCGGTGACCTGCCGCAAAGCACGGATACATGGAGGTGGGCGGACCCCCCACTCCCCCTCTAACAAAAAAAATGTCACTAACTCCTTTACTCCCAAAATTCATGTCATATGGTCCACGACCCCCCCCCCCCCCCCCTCCTGAAATGCAGGAGCTGTTTTTTTTTCAATCTCTGAATGATAAAGTTGACATCATCTTTTCAGCAGCACTACCAGACGACCATGTGCGCACTGTACGTGCACCTTTTGATACGCAACTGTTTACATCCTGGACGGATATTCTTACATAAGGCGCCGAAATGCGGTTTTCAGGCTACACTGCGGCTCTACGGCGGCGAGCGAGTGTGCGCTCGGGCGAGTGCGGCGCAGGAGGCAACCGATGAGGTATTTTCCTCTGTTCTATAGGTGACGGGAGGACGCTCGATTTGAGATGCCACAGGCTTGGGAACCTGAGACGGAATGGTACAACGGGAGGGCGGCTCGTCTTGTCTCGGCGAGGAGGGGAGCCGTGTAAACCAGACTGGGTGGAGCAACACTTCGCCCGCCCCATCTATCGTGCAGACAGCCTTGTGTCCCGTTTGCCTGGAGCTCGGAGAGAGACTACTGTACTGAAAGTCTGGCGGATAGAGAGAGAGGGGGCCGGTCTATGGGAGGGACTAGCGCAAAGGGGGGAATTGGAAGGAGGAGGGGGCGAGGAGGAGGCGGCACGGGTGCTGTTTCTCCAGTCTCTTTCCCCTGTCTTTGTCTCACACACTCTTTTGTTAGCCATGCCTAGCCTGCTGGTTCTAGCAGGGATCATGGAGAAAAATGGGGGCTTCGGCGGGGATCTGGCCGGCTCCGGCTTCGGCAGCGAAGGTCTCCTTGTGCCGCCCGACGAGGAGGAAGACGACTCCCGTGCCCTCAGGGTCGCGCTGGGCCAGTTGTCTCTGCTGGGTCTCGGGGAAGGCGAGGACGGCGGCGGAGCCCCAACAACAGGAGTACAGGACCGGAGTAACAATAACAACAACCACCACAACCACACGAACAGCGTCGGAGGTGGCGGGGACACGGCGATTCTGCAAGGAAAAAGCAAGTTGTGCGCCCTGTACGAGAGCTCCTCAAGTGAGACGAAAGGACGAGGCTGCAACATAACAGAATGCGTCCCAGTGCCCAGCTCTGAACATGTGGCCGAAATAGTGGGGAGACAAGGTAAACCGCTGGCTTGCAAATTATTTCCCCTTAAACTTGTGCTTTTATGCCACTCGCAGTGCTGCATTATCCCCGCCGTGATTCCCCGTGTGCTTTGTTTTTTGTTCTCTAACTGTTACCTGGTGTTATTTGACAAAGAAAAGGGAGTGGTGTGTGTGTGTGTGCTCGCGTGTTTTTTGTACTCCCCCGAGACATCAGCCTCCCACTTTTTCTGCTCCAACGTTGTAAGTTCCCGAGCACTCGTCTTCAGACCCGCACATTGAAACAAGTCTTTCGCGGTTTTGTGTTTATTTTGTTTTTGAGTGAATTTGCACGGGAGGCACGGGAGAGCCCCGTTCCCTACTGGGCGAATTATTCTACATCCACGCCATCAATGTCAGCGCACAGACACACACTGGAGCACGGAGAGCACTTGCTTCCTTTGTCGTCTGAGACGCGCCAGACTGTTCAAAAAGGCAACGTGCGGCGGGCAAAGAGAGGAATGTCTTTCACTTTGAAATGATTCATAGGAAAACGACCAAATTTACGCGTTTGGCCTCAATGGCAGAGGATGTTTTGCCTCTTCCCAAATTTATTCGACTCGTTGTTTATGTTGCGCACTGCCCCAGTAACACAATTGGACAATAGAGTCGAGCGTGGTCCACTTGTTTTTTGTTTTTTTTTCCTTCCTCAAACGAGGGAGTTGGAAAGTTCAATTCCAGACACATTACAGATTCTGCCCCGTTTTTCTTACACTTGCGGGGTTTTTTTTATTGGACAAAGACCTGAAGTTGAATGTAAGCAGCTGTCAAACAAAGGTGTGAAAGTCGGGCAGATGAGGGGAGGGGCGCATTAAGACTGTGTTGCTGCTTGGCCACGGGATGGCCTTAAAGGGTGACTCAGCGAGAAGTTGCACCAGGAGATGGGAATCATTTTTATAAAACAAACAAAAAAAAACATATGTAAATATTTATATATTCTGTTGTTTGTGCTTATTTGCAGCAAAGCTGTTGTCATTTGATTTTTCATTGTATCCAAGTTCCTTATTTATTTGCAATCAAGCTGCGATCGACCTTGAACCTAACTTGCGAAGCCAAAAGTAGATTTTTTTGTTGTCTTTTTTTTTTTCTTCTGCTTGGTGGTGGTGGTGGTGGTGGTGTTTATGTGGCTGCACCCATTCTTAACAGTTGTGATGAACCCGTGGATGAGAGGGGCAAAAAAAACAAGGATGGGGACGCAAAGGCAGCGTAGCATCTGAAAGCTGAATGGGAGTCACGCCTTGGAGCTCAACACAAGGGGCTCCTCATGAGCCCCACTTCACTGCACACTCTCAATACCACATGGTTGTCTGTCAGGAGAGGGAGCAATAGGCAGCTGGACTGATAGAAGTACAAATACTGCGGGGTGGGTAAGGTGCCATTAGCAAATCCTGATATATCTTGGGACAACAACAAACAGATCTGAAATAATGTCAAAGCGGGTTCAGGGGAGTTGAGCTGGCTTCCCCCACCTGTACCCTCCTTTCTTGCTCGGCTGCTGTGGTAATGTGGATTTAGTTTGTGCTGCTAAGTGCCCCTTGTCTCCCATCGTGGCTCCCGTTCTTTACTCAGAAGTGTTAAGTTTTGAATTTTAATGGGGTAACCGAAGACAGCCGGAGGGTGGATCCAGAGAGCACAAGTGCAGCGAGAGGACCCTTTTGGCTTGACCGAGAAGAAGTGCTGATTTGGGGAGGGGGTTTGATTCGAGCTGCTTTTGAATCAGGCCCTTCGTTAGTTGGCACTACACACCCCCTTCTCAGCACCGTGCACCGCACGCCCGCCTGGTGAATCTGGCAAACAGTGCATCCTGTCATGAAGAAAGGGCGGGATGTGATTGTTTTCTCCTGTCAGAGTGCAGGAACTGAGCATCCCGAGGATGCTCTTGTACCTTCCTCTGGAGCTCTTCAGATCAAGGGTTTGTTTTGAGTCACAGGCTCCTCTTACACCACAGTTTAGCGGTCGAAAATAAATTTGTCACCAGTGACCTCAATTTCTGGTTGAGATTAATTAATCTATGCCCATTCTGTTTACAGATAATTCTTTAATCGAGACATTAATTTGAACTAATTAAAATGTGCACCATAGTTTGGGAAAAGGAATGTGGCAACTGTTCTTTGATCCCCCGTGACATGAACACGTCCATTAGCCTAATACCAGGCAACTGCCACTGAGGGCATTTTCAGATTTTGTGTATGAGCAATACCCAACCTTCAGAGCTATCGCTATCCTTCTGTCTGTACTGCTGGTCCCTGAGGAAGTGTTCCTGAACAAAGTGGGCCTATTTAGTAGCATTAGGGAGACGTTCGTCTTCAACTTAAGGTGTTTTGGTACCCGCAGCTGTGATTTTCAGATAGGTAATGCAATGATGTGCCGTGTGATCTGAGGCACCTGGAGTCTGGTGATGAGATTTGTTCACTAGATAGGTGCCTGACGGTTCTTTCTTGTTCACTGTCCTTGCAAAGACACAGTTGAGACAGGAAAGGCATGTTAAGACGACAGTGAATGCAAGCGTCTTGACGAGCAAGTTGCCCGAATTTATGAATGAAAACTGACCCGCGTAGTGCGTGATGCATTCTTCTGTAATATTAACAGAATTTATCCTTTCTCTCCGTGTTCCTCTTGACCTCAAGCATATCTGACAAACCTCTGAAATAATTACTGATTTGCTCTGTGTCCTGTTTTGTCCCATTATAATGTCAGGTAATTTGCCATGAAAGCTCTACCTCAGAAGCACTTAGTGAAGTAAACTATTACACACTGATCAGAAACATAGCAGGTGTAGAGCAATAAGTGGCCCAAAAACTAAGCTTATGTGGGTTAAATGTATTGTCTGATAAGTTCAAGGAGAGGTCAGAAAGTGATTTCTCACCAGCATCGGGAAAATAAATTGCATCTGCTGCAGCTCTAAGCCCTCCTTAAACAGCCATGTCTACGCTGGCCAGTATCCACGCACCATCCACGTATCTCTTAGTGCGATATGTGTCTGATTTAGAGCTAATGAATTAGTACTCTAATGCTCAGGCACTAGAAGCCTCATAAATCATGATAATTACTCCTTTGCCAGAAAAAAAAACATGCAACATATGAAGCTAAACTGTTCATTCCGGTGAACAAATCTGAATCTGCAGCAAACAGAGGAGAGTTGAGGATTCCTGTTAGCTGAGGCTGAAGACTGTGTTCTCACTTGTGACCTTTTCTACTTGATTCTTGACTCACAACATTTAACTGATGTACCATATTTACTTAAAATGTATGTTGGTGTCTCCACAGGTTGCAAGATCAAAGCCCTGCGGGCCAAGACCAACACCTACATCAAAACCCCCGTCAGAGGAGAGGAGCCTGTGTTCTTAATCACTGGCCGGAAGGAGGATGTTGCACTGGCCCGCCGTGAAATCATCTCTGCTGCAGAGCACTTCTCCATGCTCAGGGCATCTCGCAACAAGCTGGGTGTGTCCTTTAGCGGCTCCCCGCCCACGCCTTTGCCAGGTCAAACCACCATTCAGGTGAGAGTGCCATACCGTGTCGTGGGGCTGGTAGTGGGGCCTAAAGGATCCACCATCAAACGCATCCAGCAGCAAACCTGCACTTACATCGTCACCCCCAGTCGAGACCGCGACCCTGTCTTTGAAATAACAGGGTCACCAAGCAACGCCGAGCGGGCCCGCGAGGAGATTGAAGCACACATTGCCTTCCGAACAGGAGGCCTGCATGACCACAATAATGAGAACGACTGTCTGGGGCCGAATGGTGGAAGCAGCCCAGCGGGCAGCAGTGGTGGTCTGGAGAGCCGGCTACAGCAGGTGTGGGGGCTGCAGGGGGGCCAGCGCAAGCCTCTCACCAGCAGCTACCGCCAGAACTTCTCAGATGCCATGGTTGGCGGGGGAGGGGGAGGAGGAGGTGAGGGAGGGGGAATCTACAACAAGGGCAACTTCTCTAGTTCTGCAGAGAAGCCTTGCTCTTATTTTGGATCGGACGGCACCCAAAGCTGGGGTGACCCTGACTACCCCAAACAGGTGGCCTTCTACGCCCAGCAGCGTTCCAAGAGCTTCGGAGGCCTCCCACTCCCCCTGACCAGACTCTCCCCTGGCTTACCCGAGCCCTGCGGAGGTGGAAGCACCAACAACTCTTCAGTCACCAGCATTGTGCCCGTGGCCGGCTCACCTCATGCCCAGGCCCGTCGCGCCCACAGTGAGCCCACCTCAGCTGGCGAGGGTTTCCCAGGCCGTCTGCCAGTGCCGGACTCGCCACCGGCCACTGTGCGAGACTGCATGACCTGCTTTGAAAGCAAAGTGACGGCTGCCTTGGTGCCCTGTGGCCATAACCTCTTCTGCATGGAGTGTGCCATCCGAATCTGTGAGCTCAACCACCCGGAGTGCCCAGTGTGCCACACCCAGGTCACACAGGCCATCCGGATATTCTCTTAAAGAACCACATCAGTTTTTATCATTAGTTTTGTCAGTGTTTGTTCAATAATTATTTACTGTTATTATGATTATTATTATTATTATAATACACATTTTTGTTTTTCAGAAAATTTAAAAACAATCAAGCAGATATTTTAGAAGGCACTGCTTGCTTTACTAAAAAGTATAAGAAATATTTTTAAGTTTTTCTTTTATATATATATATGCATATATATTTTATAAAAGTTTTGTTTATAAGAGAAGTATAGTACCTTGGATTTTCAGTTTTTTGACTGCTGCTGTTTTTCATTCATGAATCTCAGCGTAGGCAGAGGTAGACAGTAATGTGAACATTTTATTATTCAAATTTTTTATTTTACCAAGAAGTGGGTTTATATTGAAGGAAGAAGATGATTGTTGAGGTACCCAATCTGCACCTGACTGACCTAGAGAGTCAATGTTGTTATTAGAAGGAAAAAAAAACTGAATTTTCATTGCACCTTACAATCATCTTGGTCTAAAATAGGATTTTCAATCATACCTTGAAATGTCGGGAGCTGATGTGAAGGTGAATTCAGCCTTTTCAGTTTTACTGTGACTGTGGTTTGATATAATTGGTCCAACACAGATATTAATTTTAGCAAAGTGAAAATGTGAATCGATTGGTTCTTGTGAAAGCCTTGTAATGTTTACAGGAAAACATAAGGCATCCCCTTGTTTTCATTCTTCTACCTTAAAGTTTTATAAACCAGATTCATGCTGAAAAGGGACAGGCCATCGTTTATTTAGAGCAATTAGTTACATTTTATTGGTACCATTATACTCACAGATAGATTAAAGTTGTATAAAGTATCAGTAAAAATTTCTTTCCAGTAGCCATTGATTACACTTTGGTCACTGCAGTTTGTTGAAAAGATTCAGTAATGATTGCTCCTCGTGGCACTTGAAAAGCATGTGGTTCCTCGGTTGGCTTAAAGCACTGATTTAATTTGTGAGGCCGAAAGCCCTGGAATTCATCCAGTTGGCTAGTTCTCGATATCTGTCTCCCCAATGGACTTGTTTCAAAGCCACCTTAACCGCGCTTTATTGTCTTGTGTGGTCATTTGGCCACAGTCGCTGAACGATATAGGACACAGTAAGAGCTCCAGTCAACAAGCATTTCTCTGAGGTGTGCCCTGTAAATAAAAGGGAGAATTAGTATGTCGACAGAAGCCGAGTTAAACTGGAGAATGTTTTCCTGAATCAGCAGCAGCGGACTCTGATTAAAATAGTTGACACTGTAAAATACAGAGTCCCAAATCGTTAATCCACGTCCCCAGTTCTACCAGCATTATGTGTGAGCTCCGAGGGGGCCAGCTGTCTCCCCTGTAATTAGCAGAGCTGTACAGGAGCAGGTGTTTCATGGCACACTGTGGCTGTGACCCCAACTTGGAGGTCTCGCCTAGCCCCCTTTCTTTCTCTCTTTTCTTCGGCTTTTATGTCTCCCCCTGCCTACAGTTCGACCGTTTGCTTTCGAAGGCCTCTCTGAGTGGGGCGTATTGTCTGGGCCCAGCAGCGGCGTGGGCTGCAGAGTGCTCGGACACGGCCTGGATCCACTCATTGATAATTAGGCAAATGGGTTGGTCCAGGTGGGGACTCTGGAGCTGTATGAGGGGTAGGACAGGGTCCTGCAGCGAGCCCCTTACTGCCCCACCCCACTGTTAGAGGCGCAGAGGGGGCTGGATGGTCTGGATGCAGCTGGGCGAATAGGACCCCCTCCTTCCACTCTTGCCCCTTTCTCCCCCCCTCTTTGCCTCTCCTTTTCTGCAGCACTGAGCTATCCCTACTGGGGAGAGGGGGCCTCTTTTGTCCCAAAACACACACACACACACAAAATTTGAAAGACACTAGCTGAATCTGGCAGCGCCTGTGAAATGAAGGGAAGCTTGGGAGCGAAATAAATTATCTACAGTTATCAGGAGACACACCAGTTACCTGTTTTCAATGTTAATGTCACCCAATTTGAAGTATACCATTTGGAAATTATGAAAACCTGTAAAAGAAAGACTGTGTGATCCTACTCTTGATCCTAATGGGTTACAGCATCACCCCCCCACCCCCACCCCTCACCCATTTTCCTCTTCCCAACTGCACCGACCTGAGATTTGTATGGGGTCCCGTTTGTGTGACAGCGCCAGTCCAGATCGTGTCAGCTCGCTACTGTATGGGACATCCTGCAGCTGCCCCTTCACTATGGACACCCGGGCTTCAGCCAATAGCAGCCCCCCCCAGCCCCCCACACCCCCTTCTTTGAGCTTCCAGAATGAAATCAGACAATTGTAATTGACAGGAAAGCAGAGGAAACGCCCCATTTAACCAGCACTCATGCTGAATCAAATTACACACCCTCTGCGTCTGCCTTAGCCCCAGCCTGGGGATTTCAGAGGGCTGGAGAGCGGATGGGGGTAGGGATTAAAGCTGTTGAATGATGGAAGGGAGGGGGGTCATTTTGGTTGGAGAAAGAGAGAAGTATATCCCCCCCCCCCAAAAAAAAAAAAAAATCATTGAGCCTTGCAGCAATTGTACTGATGATTCAAGTCTTGCAGCAAGTCTCGTGTTCTTGTCACATGTGGTCCAGTAGTGTTGACAGGGAACACCGGTGATTCACTTCAACTCGGCTTCTGTCTCAAAACAGAATTAACAATTACAAATTGTGTCTTCTTGGACACAAAGACCCCTCTTCTCTTTCTTTCTTTCTGTCTTTCTTTTTTTTTTTGTGGAAAGCAGACCACATGCATTACATGTGGATTGCAGCGCAAGCACTGTACTTGCAGAAGAAGTACCCTGAAATCTATCGTATGTAGACATAAAGAATAGTTTTATGGACGGAGACATTGCACAGTGGTTTGGCTTAAGCTTTCAATGTCAAATTCAAGGCAGTATGACACTGTTCTTTGAACTTAGTATTTTTGTTAATTTGTTTTCTGCCTTAACGTGTTTTTTTTGTACTCATTATTTAAACGTCGCCATTACTTGGGCACACAAGGTAGCAACTTTGACCTTTTATAGTACTGCCCCCTAAAACAACTTTTAAAGTACTTATTTTTGGAGGAAAGAATGTGAATCAAACTACTTGGGTGGGGATTAGAGGGATTCAGGAAATTAGGCTCTTAAAACACTTTACTCAAAATATAAAGTAGAGCACCTTATTACAAAACATGCGCATTTGATAAATACCAAACCGACCACTGATGGTGAAATACATTTCATAGAATTTGAAAGACATGCACATAAGGATTCCCTATCATATTTCTTTCTTTTTTTGTATTCTGGTGGTTCTTGTTCTTAATACTTCGATAGTACTAGTGGTTATTGGGAGACCTCTCATCCATTTAGTCAATGCTGATGACTTGGTTGAGTTTTGCACTGGTTCAATGAAGAGAGGGCTTAATGGAGATTCTCCCTGTTTAGACGCTGTATAAGTTAACGAGTATTGTACTTTATGGGAAAGCACTCTGAGCATCTATGTAAATACAGTATGTGTAACGGTTACAAGCATCCAGACAAAGGCCTGCTTAAAGTGAGGTTTTGATTATTTTTTACAAGCTGATGGTGTCATTGTCAATGTTTTAGCATATGGGATTCAAAAATGAGTTTTAGGGAGAGTAAAACTTTTATATATGCGCCCCGTCATCCTTTTGACTATAATAGTATATTAGATAGATCCATACATTTAAGAAATATTATTTAAACTGATTAACTTAGTATTTCATCCAAATGTATAGATAAGAAATTAACCAGACACTACTATAAACTGTAATAATGAATATCCTTTATGAAGCCGCTGATGTATAAATCCAATCTCAAATAAAAACTCAAAGAAATAGTATGTGTAATAACCTAACCCCTAATGAAGAAAACAGTTTCTATGTATATTAGGATGGAAAAAGCAATAATAGGACTATACTGGGACAATAAACAGCTTAGTCACTTCTTTAAATAATATTCTATTCAGAAATTGACCTTGATTATTAGGATAATGCTGTTGCATTTCTGTCTCACACCTGCTTAAAATTCATTATGGATTCATGCCAGCGTAGAAACCAAGATATAATTAATTAGCATTAACAGTTTCAGGATAAGTAATTGTTCTTGATGTGTTCATCAGGGTCTTAGCCATTTGATTGCCTTTTTATTATTATTATTATTATTCTTTTTTTTTTTACGTTGAGTAGCAATCAGATCACAGGGTGGGTCAAGAAGACAGACTTAAGGCTTCCTTCTCCTGAGCAGCACTGAAATGATGACACTGCGAATTTCTGTGACTTAGAGGAAATGTCATTGCGCTGTAAAAGTGATCCCTCAAGTTTAAAACAAACATCTGGACCAGAGCACTGAGGTCTGTCCTGTCTGGTGAGAAGCTGGTGACTTTACTTATGACAGAGTGATGTCTTTTTGGTCAAAGACGACAAGCACAGCAGTGAGAAGCAGAGGGCAGGCCAACATGATATGAAGTACTGTACCAGCCACTCTTTTACTGCAGCCATGTTGTCTGTATGAAGAGCTTTGAGTCTTTACACTCATTTTTCTGTCTTCGAATTACATACAGGGGCAGACGTGTTACTAATAGCATATCTTAAGATGATTTGTGTTTACATAGTAATAAGTTTCTGATTTCATGGCTCTATTTGATACTTGCACCTACTTTTTCATCTGTATTGTTTTTGAAAGAAAAAGGTCAGACATAGCCAAAGAACAATATACAAGGAGGAGAGGACATGAGCTAACTTATCACTTGAGTCAACTTATTTTAGCATCAAAATCTGCTTGGTTTAGAGTTTATTGAATCAGGATT
Source organism: Scatophagus argus (assembly GCF_020382885.2). Taxonomy (NCBI): domain Eukaryota; kingdom Metazoa; phylum Chordata; class Actinopteri; family Scatophagidae; genus Scatophagus; species Scatophagus argus. Next base: position 21,535,542 of record NC_058501.1, read on the forward strand.
ATTAAGGAATAATCCCTTAGCTAGAATTTCTCTGTTTACCCAAAAGTCTTGGAGGCCACTCAGTCAATACCTGTGAAATGAAGGCATATAGTGTTTCAGTGTTGTAAGATTGGTTTAATACTACAGAGGCGCCGGTAACAGACTTGGTTCTCCCCAAAGAGAGCATCTTAAAGCACATCCTGGCACATACACAGGCCTTTGAGTAGTGTTCTATTGTCCAGAAAAACAGTCCAGGGAACGTCTTAATCTTTCTGAAAAACTTGACCAGCCTTGAGAAGTTGACATAAAAAGGGTCTGCCCAAGTTTAAAAAAAAAAAAAAAAAAAAAAAAAGACTATAAGGGAATAGTGCAGAGAGTGAAAAATTCAGGCTGAATTCCTAATTTTTAAGACCCTGAGAGTAAACCATAAGGAATTACATTCAGATGTACGGTGCCAGTGTAATAGTGAAGAAAACAACACTGTGGTTTTAGTTAATATCGCTTTGAGAGCCATTAACTGTATCCTTATGTTTAACTGCATGTAAGTAAAATATAGTACTGTAGGTAAGATTTATCAAAAAAAAAATAGTTAAGATCGCTTAAAGAATTCATCAGCCGGATACCTAAAGTGTATAAAAAGCTTTAAGACCTTAAAGTGAACATCGGTTTAAAATCTTATATTTACCGTGTAGTTTAACTAATCGATACATAAAGTTTAATTAAGAATACGCTGAGGTGTAAGTTTCATTTGTCCAACTCGCCTAGTATGAAATACTTTTTAATTCAGCGGTGCAACAGAGGGGTGGGGTGACTCACAGTGACATTTGATTCATTAAGTTCTTGTTAGTATTATTTACAATATTGTATTAAGCTTACTATTATAGTAATGGTAGAAACTGTTGATGTTTTTCTTCTCTTGATATGAAAAGGTCTTTATGCATTTATGTAGAATCCCTTTTAAGGAGTGATAGGAAATCCTTATTTTCAATGGATGCACTTAAGCAATTGTACCAACCTGTCAAAAAAAAAATCACACATTGAGCAAGTAATGCATTTGAATGTAAAAAGAAAAAAAAAAGATCACACAACTCAATGCACTCCTTATGCTTATTGTTTTGTCGATTTACAAGTGAGCTTTAAGTTTTTGTTGGAATTTTTTTTTTTCTTTGGAAAGGTTTTGCGACAGGTTTTCGACGTAGACTATATTTGAGTTCTTCCACATACATTTATAGAAAGTAACTTAAAATGAATAAAAAAAACATATTACAATTTCTCAAATCTATTTTGCTAACATGGGTTATTATTTCATAGAAAGCAGAGGAAAAAAAAGTCAGTATCTGGATGTTATTTATGAAAAGTAAAAAAAAATGAAGCAACATATTTATGAGTAACCTCAAGACATTTTGTTTTTTAATTAAAATTACAAGAAGTTAATATATTTCTAAACACAGGGAAGTCAGTTTCTACTAATAAGTAAAATGAGAAAAGAAGTTTAGAAGTTTTATTTATTAAAGTTATGGACGATCGCCTTTTCCACAGACTTCATGCTGAATGAAGTAAAAGGAACAAGAGTTCCCCATAGCTTAAATTTTAACTTCAGACATGCACTACTTCAACATCAGTGCATTCACAATGGAATAATTACAGAAAATAATATAATATTTTTTAGAATTTGGAGATATTTTAGTCACAGAGCATCAATTTTGTGCCTCAATTATATATTTTTCCTGCATCAGCATTCTTTGTGCAGTGCTGCTTGCTGTAACCCCCTTTTTCCCCCCCTTTCAACTAACCCCATGTTACTGACTGAAACACATAACTCATTTCCTCTGTAATCTAAACTCGCTTTTACTTATCAATCGTACAAAACATGTTACGACTGCAATGCTTGGAATGAATGAGGCAGCTGTGGACCCTCTCGCCAATAGGGCCACACAACTTGTACACACTTTCATTCATACATTTTCTACATCTACTACTCAGACAGTTTGTGATCACTAGCAACAGAGCATAATCAGCTTAAAGAAAGCCTTTATGAGAGACTTTCCCTAATGGGTTAATTAGGTGGAGTGTGCGAATCGAGCGGAGGCATCTAGGAGAGGACAACAGCGCACTGTGTAGTAGATCTATGTAACTAGTTGCACACATATACACACAGATTCATTACCGTACTAGTTTGCATGTATGTTGTATGGTCACTTAGATGGGAGAAATGGTGCAGGTCCTGCGTTATCCTTTAACATCAGTGCACTTGGGCTGTTTCTCCTCTGTAGATTTTCATAGTTGGAGTCTCTTTGGAAACTGGAAAGTTGACATGAGTTTGCAGCCAGGTACAGAGGCCATTTCAGTCCCCACATCAAAGTCAGATTTTGCATTCTCGGTTACCCGTTAGTGAAGATAGACTGTTTGCGCCTCGTGGATTAACTTGAAGTTTGGAGATGATAGAGACAAAGGAAACAAAAAACAAAGACTTGACAAAAAACATTACAATGGCACGTTTTCTGCTGCATGTAAAGGACAGGGACTGAAGTGGTGCTCACTGGTGAAACTCGCAACCTTTTCCAAAGAGGCCAATACAGTCTGACAGTTTGTCTTTGGTAGCGTTTCCAATATTTCCAGCACAGTAGAGGTGTTTCATACCGGTCTAATAGTGGTTGTAGTGCATTAGTTTTTGGGCCAGCATCACCTGGCATTAGTTTCTGGTTTCTCTGTGAACAGTGAAAGAGGGTTACCAGTGTGGCCCTCTGTGGCTGACCGTCAACTTTGATGGATGGATTTAAAAAAAAAAAAAACAAACAAAAAAAAAGTCTTTGAACTCTGTTACAGTATGCCATGCCCTTACAAGGCATGTGATATTGCAGGTTTATTTGTTATAGCACATGTTTTTTTTTGTGAATTACATTTTTTGGAGACATTTTTATTATTATTATTGTATCTGCGCCATGTTAGTTCTGGTTCTTTGTTATTTTTCCAAGATTCAAGATGTATTGTAAATGTTTCTAATAAAACAAAAATGAAATGATCTCCAATTGAAACAAATTGTGGTTTTTCTTTGTTTGAAGGAGAGTTTTTAATGGATAAATCAATTCTTTGAGGATGATCATGACTATAATTTTATTCTTAATCCTTAATCTCAATGATCAGAGGAACAGTGTCACTAAAGAGGAAATGTCTTGATTTATTACAGTGGACATGAAGAATTAAATAATATGGTCACGTCAGTAGTCTGTGATCGCCCAAACTTGTGTCCCATGTGACTCTGCCTTCCAAACAGTTTCCCTACTTTACTGTTTCAAAACACCGTAACAGACATGAGAACAGGCAGGCTATAACAAATGAATTTATTTATACATATGCAGTCCAAATATACATATATTAGAATAGATGTTAAAAATCCCTTACCTACACCACTCAGTTTAAGACCTCTGAAGTCAACATAAGTCAATGTTGATGTGGAAACACATCAGCAGGATAAACACCATCTGTGTGCATAACCTTTGGATTTAATTAAGCCCCTCCCAACACTACCGTCCTTTCTCCTTTTCCTCATCTATTAAAACTATTTAGATACTAACAAACCCAATCGTGGATCCTGAATACAACCCCCGCCCCCTCCACAGGAAATAAAGACAAGTGAGAGCGAGGGCAGACCTCAGGGAGATCCCAGAAGGCAGAGTCCTGTTCCAGTTACATACAGTGTACAGAGAAACAGAAAGGAGTAGGTGAGCAGGCAGTGGTGGATTTCACTTACAGTAAAACAAGCCATCTCGGGTACATCAGAGACCGCAGGAGCAGGGCAGGGCTGAGTGCCCTCACTACCTCATCCCATGAAACATTATCCATCCATCTATCTATTCCAGCTAGCAGGCGGCAGCAGCGGCAGAGGCAGCACAGAGTTGTCAATGCATTTAAACCAATTCCCTAACCTCTCTCACTACACCCAAAGGTTCAGGGCAGGGGTGAAAACAGTCATCAGCAGAACCAATACTTCTGTCTCACTGACATGTGAGGCAGTTAACCCATTCGAAAGTGATACAGCTATCCCATGCCATTTAGAGTTAACGCTGTGCAAAGCTTGTAAGAGCATGACTCATCTGTAGAGTACTGAGTGTGCATGGGGCAGGAAAGCCTTCCAAACAAAGATCAAAAGCAATCAAAAAGAAATTACATGTCACTGTTAGGGAGGGATGTTATTGCTCTGAGTTGCCTGGTGGAACACAACTTGAACCAACTTCGACCAAAGTCCAGCATGTAGATTTAGGAAAAATGTCTTACTCCTCCATTAGTGAAGGAAAGTTGCCCTTAGATTGTGCGTGAAAGAAAAAAAAAATCTAAAAAGCAAAAGAGCTCCCTTTGCTGTGAAGCGATCAGTGTGGAAAATCTGAACCAACTAGTGTTAAACTGCAAACCCTTTGACCAAACAAGACCTTAATCTAGTGTTCAATAAATATCGTAAGGGACATTGTTTTCTAAATATTATACATTTAGTGAAAATGGGAATGACAGTGGTGAACGAGGGGTTGCAGTTCAGTCTTTTGGATGTGGATTTTTATTGCTAAATATCCCGCTAGTGGGAAACTGAGGGAAAGCATTTACTGGCTTGTAAAATAGAGCTTTCAAAGGGAGACAGCTTGCAAAGACAGAAAATGTGATGAGATACAAAAGGGACCTGATAAAGTGTTGGATTTTTTTGTTAAATTGGTAATACGTTCTGATCATGTACCTCTTTCAAAGCTAAATGCACTGTGTACAGTGCATCTCAGGTGTTTTCTTTCCAATGATATGAATCCTCACCACATCCCCTTGTCTGTTTATCTAAACCTCTTTACTATCCCTTCTTCACTGTGTCCCCTCTTCACGCTGTATTAAGTCATCTTAACCAGACATTAGACAAATCAACCCCAGTACAAAGGTCCTTGTGTGAAATGGTTATTTCTACCTGTCTCTCCATTTTCCCTGTCCAAATGTCTGTCTTTGTTTGTCTATCTGGCTGTTTCTCCAGTTGCCTGGAGGTAAAGGAGGAGGTCAGTAGTAAGGAACTCAGTTGCTCTGGCAGCAGACACCCTTATTGGCTGAGTTTTGGGTGGGCTCGACTGTGATGGGCACTACGTTGGAGGCTGGTGAGAAGTCTGAGTCGCTTCGCCCTGACATCTGCCTCTGTGACACGATGTTGTAGATGGCTGTGATGGAGAGAAGGGTGAAAGGGAATGAGTTATGTGTAGATGCCTATAAATCCAGCCAACACTGGGACATATTGTGATAAGGACAAACAGCATGGCAAAACTGAACAACAACTGTTCTATCCAGACTCCTGGCAGCAGTGAAGGATTCTTTCCATCCTAAACTGGCATCGTTGTGTCATGTGGCTGTACCAAGTCTCATTTTAGACATTTCCCAATGCTACAATATGCAGTACATTTCACATTTCAATTTCAATGCCTAAATTAATTTTACATATTTTGGGTCCTCCTTCTGTGACCCTGCATGCTAATGTTACATATTTATCAGACAAGAGCCATTCGAACACCCAGGTGAACTTCGGTGGGTTTTTATTTGGTTCATTATTTTTAATTTAATTTGTCCTCAAATTAGTTTCTTATATACTAATATAATAGGTTTCTGAATGCCATTTGCTTAAACCTAGGCTTAGATGTCACCGAGCTGGTCAGCTGATCAACTTAAAAAGGAGAGCAGGACTCATGCAAACACCCCTCTGAGTTACTGTTGCATGCTGCCACTTTAAGTCTAAACTACAGCCAGATGTGGAACAAAACAGTCCTGAAATAAAACCTGCCTATGAAGCAAGAAGATTTAAAGCAAAACAAGGCCCTGGATGAATGTGACGTGACACGTCAGGTGGTGAAACCATGACTCATTACTACAGACCCTACACAGCACCCGCTGCTGTGGCTGTACAGACAATAATCCATCAGTATGACCCCCTCTGATCTACGATCCGTCTGCTGCTGATACATAAACGTGACGTCTTTTCAGCTCCGCTGGGTCAAAAGCTTAGATCTGACCGCCCTCCTAACGGTCTGTTAACTTCCTCTCTTCTCTCTCTCCCTTAATCAGACACTTAGCAATGTCAGCTCAATGGGGCCTGTTGGTTTGAAGTTTTTGTGATTTACAAATCACAGACAAAGCTGTAGTTTGGGCAGAATGTTCCAAATGGCTCAAGCTGAGGCGTCTGGGAACTGAACATGGAGCAGAAGCAGGATACAAACAGCAAGTGGCTCATACTTGCAGACTGATAGCCCCTGGAGCAATTGAAGTGGAAGCACCACTCACTGTTGGATTGTCTCTTTAAGCACTCCAGGGGTTGACTCAGTCACAACAATTGCTTTTTTTCCCCCTCCATGTTATCAAACTTCCAACACAGACACATCACACGCGTTTGTTAGCATGTGTTGTATACCTACAGGGAAAAACGCTCATAAACATTTATTTGAGAAAGCATATCTATGAACCATTGTAATTTCTTCCTTGAGCAGATGCATCTGGTACCGTGGGTCAGAGTAGATTTGTGACCACAAATACCACACCCATAACACCAATCCTGAGAGGTTTGCTGGCTAATGACCATTTTCATAGCGGCTTCCACCAGGGCTGATTGGCTGAGTGGTCTTTCAGTGTGCCAATTACCCATATTTTTGACCTTAAAAAAGACTCAGGTGGTGTTCTTGCCACAGGCTGCAAATCAGAACAGATAAGGTGGCTTTTGCTGCCATCTAGTGGTAGATGGTGGGTGCTGTTACGTAAACAGTCAAAACCTGAATGGAAATCTGACACTTTACGAAAAATCAATGTACAGTAAAGAAATCGTTATCAGATTAGATTGATGGCTTAGGAGCTTAAAACATATTTGTCCTTCAGGATGAAATGCACTATCATTCTATGATTTGATATAAACACAAAAAAATGGCAAGAAATAAGGAAACTCACCTGTGAGAATAGTTTGGAAAGCCAGCTCCACATTAGATGAGTCTAATGCTGAAGTCTCCAGGAAAGACAAGCCGTGCTTCTCTGTAAAACATACAGGGACATTACTCTACAATATGTCACACGCCTGCGTTATTTTTAACTTTCACATCCACAATGAGCTGAAGTGTATTGTGCAGCCGTACTGGCATTAACACTGCACTGATTCAGGGATTGATTTCTTCTGCATAATGCACTCACTCCAGGGCTCTCCTCGGGAATGCAGTCATTTCAACTACTTCCTGTTTGACATCTCACTGTGAACTGCTTTGTAACTGTAGAAAAATGAATGGGTTGTGTGACAGATGACTATTCTGCTCTGTGAAGCGGATTTACATCCTGATAAAATGCAATAATGTTACCTCACACAGGGTAATGGCTATAATGGTTTTTAGCTTTAGAAACAAAGAATATGGTCTGCTGAAACACACACATACCATTTAAAAAGCTTAAAACACCAAACACCGCTGCATTACATATACAGACATGGAATGAATAACCTGTAAATTTTACTCAGATAATTAATTGTCAAATAAATTAATTTAGGAGCTGCAATGATTGGCCAATTAATTGTGTAGTTGATTGACAGAATATTAATCAACTATTTTGATAATGGATTTAAGTCCGCATTCAAGCACAAACAGACCATTTTATATGATTTTTTCACAGTTTTAAGTTTTATAGATCTAGTGATTAATTCATGAAGTAATATTTGTTTAAAGCTTGATCTTTCTCCGAAATCTGCACATTCCAGTTCCAAGTATGAAAGAGATTATAACCCAAAAAGAACATCTAGCATAAGTAGGTGAGACGTCGTTCTGACACGGAAACATGAGACAGACGTCAGACTGGTCCACGTTCACGGTTGTGTTCTTTGAGGAGAACCCTTCACTTGTGGTATTAGATTATGACATGTCCACCACAGGGTCTTTATGTAACGCAGGTCTCACATAGGAGGTCAGTAGTGCAAAGAAAAAAAAAATCAGTACCAACAGAAAGCACTGACTGGTAAAAACATCATTTCCCTAACGAGGAATATCCAGCAACTATTATGAATCAAAATGCCTCATGATGCGTTAAACTTTCTTATTGGCACTTCTATCAGGAGTCATTTACCAGTCAAAACAGGTGCAGCTCCGTGAAAGACACGAGCCAATAAACTCAAGGTCAAGAGAAAATGAACGAAAACATGATGCAACCATTCCAAAATAATAAATAAACACAGTGAAGCCAAGGATATATGCTCTTTGGAGGGCATTTGTGTAAAATACCTTACAGTATCACAGTGCAAACATTTCTAACATGAGAATCCCCAGGGGAAAGTTTTCCTGTTTTAAATAAACAGTACACACAGAACTGAAAAGAAACTTATTTCACGAGTACGAGCATTCATTAAAGTCACTGCAACAGCAACACACATGATATGTCATAAAGTAGTGAAGGAACTAATTAAAGCAGTTAAGGGTCAGTCCATCCGTGCTCATTATCACAGCTTTAGCCTGGCGATAATCTGATGAGGTAGAATCTTATAACCTCACACACCTATGAAGGCTAAATACTGTAGGTGCTCACACAATACACATGCTTACACAAAGCCATTACAGTGACAATACCTGCAAAGGCCTTGGCCTCATCTGTGGGCACTGCCCTAAGGTGGCGTAGGTCACTTTTGTTGCCCACTAGCATGATGACTATGTTGCTGTCAGCGTGGTCCTGCAGCTCCTTCAGCCAGCGTTCAGCGTTTTCATACGTCAGATGCTTGGCAATGTCATAAACCAAGAGAGCTCCAACTGCTCCACGGTAGTACCTGGACAACACGAGAGGGGAGGAACATGATATAAAACTGGGGTAGACCATTCTGTCTTGTCTAAGGCTGTTGATTTCAGAATTCTTTATGGGTGTGTCACATGGCCTTGGCCAGCTCTTGTGACAGAAGTGAACACTGAGGGACATTACTTGTTTTAATTAATGATGATTTCCTTGTGGCCTGTGGGGGCTTGACACAACACGTGCGAGTACCCCGGCTACCACATCGCGGTGGACAACTCAAAAAAGGGTGACAAATGCTGAGATGGGAATGTGACATAGAGATGAGGAGGAAGCTGTGATTAACAAAACACTTCCTGCTCCAAGGCAAAATGGTGCATTTTGTAGCCTTAATCAATTTAGAGAATCTGCTCCTTGCTTTGTAAGGAATGATAGAGCAGAAATTGATTGATTCTAAATTTAATTCACAGATGGATGATGGGACCTGGTTCGGAGCCTGTATACCTTAAACTACACCTGCAGCCATTCATAACGCAGCCAAACATCATGTGACCGTAGATAACAGTTTCAACTAAAAAAAGATAGATAACAAAAAAAAAAACAAAAAAAAAGACAAACATGCACGAGGAGGAAAAGAGTTAGTGCTTAGCATGTACGTATATCAAGATAATTCTTGTTTTAATCAGCGCATGTGTTCCTGTAAGTGTCTGCATGTGTGACTGGACTTCAAAGATGTACTGTACTCACGCAGAAGTGATAGCTCTGTATCGCTCCTGTCCAGCTGTGTCCCAGATCTGAGCCTTGACAGTCTTGCCTTCTACCTGGATGCTGCGTGTGGCGAACTCCACCCCGATGGTGCTCTTACTTTCCAGGTTGAACTCATTCCGGGTGAAGCGTGACAGCAGGTTGCTCTTCCCTACACCTGAATCTCCGATCAGCACCACTACAGGACAGAAAAGGGGAATTCAGACAAAGAAAGAAGAGTAATCATCAGCAGCAGAAGCACAGGATGAATTATAGACTCCACCACTCCACCTATTTTTCAGTTATTATAACTTGTTTGACCAATTTGTAGAACGCAAGCTAATTTTGAATAACAAAACAATCATATGGACTGCAGACTAAACAGAATTATGTTGTGTTTTGAGCACCAAAGCATACTTTATGGCTTTAGCTGTAAAGTACAGTTCATTAAACCAAATAGAAGTTAGACTGAACGACACGGGTTAACTAAATTAAATTTGAATCTCATTTCTATGAGATGGTCTGCCTCGCCTATGACGTACATGTGAGGCTCTCAGCTGAGGGAGAGCAGAAACTCGGGGGACTCCCACTGAGTTTACAAATGATTAGAACCACCTGCTCTTTTCAGGAAGCAGTCATTCAGATTAAAAAAAGATAAAACTTGCCGCGAATTTACTTGTCTAATGTACTTCAGACAGTATTTCACAGGAGTAGTGTAAATACGTTTAATATATTTTTTAAAAAACTGAGACAGAAATGATACCACACTGATGATGCTCAAATCCATTTCTATTTAAGTTGTCCTGCAATATTTATGGGGTGTAGACAATCTACAAATTTGCACCAAAAAAAAAAATAAATGTTCAAGCATCCTGTACTAAAAATCTGCACTCACTCAAGCTTGTGCAAAAACCAAGTACAAAATGGGCCTTTAAGGTACAGCATCTAAATTGCACTCCAAATTGCTTTAGATAACAGTACCACCATTTTATACTTTCCAAAATCTCCCCCAACAATGACTACACTTGAAAAAATGCGTTTTTTACAGGACATGGGGTGAGAGAAGTAAACGACTACATTTACAATTTATAGTGAGCTATTCCTCTGAGGCTCAGTGTGTGATCATAATGATAAAAGCACAACATGTCTCCCCTATTGGATTTTACTGGGGTGAGTGTCAGAAAATTACTTCCACATTTGTCAGGTGAGCCAGTCTGTCAGCAGGAACCTACCACACCAGCACACCACCCTGCTATTATGAAATGGGAACTTGTTATGGAATGTTGAAATTGCATTAACAAACGAACTACTGTGTCTTACACTTACATTTAAGCAACGCTGCTCATTCTAAAGAGGAAATCTGTTAGTAGTAGCCTGACTTCTTCAGACTTTGAAATCATCAAAATATGTGAAACATAAGAGGACCACACATCCCAACACTGTTGCTCTCCTACATGCCAAAAATAAAACTCTGACATTCTCCGTTTTGTCTGCCACAAAAGATCTTGGGTGGAGGACAAAAATCATTATGCAACCCATTTCCTGGTCCTCTGCCATAAGACAGGTATTATCATAGCTGCATTACACACCCATTCAGTAACCTGCTGTTGACTCTCCATTCGAGCAAACGGGTTTGCATTCTAGCTAGCACCCAGGGATGTAGCCTGCCTTAAATGATACTGACAGTCTGAGCCCAGTTCATTGCGACTAGTTAATATGATATCCCCTGAATATATAAATGTAATAAAACATTGACATCATTTACACCAGCTAGGCTTGTCAATCTGAAAGAGATACCTTCTATTAAAAAAGGTGTAAGAATTATCAACTACGACGACCAGCTCGTTGAGATGTCGTGCGCCTGATGGAGGCAGACTGAAAGGACACTCATCAACACCTATTTCTTTAGTTTTTATTTCCAGATAACGATGCCTATTCCTGATCTGGTGCTAGCCAGATCCAAGCTCCTAATAGCTAAAAATCAATAGTGTATTTGTATTTTATGGTATTAATTGGCAAAGACCTCAGAATTTGCATTTACTGCCAGTCAAAGCAGAGGGGGCTGCTTTCACACACTGAGGGGTGAGGCCATAGTGCAAGAGCCCAGTATCCAGATGTGCTGCTGTCATTTATTAGCTAACTCAAGGCTGCCTGGACACTTCAGCAGATATCTCTGCAACACAATACACAGACACCTTTCACATAACTTCAAAACAGTAATTTCTTCACATTCTGCTTAAAACATTCAAAAATTAACTAAAGTCTGACATACAAAGTACATATTATACACACACAAACAGGTCCATCACTTTTTAATCTGTGCTGATTTTAATTTTAATTAACCGATTAGTTGACCAGAAGAAAATTATTTTTTATGCAAAAATGTCAACCTAAAATGTAAATGAAAGAATTAAATGTATGGATTTGCCCGTTTTTTTGTTTTTGTCATTTATGATAGTAAATGAAAATGTTTTGGACTGTTGGATGGTCAAAAGAAGCAATATGAGGATGTTATGTTGGACTCTGTTGCGATGAGTTTTTTCTCCAAATTTTTGCCATTTTATAGACTAAAAGATTAAATGATTAATAGTTTAAAAAAATGGGCAGACTGATTGATAAGAACAATAATAGTTCGTTGCAGCCTTACACTTAAAGAAGCAGATGATCTTGGGAGTAAGACCAGAATTACTGATGCACACAGATGTCACCAAAATGGTGGTGAGAAGTACAAGGAAAGATATACGGCTTGAGCAGGATAGAAGAATGAATTCCTGTGTCAATGTCTCCATCAGTAGGAAAGGGTTAATATGACTCATTACGAGCTCACCCAGCTTGACTCACGCTGTCCAACAGCCAGGAACAAAAAGAGGCTGCTGGAGCAAAGCAGAGCCTTAACAATAACGTTAGCTCTTTCCTGGTTTGAGCCAAAGACTGAGCGGCGGCCAACACCTTATCAGTGTCCTTGCACTCACTGCTGGACCTGATTAAGATAACTTTGCTATTTGGACACCAGAAATCATACAATTTTATCACAGAGTAAGTAAGTGAGTGAGAGAGCAAATCTCTTCTTTTCTATGCTCAGGGACGGCACTTCTGTGTGGCTACACACACACACAGTTCATGCAGGTATTTCCAGTTTGACAACACACGGTTGTTTAGTGTTCTATATTTGAACAGACCATGAGCACTTAATTTCCCCTTGCTTTAAAAAAAGGTAAAACTATTAACTGCACCAGGTAGCCATATGAGTACAAAGACTTTCCTCGCACCACACAAAGGTGTCTTTTCCACTGTTAAAAATATCTGGTCACCAAGAAAGCTTGCTGTTATCTATAAACGAACCTTAATTATGTTTTTGTGTTTTTTGGGCTTCATTTTTTTGTTTTTTTGTTAGACCATATTAACGACCTGGAGTAAGGAACAGCTGCCAATGACAGAGGAAGTTGTGGTTTTGCCCAAACGCCAGTACCTACACCTTACAAGATAGGCATTCAGACTACAAACGCGGATATTTTCCAGTAACAATGTACAAAACTAATGGACCAAAGTCTATTTCTTCTCTAAGCAAGTGTGGATGACCCTCAAAACTGCATCCTCAGGTGATTGCATCATTGGCCTACAAGATGATGACTCCGCCACAGATGCTACTTAACGCGATACACACATGCCTAAAAGTCCCCGTACTAAGCTGTCCATGTTGCAATCGTATGGCGGCTATAACACCACGTCGTAACATACGTCTCAACTAACCAACAGTCAAAGCAATCGCTCTCAGGGAGCACCTGTGTATCAAGCTACGCCTGACAAACGTCGTCTTACACCTTGATGGTCAGCATCAAATGACACTTGCTCACAGGTGTAAGGCTCGGTGTCGAAAATTAGCCACCTAGCTAAAAGATAAAGTGCAACTCACCTTTAAAAAGATAGTCATATTCGTCTTCTCTGTTAGTCATCGCTTATAATCTTCGGCGACTCTGCGTATTTACTCGAAGTCGAACAAACTTCTGGTATAATGTTATTCAGATACTTCGAGACCGACAGACCACCGTTCACGACTTTAGACCCACGCGAAGGATGGTAAAATGTAGACGACAACAGCGCCGCGTCAGTGTCAGAGTAGAAGAATGGGATGCTGTGGTTGTTATGAAGGATTTAAGAGAAAAGCGACTTGTAGCTGAAAAGTTTCGCTTCGCCTTCCTCACCCTCTGTCACTTGCCATTACCGAGGCAGCGACGTAACGTCAGTTTCTTTAGCCCCGCCCTTTGGTTCGCTCCTACTGGTCAATAGCTGATCGACACCTGTCACGAGCGTTGACGTGATTGGTCCGCTGTGCCGCCCTTCATGATTTTCATTCTCGTCGTCGACTTTGATGACGTTTGCGGGCCCCAAGCCTCAACAGGTAATATCGAGCTTGAGGTTCAACAAAGCCCAGTCGGCAGACATTGGTATCACAAATATCTCACTGCGTGACGTGTCACAGGAGACCAGCCGTACAGAAAGCGAGATATAACACAGTGTGGAGCTCCCCAGGAGGAAAAATAAGCTGCACTGAGGATTTATTTAGTTTGAGGTTCGTGGAAATCTCCAGATTAATATCTCAAATAATACACTTTTCATTGTTTTATCCGCCGGACTTTACATTATCCTAATTCCTAAAATTTCTGAGAATTTCCTACAAACATGATTTTGAACTGATGATGTTTCAGTTACAGACTATGCATTAGTTCCGTTTGGGAGTTTTTGGCTCAGAGGTCCCTGCAGTAAAACATGGCTAAATACACTTCTGGACTGCCCTGTGTTTGTGATTGATGTCAAATCCCCTCACATGTAATCCAGCGTCCATGTTTGGCCTTGGGATCTTCTGCGTATCAGTTCATCTGGTTGCCTTTTCACTCTTTATTGTTTTGTTCTTTTTGTACGCTGTTGTGCAGCTATGGTTACACACTCTACTCTCCACCTCTCTACACTAGTATTTTTGACTGTAATTCATTTTGCCAATAAAAGGGACCAAACAATGAACAATTGAACTAGGTCAAAGATGAATGTTTTTTTAAAAAAGATTTCTGTGTATATTTTGCCATAGAAAATCTGATATTGTGACAGCCCTAAGATCATACCAATCCCAGTTACTAAATACTTAAATTCCTGATTACAAACATTCTGCATGTAATGACTTTTCAAGTTATCTGCCACACCTGTCACCGGCAACATGTCGCCAACAAGTCTGGTGATATACTGCTATGACTGTGCAAAAATGTAATGTAGTGATAACAATAGCAAAATATAAATACCTCAGAGAGCCTTTATTCAAAGAGTGAAATTTACAACAAGGGTACATTCAACCAAGTTTCAGGGTATTCAGGTGGATGTTAAAAGTGATACTGAAAGTAGTGAAGCTTGGTTTGATATTTTTCTAGTCAATGCAAAATATTTACTGTAGTTGTAGTACCAAAAAGAAAAAATAGAGACAGTTGTTCAATGCAACATCTATTCATAACTTTGAAACTATAAATCTATCTAAAATGTGAATCCTGAAATGTGGGATATAAAAGCAAGCATGGAATGTAAACAAATGTGCCATATTTATTATCTGGGTAAACTATGTGCTCAGTTGATTACAGAATAAAAAAATTGGGTGTTTTCCATAATTTAACACTTGGCAGAATAGGAAAGTCCCCGAGACTGCATTCAGCCTTTCATGTGTCAATGTTTAAACGGATCAGTAGTTTACTGAGATGCTCCTGTATGTTTAAAATTCATTTCTGGTTTCCTGAGAACTTTTCTACATCTGTGCATGTTGATATTTTTTAAAGTTGAAGTCTACAGAATGTCCAGACCTCATTATGGTGTTCCTCTAAGGTCACTAACTTAAGTGAAACAGTTTGAGGCCCACATCAGAAACAGACACTGGGTGATTAATACTTTCAGACCTTAAGAGTCATAACACATTCCCACAGTTGAACTTATTGTGAGCACAGGTGTTAGCAATAACATTAATGACGACTTTGTTCTGTTTATGTCTCCCAGTGAGCCGTGACAGTCTGCACACTGAAGCCAATTCAGCCATTATTTCTTTTTATTATTTACACCTGTGATTTTCTACTGTGAAATGCCAAAATGTCGCCTGTGAGGAACTTATTTTCTGTTAAAAGACACAATTAATACACATTAGGCCAAATGTCTCCATAAGTTGTTTATTTCTTAACAGAAATGCAATCTGACTCATCTGTGATCATCAGCTGGCGCAAATGCACAGCAGTGACAGCAAGACTCACAGTCCATACATGGAGGGACACTGCAGTTTCTATTCAACTCACCCAGTCAGTCAGTTGATTTTCAGAAAACACAAAAACCGTCATGTGTCATTTTCATTAAAAACATCACCCATGCCATGATATGTCTACATTATTCCAATTCTCTGCATGGATTATAAATATATTAACTTAGAGGAAACACAGTTAATATCCAGCTGTTGATGGTGGCCTCCAGCTACATTCATTCACACGTAGGAAGGATCTTTTGAATACCTTATACCACCATGCAGCTTGTAAAATTTGAAAATCAGTCATTTCAAAGTGGCCTCACTGAAGCCAGGACCATTAACATGGTTGCCGTCTCGCCCACATCTCTTCGAGCTCTTGATCAGAGTTGTGGGTGAAGGAGGATTTCACCTGCTGCCCTCCTGGAGGCCTCTGGGCTCCTTCAGGACCTTGTGATCAGATGTTCCTGCAGCAGGGCTTCTTCTCCTCTGTGGTTTCTGCTCTGGATCTGTTCAAAGTCACAGCACTGATGGAGCCCCGAACCACTTCTTTACTGCTCACCTTCCTGTGAATCTCTGTCATAGAAAATATTAATAAAAATCATACATTTACATCATGCTATCACAGCAAGAAGTCGCAAAGTCAACAGGCTTTGAGACGAAAAAGTAGCACAAGTACATATGCTACTAATGCCAAAGCAATGCACCTATGATACTAAACTCTGACTTCCATTATGCACAAAAGTTAGAAATTAGAAAAGAAAACCAACTCTTCAAATGAAATAAATGGGTGAAGTTGTTAATTTCCAACCAAAATCCAACCAGAGAGGTTTCTTCCCAAGTCAGTCAATCAGATGATTGCATGAGGACCACCAAAGGTCTGTTTGCCCTGACCTTTTCCAGACCTTGACTTTCTCCAGCTCTCCATTAACTGAGGAACTGGAAGTCTGACTGTGAGGTTAAATTCAGGAGCCTTAATCCCGGCATGTTTGTGGGAAAGTGTGTACATCCAGCCAACAACAGTTAAATGTCTTTGGAGTGTGAAAGAAAGATGCCGTAAATGTCACCTACATAGTCTGTACACTATGACAACCTTACGGTATGATTAAGAAGAAATTGTTTCTCTTTGCATCTCTGCAGGTTTGGATGTGGACAGAACATTTGCACTACGCATCTTAACAAAGGAGAGAAAAGTTAAATACATTAAAATGAATTACCTGTGAGGACACTGTTGAATGCTGCCTCCACATTAGTTGACTCCAAAGCAGAGGTCTCCAGAAACAACAAACCATTCTTTTCTGAAAAATAGAAATTTTATATATGTCATTTCTCATTTTCTTTAACTTTGGGTGTGGTGGAGTGATTAATGTGAAAAATGCTCCCCCACTCCATTAGCCGGCTGACGTGCCCTTGAGCAAGGCACTTAACCTCCAATTTGCTCCCCGGGCGCTTGTCACAGCCCACTGCTCACTGCATGTGATTTGCTGGGTGTTGCATATGTGTTCAATGCAGAAGACAAATTCAGTGTGTGTATGTAAAAATATATCTTCTTATCTTAAAGCATCATTCCCCAAATCACAAATGGATAATTCCCAAAGAAATTAGGGATTTGAGGGGGGCTGTTCATATATCTCACCAATGAGAATCAACAAAAGGAATTTAGAGTACATTTTGTCACAGTGAAGGATCAGTGAATAGGAACTTGACTTGTTTATGCAGAGACACACTGACAGATCGTACAGCTTGGTGAACAGGCTGATTAACATTCTTTACAGTTGTCAAAAACTCCATTAAACAATTATAAGCAATGAACATATAAATCCAATTATTTTCATCACAGAGGTAACACCTGTTGAATTTTCTTTCACCTGCAAAGGCTCGTGCCTCCTCAGTGGGCACAGATCTCTCTGAGTTCAGGTCGATCTTGTTGCCCACCAGCATGACGACGATGTGGGGGTCAGCGTGTTCAAACAGCTCCTTCAGCCAGCGCTCCACACTCTCGTAAGTCAGGTGTTTAGTGATGTCATAGACCAGCAGGGCTCCAACAGCACCTCTGTAATACCTGTTGAAAGGGGACAATCACACTGAAGTCTGTAATAACTGATTTGTTAGTCTCCTGGGGACAGTGGACCAAAATTTACATATTCACACATACACATACTCATTTGAGTTGTATTTTTGGCCTGCTGATGAGTTTAAGTTCATTATTTACTCTCCTGCTCTCTTTTTGTCCACTCCTGAGGGTATAATCTGACTTTTTAGCTGATAGATGCTTCGCTATGTTCACCAGCTATCATACATGTATTACCAGACATTGGTTTTAGCTGACGTAGGCCAAAATTGACATTAAGAGAAACCCCTTTCAGAACATATGCAGTCATTTGATCCTGTAAAAACACACAATGTGAGCGCTGTAAGAATTGTCCCATCTTCACTGAGAGCAGCTTCAACTGACTGACGATTGCTCTGATGTCATGAACTACTAGTCAATCCATCCTTCATGATTACATTTCTGCTAACCTCTTCCAGCAGCATAATTAATTCCACTTTAATAGGTTTTAGTTGGTTGTTACAGCACAAATGAGAAATTCCATGGGACTGAGAATTTGCATACTGGAATAAGTCGGCAAGTAATTACTCAAAAAAGCCAAACTGTCAGAATAGAGCTAATCCAGCGGTGTGGCATATCCTCAGATTTTTCCGTGTCTTAAAAATAAAACTGACATGGTTCTATTGTTTTAAAACCACTTTCCACACTGTTAATCCCTCTAGTTTTAATTAAAAAAAAAAAGAATGAATCAGGTTAGAACAGATAGAACAGAAACCCACAGAGGGCTGAGTGTTCAAACAAAGGTCTCTGCTCTAATCAATTGGATTTTAGAGGCTAAATGTGCCAGTTGGAAACTGACAGGCGACGAGAATGTGGTGTTTTCTTCTTTTTTCTCTTCCTTTCAGGTAATGTGGGAGGAAGCTGAGGATCAGTGCGTGTGTTTTGGCTGATAACAGCACCACCTTTAGATGCCGACATACTGGTCGCTCAACAACTATGCAGCAAGAAAACAAGCGTGAAATGTTGGTTTAAAGAAACAAAAAACAAAATCTGTCCAGATGCCTGGATCTGCTGCCAGCTTTTTTACTGACAGGAAGACCACAAAATAATACAACCACAATACATTTTGCAATTTAAGGGCACAACCCCACCCTCTGGGCTGGTGTAGGTAATCATTAGGCAAACTGTGACAGCTGAGACGGGATAACAAAATGTGGATAGAAATCTGCTGAAATGCAATGAAGCAGACATACATTTGTGCTAGAAAAGAAAACTGTATGTGTCTGTGTGTGAGAGAGAGGTAGAATGAGCACACATCTCTATACTAATGGATCGATAAGCTCTGATGGGTTTTGACACTTACGCAGAAGTGATGGCCCGGTATCGTTCCAGCCCGGCTGTGTCCCAGATCTGGGCCTTGATGGTGAAGCCGCTGAGCTGCACTGTCCGTGTGCTGAACTCCACCCCGATGGTTGTCCGGCTGTCATGGTTGAACTCGTTTTTGGTGAAGCGGGACAGCAGATTGCTCTTTCCTACACCAGATTCTCCTATTAGAACCACTGCAGATGACACAAAATGCGGTAAACTCAGATATTAAGGCTCAGTTTTTTTGAGGTTTGACATGGCTGTTGCAAAACTAAACCCAGTATTTTTCGGATAAAGGTGACAAAACTCTTTACTTACTTAACTCAAAACTATTTACAAAGTCTAATGTGAGCCAGTCCTGTGATGTCCACATCACCCTTTATAGCCCTGCTTCATTGAAGCCTTTAGATTGGGTGTGTCTTTCTGGAATCCTCTCATAAACCCTCAGCCTTGGCTGTCTAAGTCTGGGGCTAATTACACCATTAGGAAATACCACACCTTAATGGTAAATCAGTTGACTGCTTTATCTCAAGCATGCACAGGGAATAATGCAGAGAGGCGAGTAAAATACTGGAGAACAACGTGGGATGTTCTATAACAGAACAGTCTTTAACAGAATACACCAGATTATTGACTGGTGAGGAGACAACAGTGTGGGGCTGTAGGATAAACTAGCACACACCGAGATGCCAATTCCAAAATATAGTGACAATTTATTTATTTAAACAACAAGGAGTGAATTTGACAAGTAAAGAAAACACAACACAGGCAGGACTGAAACCTTCTACACGTGGCAAAAGTGGAGACGTTTGGACATTGGATTTTCTTTTGTTTTTCTTCCACTGGCTTTACTCTATCTGTGTTTCATTGTCTTAACTTTGCCAAAATCTGGCTTCAAACATTGTTTTAAGTTATCACTGAACCTGTGCAGCACAAACATCTGAAATCCATCTTGCCTCACTGATGGTTGATTTTTTAAGATGTTCAGGAAACCTCTTTCAGCAAAACTGAAGGATGAATCTACTGTAACTTTTCTAGAGTAAGAGGACGCACTTCCCCCTCTACAAGTGAACCTTTGTTTCTGGAAATAAGAGTGTAAGATGATTCTAAATCAGGTGGAACAAGTTAAGCAGCTACTTCTTTTTATCTTGGTCAGAGGAACCTACCTACTGGGTAAACAGGACAAGAAGTAACACAGACACCCCCCTCTGTGCATTTCAGTGACTAATATTTGGGTTTCAGTTGCTGAGTAGCTGACTCACAGAGAGGGAAAAAAAAGGCTTGGCTTAATTGGCACAGATAGGAAAGTATGAGCATGCTGTGAAAACACAGCAGCACTGGCATCTCTGCACAACTGGATGAGACACAGTCACAGTTTATTGCTGAGGTGTGTGCGTCTGTGAACACTGAAATAATCCAAATTCTTATGACATCTCCACAGCTGTTATGGGGGTTATGTGAGATGGGGTGCGAAGGGAGCTGGTTAACGTTAGCGTTAGTGTGACATTTTGGGAAGCATTTGTTTTGTTGTGTTAAAAGGGAATACACACTAAGCTGGGACAAAGAGCTAGTATGGCTCTGTCCAAGGGTTAAAGTATTAATAATATATATATTTAAAAAAACTATACAAAAGTCACTGATTATATTGTTTGTTAAACTACAAAAACTGAAACGTAAAATAAAAATCTTTCATAGGTGAAAGAATGTGCAGCTTTTCAGAATACTTGGATAGAGTCAAGCTAGCTGTTCCCGTCTAAAGCTATCAACTTTTGGTTTACAAATTTTTTAAGAATTAAACAAATGAGATTTTATGTGTTAATTAATGTAATTTGTTGATTGGTGTTTTGGGCAGCTAGCCGTTTCCCCTTGTTTCCAGTCGTTATGCTAGGCTAAGCTATACCTGCTAGCTCTAGTTTCATAGTTCAGAACTGGGTTAAGAACACATAGTGATCGAGATTTGGATGTCTGGATTCATATATTGAACTTTGTGATGATACGGGGGCAAAAGAAAGGTGATGAAAGTAGTGTTACGTAGCATATAAAGCATATAAAGTACATTTACTTAACAGCGCTGTACTCGGTATTTGGAGTTACTGTTGTATTTTCACTAGATGATACGTCCTATTTCCTCTGCATTACATTTCAGGGGGAAAATATTGTTTTTTTATTCCTACGTTAAAGTACATTTATCTGACAGCTGTAGTTTTCAGCTGAAGAGTTGCATGTTAAATATATGATTAGTTTATAGATCTTATAGTCTTTAACTCCATTAACAACATTAATATTTATAATATGATCAATATAACACTTCAATTTTCATGGTGAATACCTTTACATTTGATACTTGAAGTATATTTTGCTTCTGCCTCAGTGAGTTTTGAGCACAGGGCTCGCCCTTGTAGTTGTATTTTTTCAGTGTGGTATTGTCACTTTTACTTCAGTAAGGCAGCTAAATACTTCTACCACTGACCAACCGCTGAAAAAAACAATATCATCACAAAGTCCATTTTAGTAACTTTCTTGGAGCTTTCAATCTTATAACATGATCTTTATCTGCACATAGAGTTTGCACAGTTCACATTTCCATGGCCATCTGCTGATGAAGATCATGTGATAAGATTTGGAGCTCCAAAACAGTTACTAAATTAACCTTGCAGTGTGACGGTTGAGCATGAACTTTAAACCTTTACTTTAGTCAGCATGAACAAAAAGTCCTTAAAATACTTCAGAAAGTGTAGATTTGAACATCACTATACCTTGACAACTGGGTAAACTTCAGCTGCTCATGAAGAGTATGTGATTAAGAGCTTAGGATCAACAACTTAAATTGATTTTTCAGTCAGATTGCCGGCATGTTTCTCCCTGAACACCTGCCGACTGCCATAGAGATACGCTCTGAAAGCACACATGACTTGGCCCCAGTTTAGTCTTTATTGACAGTATGTTTAACTTGAAGTCAAAGCAGAGAATGTTTTACAAGTTGATGTACCTTTGCTTGTTTTAGGTAATTGTTCACTCTCCGGTAGGAGAGATGAAAATGCCTTGTTTTCCCTCCACCACTGAGTAACTTCTTATGCAAACAAAACCCTTGGTTTCTATGCCAGTGCAGGACAAGAGGCCTTCAAGCTCTCCTGCAGCCTGGTTCACTGATCCTGAGGAAGCTGGGAAAACCTGATGTATTGTATTACATTTTCATCTTGTGTGTTTTCATGACCTTCAGGACTGGAAATGTAACTACTGCTCACTGAAATCCTGATGGAAAATAACTTTCTTAGGGGTATGCTGACTGTGAACATAACATAAACTCACTACTGGTGCGTTCATCCGCAGCGTGTCCATGAACAGTATGTGAACAGTTCACAGTATGCAGGCTTACATTCCAAGCAAATGACAGAATCTGATTTTACTGATTAGCTTCTCTGAGCTATCTGTGAATGGCTGGATGGAACAAAAACCTGCTCATACTTTCAAGATACTCACTCACAGCAGTGGTGAGTGTGTTGGTTGCATGATGACAAACAGTTGGAGAACAGAGCATGCGCACAAATTTACCAGATGAAGGAGGGATTCCTCCTATGGTGTTCACAGCGATGCTGTGGTTGTGTGATATGCACCTTTGGGCTTCGAGCCAACTTGTGAGGTCTGATTTTGAGTTAAATGAATAAAACTGACTTGATTGCAGCGGAACTTATGTGAGTGATGCTGTTTGATGTTTTGAACACAGTCACTTCAGCTTCAGTAATCACCTGCAGTGGCTTGCATCAACATGACATCTTTATGGCCAAATGTCACATCACTGTACATGAACCAAGTCATCACTCTAAATGACTCTCGCTTCTCTTGTACATCTGCTGAAAGCCATCTGGTACCTTGAAGGTATACTATGCATAGGATAGGATGTTCCTGAAACAGAGTACACACTCATACAAAAATAATCTCTTAATCATCACATACGACCCGCTGAAAGTGTGTGATGTTGTGTGTATCTGTCTATCTTTCTGGGTGTCAATAATACTGGAAAAACATAGCTGATTGCGGGGTATCATTCTCATGTAGTCAAATAAACTGCTTACTGCACCTGGTGTGTTTGCAGTTAGCAACTAACAAATCCTGCATAGTATGCCTTTATAAGAAGTGATTACTATGTTGTGTAGCCTGAGCACAGAATAAATAGAGTAAACAACTCAATATGGAAACTTTCCAGTGCAGATGCACTGAGAACACAGACTGGATTTATTATATTTATGAGATGAGTGATGTAGTGAATTTGTTTGGCAAACGTATACTGCTTTAAACCAAACACTCCATGTTACACTGTTGCTCTGCATGGGTTACTAAAGCACACATCCTGGTTTACAACAATAACCTGTACTATGCATGCTTACTTACTTACAGAAGAAGTACTGAAGTGTTAAAGCACCTGACTTGTACTGGGACTTATACCTACATACAGTATTCACCTAAACAGATTCACACACACACATGTTGTTCCTAGAAACTGGCAAGTTAATAATAAACAAGGAAGTATAATTTGAAGGACAAAGGAACAATAGAAAATAACACCTTTCAAAGACATCAGGGATGTACGCGGAGATTAACTCAAGCAGGAGAACATGTACTCACCCTTAAAGACAAAGTTGTAGGCCTCATCTGACCCCATATTCTGTCCATTCAGTGCTGCCACCCCACAGTTTGCTGCTGCGTCTCCGGCGCTCAGATGCTGATAGCAGGATGTAAGATGACACTGACTCACACCACAGCCACCCTGCCCCTCAGTTCCTCAGGCTTCAGGAAGGAAAACAGTTGCAAAAAGTCTTTCTATACATGAATGGCAGTCGCCAGCTTTCTGCCCTTCACTACCCTTCCCTATCTGGGTTAATAGAAAGGTGGCTTGTTTGAACAAGACATGCTGAGCATATCCAGGTTGCGTTGCTGCAGCAGGCGGGGCTTGTGTCAAGGAGTGGTGGGTGGGTCTTAGTTACAGAGTCAGTGCAGGGCAGGTTGGACAGGTGGGGCGACTAGCAGGTACAGCTGAGAGGGGCTGTCAGGCGCCTCCTGTTGGACCAGTAAAATTAATACATGCAGGAAGCAGGAAGCTCCTCTTGCTTCATCACCACATGGGGAACACCACCCTGAAACTGAGTTTACATAATATTTCTGTAATATTACACCATAACGTTTGTTTGCATCAGTCTCATCTTAAACTCACCATGAGAGAAAAACACTATGATACCACCCATGCTGATTTTACTGGACTCGGCACACACACACACACACAGGTTGACAATCTTATTTTTTCTTTTCTATTGTCTTATTCCTTGTTTAAATCCAATTCTGCAGTCCCCATATGGTCCCAAAGACTAAGTCCTGTACATTTATTGTATGTGATCAGCTTATTAGAATATGTTAAAGTGCTTTATCAGAAGATGTTTTTACTATTTTTCTCTTTTACCTTTTATGTTGATTTATTTAATCACATGGTTCTCGTTTCTCCAGTTTCTCTTTGCTGTAGAGGTGGAGAGATGCAGATTTTATATTCTAGGACATAAATGCATCATCACAGCATATTAATAAGAATTTCTTTTAGTCCTGTCACGGTTAACTCGGCCGTCCTACTATTAAACCTCTCAGCAGGAAGCAATCAAAATGTTGAGTATTCCTCATGCTGGTCTCTGACGTGCAGCGCGCAAAAACACGAGAAAGAAAAATCTTGTTTTTAATCAATCTGATTCAAATCTCCAACTGATTTCAAGTGAGGTAAAAAGGACTTTGTAAAGGTCTTAGGCTGTGATTAAACTGCACTCAGAATTTATTTATTTATTTAGTTAGTTTTTTTGGCTTTCCAACAATTTTTATCAGTATTCAATTCAGGTTTTAAGGCAAGTGAGCAAGCAAAGACTGAATCCAAAGTCTGATGTGATTAAGCAAGTTTATCCTGTGATCTTCCACACGGAAAAGTCAGAGAGCTTAGGGCGCAAAATTGTGGTCTTGTCACGTTCAGGTAATATGCTGTGATAAAATTACAAATTAATGCAGCATCATGGAAATGTGCATCTCTTTTCTAATAACAATAAGAAGCTTGGTAAAAATAAAAATATGGCAAACCCATCTAAATGACATTTTTTTCAAGTTTCCTTTAAGGGCTCTTTGGTGTGACATTTAAAACACTGATATCATTATTATTATTATTATTATTATTATTATTATATGTATAGCACAAAATACTGAATCCTGGCAATCCTCATGTTTTATCTTTTCTCTCCATCTTTGACTCCACCCAGAGAGAGCAGAGCATAAACACAAAACAAGACTGAGTGAACATTTGTCCAAAAAACGTTTATTGTACAGCTTTGAAACAAAATGTAGCAAATAATCATATTGTATTGTATCAGGCAGGAATTATTAAGAGAGTTTCCAGAGATCTTATCTAGTGTGTTTGTTTCAGTCTTACGACTGGATTCAGAATGTTACATTTTCTGCTTAACTGTTCTTAGCGTCCCCGAACTCAAACTGCAAATGAATAAATCAACCGTGGGTCCGGTTCATAATGGAATCATTTCAGCAGCCGTACACTCAAGACTTCCTACTGACAAATTAAGTGGACTTTGAGAACAGGCCAGTAAGACCTACAGAGTCAAAAGGGAGGGCAAATAGGGAAAAAAAATCATACAAGTTATTAGTTTCAAAACCAGGATTATAAATAGACCGACTCCCCAACCCCACACACGTTCACTCACTCACACACTCACTCACAGATCCATGCATGTACACAGAACGTTACAGTAGTCCATGAATGACCCGGATCATATGAAGCTTTATTCCCAGGCAGACAGAAGTTTCAGTAACGTCTCCACTATGACGCCGCCACTTGGGTTAATGGTTCCTCCAAGTACTCAACCAGAGCTTCTGCCTATAAACACAAAATACACAGAACAGCGTTAACACAGGCTGTACTCAGGATGACAAGTAATCTCTGCTTGGTTGGCCTAAACTGTTGTGTATCACTGTAGCATAGAAGCTAAACCATCAGACCTTCTTCAGTAAATCCAACTATGAAAATGTCCTACTACACAAATCCACAGTGTTGTCGGATGCAGTTGTTTCCTCTTCAAGTAATTTTCAAACAACATTAGTCCTTTAGTTCTTCAGTAAACCACAATAGCAGCTGGTGCGAAGCATCTCAACTGCACACATTTTGAAAACTTAACTGAAATCCACCACATCAAGAAGCTACAGGTGTGAGTGTGCAGTCAATCATTCAAACTTTGAGCAGTAAGATTTAATGCTGGGGGTGCCCACACATTATCTGGGCACCTAATCGCTACGTACAGACTCATGAAGAGCCGTCTGTGAACGTAACTTAATCAGATCATTCTGCCAAGGTTGGGGGTGAAACATCTGTGAGTTAAATTCTAATGATTTCCATAAGGTTTGAACGTGTTGCAGAAATATACCAACCATGCCTCTTGCTGAATGATGGGGAAAGATTGCCCACATTGATCATATTTTGGAAGGTTGTGGCTTGCAGATTTTGAAACGCACCTGTCACCTGTATGCCTTTGTCACAGTGCTTGGTCACTTGTGGCTGCATCTTAATCCCCATTTAAAACTGATCTACATTTTGTTTTTGTTTTAACAGGAGCTGGGGGTTTATCACATAGATTATCCCAACAAATGTCAAATTCATTAACTTTGTTTGTTGAATATGATATGGTGGAGTTCAGGGACCTTCAACAAAGCTTAAAAATGTCCTAGCACATGTTAGTGTTCTAAGCCAGATGGTACAAATGGCCTTGGGAGGTAAAGCAAATCACAGCTAATGTATATAAAACCAGTGAAAGCAGCAAATTGGCTGTATGGAGATCCAGTGGCTGAGGACAGCACTGACTACAAAAGTGTTAAAACTCTCACCTTGGCTTTAAGCATTCCAAAGCCCACTGTCTCTTTGGCGTACATACACAGCAGTAGGTTGGCCACACGAGTAATGGCCACTCTTCCTTCCTGAGAGAGAAAACAAAATACAGAGGATGGAAAACTGACACAGAGTCACAGGCCTGTTCTCATAATCAAAACCATTTTCCCAGAGGTGAGTTTGTAATAGTTCAAACCGCTCACCATCAGCTGAGAACAGTGGAAATGCTTATGTATTTCTTACCATACAATCCATGAGTATGAATTTGAGTTTGTCTTCGTTAAAGGCTTGGTGGCCATTCTTGTCGTAGGCCGCCCAGATGTTGCTAGCGATGGCGGCCGTCACTCGGGCATCAGTGTCCCCATACCCAGAGTAAGCCAGAAGTGAACCTTCATTGTTCAGTAAGCTGGTGAAAATGTAGAGTTGAATGTTTCAGTATCCAGCAGATGAACATGTGGAATCGACTGTCTTTATCAAACTACAGAATGCTGTTGGCAATATGTACAGCGAGGGCAGAAGGACTGGACCGCCACTTCACTTCAGTCTAATCACAGTTTATGTACTGGATAATGTAATACCAAACTGTCTCAGTTATATAAAGATGAACACAATAACCCATATGACCTGTTGACTGAATGTATATTAGTCAACACACACACACAAAACAAAAACAGTGACTATATTGATAATGTTTTCAACGTTACAGTAACTTTTCATGCAAACATGTAAAAAATCCACAGTCTCCAGCTTCTGAAATGTGAGGATTTCATATTCAACCAAACATTTGTGGGGATATGGACTGCTAGTCTCATAAATCAAACAAAAATGACTACGTGAACTTGGGCTCGGGTAAATTACAACAAGAACGTTTCCACTAAAACGGTTAGTGGCAGTATAGTCCACATCAAATACAAGTTAACGTCAATGTTTAGTTACAGGCTTAAATATCTGGAAATTTAGGACTTTCAAAAAACATATAACATAACAAAATGCCAAAAGATACGACTGTAAAAAAATGCTTCGGATGATGTTAAGAACATTAGCCTCCTCATTACACAGCATCTTATAGTGTGTTCTTTATGATATTACATCAGACTCTTCAGATCATCTCGCTAGCATGCTGCTAGCAGGCTAACGGTACTCACAGGGTGCTCTGGACTCCGTTTGTGTTCGCCTGGCTGAGGACCTGCGTTAACGCCTTTGGTCGTAACATAACTTCCAACTCACTAACGACTGGTAAAGCAAAGAAACTCCGTACTGTTGAACGACTAAACCACAGCCTTTAAACTGTCAAAAACTATTCATCAACACATCAAGTCATCTGACTGTTTTCTTCCCTTTCCGGGTGCCCTCTCAAAGCATTGTGGGAATTGTTGGCATCGAATTGTAGACATCGAATTCTTCTTCTTTTTTTCTGGGGGGTTTGGCGTGTTGCAACCAACTTGATGCATATCGCCGCCTACTGTACTGGAGTGTGAATCTCAGGATGACTTGTTCAGGTTATAGTCTAAATTAATACACAGTAAAAAAACAAAAACAAAAACAATCATATCTTTTTCCACAGTTCTGTTACTTTAAAAAAGTTTAAGAGAGCCTTACAGCATTCTCTCATTTTGTCACTTTTGCCTAAAGTCCCTGTCAAACTCCATGGGCGCTGTGATTCATATATTCTGTTTTTAAGATCCTTTAGGCATCGAATTCATCCTAAAATGATTTCTAAAACGATTTCGCCCCCCAGATTTTCTTACATACAAGTTATCTACACTTAAGATTAGTCCCCAGCTACAGTTTCGAGTGGCATGTATTTCCATATCATATTCCATCTTGAGACTTCACAGTTTTATTCACTAATATTTTAGAAGAAAACACTTTATTTGTACTCCAGGTTTTATGTGGAACAGGAAATGTCACATTAATATTTATTGCAGACACTGTCCAACCTCAGCATGCATAACATATCAATAACAGTAAATAGATAATTTAACTTTCAATACCGAAAAGAATCATGTACTGGCATTTGAGAAAGGCAAACTTTTGGAATAATATTTATGGTACTCCCACATTTTCTTAATTAACAGAACCGTAGAGATGACATAATTAACAGTTAATTTCTTGGGAGGAGTAACAAAATTCTAAGACCTTTCAGGAAGCATAAAACAATTTGTCATTTGGCTATAGGTAAAAAACACTGCAAGGACAAATGGAAATTCCAATTAAGGATTAAATTCAATATAATGTGCTCAGACTGACCCAAAATTAAATTAAATTAATTAAATTAAAGTAAATTCAAAGTAAAACATTCACACATGTAGAGCAGTATAAAAACAAAGGATGCTCTCAGGGTAACTAAGCATCCAGTCCTGGTTGTCCAACTCTGTGGTCTCTCAAGGGAACAGAGGATTTAAATAACAAAAACAAGCCTTCTGACTGGACTGCTGGCCATCACTTTCTTACAGAAAACATTAAGTTAAAAAATTAGACAGCAAGTTTGTGTGACTTTCAAATGAGTGATGGAACAGTCATTTGCATAAGAAAGCTGCATCAGTTTTGCCCTGACTAAAGATTTAAAGCACTTGTTGTGTCTGCTTATCCTTATACTTCTTTCATGACAACTTTTTCCCCCTCATTTCCACACATCTCTCCTTCTCTCTGACACGGTTGAGGGTGGCAGGCAACACACACACACTGGATGCACGATACTCACACAGGAAGTAATCAGGGCACAGAAGGCGAGATGTGCTGATCAGGGGAGCTGATGTGTTAAAACTGCTTCATTTCTGGAGATTTAACGTGTGCGAATTTGCTGCCTGAGTGTGGGATATTCAGCATTTGTCAGCGCCAGCTTTTTCCAATTTAGTCGGTAATTTAAATAATGTTTACATTCTTACGCATTGCATTGGCAGGTTGTGTTTGTGCCCAACTAGTGTCATTTCCTGTTCTGGATGCCCCAGTGGTGTTGGAGCAGCATATTGAGACCGTGCAGCGCTGGGAGTGTTGTTCTGAGATGTGCTGTCACCCGTTGATTATAAGTGAGCACAAGTAAAATACAACATCAACTGAGTCTTGTATTATTACATGAGCATGGAGCACGAGGGGTGCTGTGTAAGGATCTACGTTTTGTTTGTTCTGTGCCCACATGGTGCGTCTTCCTAAGTGCTTCTTCCCTTCCTTTCTAAATTTGTATTTATGAACTTTACCACTGAGGTGATTATAATAAAAATCATGTAATAATCACTCTGCTAACGCTGATGTCCCACTTTCTACTGACCGCCTGCGTCATTAGAGTGGGAGAGTGAGGAGAGTGAATTATTGGAGGAGTGAGAACTCTTAACATTAATATAAGATCTTTGATCAACGCGGAAGTTTTTGGGCCATGCTTCTTTGTCCATATACATAATAATAATAACAATGCAGGATTGCTTGTACTTCAGGGTCTGGAAGGGCATGTTTCAAAGCGTGGGTGATCATTATCTGTACTTAGATTAGCATAACAGCGTTGCTCAACATCACCTCACCCTTTAAGTGAGATATGTTGAACAGTCAACAGATAACCCCAAGTTGCTATCGCTTTAGGGAAATTAAACAAACAATACTTTCACTGCAGTTTCAACATCAGAATTAAACTTTCTGTCCAAGAGTGCAATGCTGACATTAGCTCTGCTGCCAACCGCACGGCTATTTCCACAACCACACAACTATCCGTAACTGTCTTAAGATAAATATTAATGTAAATACGTTTTTATAATTTTGTTGCTGGTAGACAGCGGTGAGAAAATGCCTTTGATGATACAACCCGCTGCTGGACAACAAAAACAAAATTGCAGTTTCAACGTATGCCCTCATTCAGCTACAATTTAAGAGCAAACACTCTGAGATGGTAGCATAATTTCTACTGCTCGCTGCTGAGAAAAAAAGATCACTTAATGCATCTGGGCAACAGAAGAATACTAAGAAATCGCAATTTCCTCTTTTCCATTGGGGGTTTTGGTGGTGACCAACATCCTAGACCCTGGAACAATATTTTGTTTTGCCTGTTCATTTCTTATTAATGCTATTTTACCAGAGAATCTCTGATAGGAACACCACCACATAAAGTTGGGTTTTTACTTGCAGGAAATATTCACATGACACAAGAGACAAGAGTTAAATCCACAAAGAGCAAAAATCTGAGAGCTGGTCTGACAGTATAATCTGGCAAAGGCGTTCGGTTCTTCTTAAATGAACTGAACTCAGTCTCCTTAAAGTGGACCAAGAAGTGAACCAACAGAAAAGGGACTTCTTTTTGCTTTCAAGTTAATTTGAAAGAGGGACGAGTTCTCGCTCTGGTCCTGTTCACCTCTGATGAGGCCTCAGAGAACAAAGAAGGCGAAGTAAACCTGGAGCGCTTTACGGTCACAATGCACAGGTTAAGTGAACCGCTTCGTGGACTTGAAGCGAACTACCAGTGACTGGACACCACTGTCTGAAAGGATCGTTGGGAAATGTAATCATTGTCATAACATAGCAACAGTTATCATTACTACAGGTTCTAGTGTTACTGCAGTTCAGTGTGAGGTTTGTCCAAGTGGTGTTGCCATACTCCAGCAGAAACCATTGCTCAGCTACCACACCTACTGCATTTTACTACTTTTAAATGTACCAAAAAGTAGAAAACTGGAATATACTGTGAACGTTACGCAGGCTAAGTCACTGCAAATGCATTTTGTGTGTTGTGAAAATTATAATTTCATGAATTTGGAATATTTTTGGGCAGCGCTGATGCTTTGGCAGATTGGATTCACTGGACTTTTGTTGCACTGCTGTGACTCCTAGCATTTGAGATCATTCCTACGAAAAATCTAATCTAATCTTAGCCAAGTTTTTGTTCCATTAATGGGACCAACCTTTTCAAACCATACAAACACCATGATGTGTACACATATGCCTGGTTATCTTTCATCGAGAAGTCTGAATCATATAACTGATATCGTGGTCCACACTTAGAAATTTGCAGATAACCAAGCAGTATAAATTATGGTTTCGCTGTTGACCAGTCCAGATCCTGACCTCTGAGGTGGCTTGCAGAAAAATACCTGTGGCTGTGAGGTAAAGTACAAAAACTGTTTTATTGTTTTGGATGCTGTTAATTAAAACCTTTCAAGTGTGTGCTTTCCTTGGATAATTAATAATTTATCATTTAGCACGACTTTTATTCAAAATTAATAATTTTGATGTATCAAATGCATTTTTTCCAGATTTGTCATATTTCTGCAACAATGAGGACTGGTCGCAAACATCTGCTTTTCTACCATATTTTTCTGTCTGCCATGTAAGTATAATATAAAAGATTTGAAAACAAAACACAGCGATATATTGTTTTTAGGCTGCACCTTTATGGCATTGAGGTTATTGTGGTATCACAGAGCGCTGCTTTTAATCAACAGTTTGTTGTGCCATGGACAATACCCATACTTCAATGGCAACGGAAACCTCACACTCCCGGGGTCCTACAATATACCATGGATGTCGGCCATTGAAGACTTCCGCACCCTTTCTCTCATCACCTTACCTGGTACCCATGACAGCATGGCCCTGTATGGAGGTCCAGAGGCTGAATGCCAGGCCTGGTCTCTGGAGGATCAGCTCAGGGCTGGCATTCGTTTCCTGGATCTCAAAGTGTTTGAACTGCTTGACACCCTCTATGTCATGCAAGGGGTGGTCTACGAGCACATCACTTTCAAGGAGGTCCTAGACACTGTCCGAGCCTTCCTGTCAGAGTTTCAGACTGAGGCTGTGCTCATTAGAGTGCAGGCAGAGTCTTTCGAGACGAAATCAGTCAACCAAATGGTGCAAGATCTGATTGGCAACGACCAACAAGTCTGGGTGACCTCCGGGATGCCAAAAATGAGTCAGATCAGGGGAAAAATAGTGTTTCTGCAGAAGAGCACTTTCACATTAGGAATTCCCTTCATAGATACAGATGGGAAAGGTAGTGCCGAGGTTAGCAATGTTCAGGATAAAGACAAAAGAATAATCAAACAGCTGAACCAAGCCAATGAAGCCTGTGGGGGTGATAACGTTGTTTTGACTTTCACTAGCGGCACTGGCTTCGGCACTTTCTGGGGAATGTTTCTGACTCCAAGAAGAGTTGCTGAAAGGGTAAACCCATGGCTCAATGAATACGTGAGACAGTTCTACCCTGATCAGCCCAGACCGTGCTTTGGTATCGTTGCCATGGACTTCCCCGGTCTTGGCCTCATTCAAACTATTATCAATTTAAACTGGTGGTGAAGGCTCGGAAATTCTGTACAAGGTGCCTCATTATGTGATTGAGAGGTCATTTGAATCTGATGATCTTTGAAATCCTTCTGTCCTCTTTCCCATCAGTTCTCACTGTTTACTCCATGATCAGGCTGAAATATCTAGAAATCCACAATTTAATCTGAAAACTGATTCTCTGTTTGCCTCTGACAGTTGTGTCCTGAAGTGGCAGTAACTTGTTTTGACCATAACTATCAAAATAAATAAATAAATGAATAAGATTTTATTGCATCCTCATTCATTTGAAGCTTGTGTTGCTTATTTCTACTATTTACTATTAAATGCTGTTGCGTATATCTAACAAAGTCAGGTGTCATTCATGTAATGGATTTAAAATGACAGTATTTCCTTCCGAAAGGTAGGTTGAACTATAAA
Source organism: Scatophagus argus (assembly GCF_020382885.2). NCBI lineage: Eukaryota > Metazoa > Chordata > Actinopteri > Scatophagidae > Scatophagus > Scatophagus argus. The sequence goes on from NC_058501.1 coordinate 21,569,274, forward strand.
AAAAAGCATAAAATGAACATACTAAAGTTAAAGTATTTCAAGACTGTACAGCAGTATATTTTATCATAATTTTTCTGTCTTAGAGTCATTATGTTTAAAGCTAAATGGGAGGTTTATGCGCGTGTTGAACATTGACTGACTGATAGAGTACTAGACATTTTTACAACTAATTCTAATTGAGCCAGCCTGGAAAAGTCCCAGAAACTGCGTTTAGATAAAGTGAGGTAACATTTACAGAGCAAAACAATAACACAACAGTTTTAGAGCCAGACAGGCTTTGTGAGGTGGAGTATAACTGATTAGATTTTTTATTCAGACACAAAAGGTAAGGTAATATTTGACAAAGATATTATCAGCTATTTGTCATGTGTAAGTTTCCCGTCAAGCTGTTTTTAGGATCAAAAACGAACTTTCACAATCAGCTAATGCAATATACTTTCCGACCACCAGTGGCAGCACTGAGACGGTGTCTCTGAACGCAGCACCCCAGGCCGTGAGACAGGAAGTGCGTAGTGCGTTAGCGTGGGAGTGTAGCGTCACAGTTGTAACCTAAAAAATATGAAATATAAATTAAAAATATTAATAAACAATTACTACATCTACACTAAACTAAACACTATAACTTTTATTTAATTTCACCCATCACGATACTTGAAATGTTTGAAATCACGTCAGCAGCCGTAGCTTTCACTTATTCAAGGTCACACGTATAAATCAGTAAAGTAAAATATAAGGCGTAAAGTATTTCTCCAGTTGGACTATTTCCCTTTTCCAGTTAGATTTAGATCAAACCTGCAGAAAATGTAAGTAAGTAAGTTAAATAAACAAAGTGAAAAATGCAATCAAAAATGTCTGGATGTTGGATTCATAACTTCTGGCTATGGCCCAGCTCTGTAAGTAAAGTTATTAGTTATTATTAGTTATCTTTGTGTTTAGCTGAGTGATCAGCAAAGGGTTAATCTTGTTTATCGCTTCCAGATGGGAGGGAGGTACTTCTGGGAACAGACTGAAACTAGTTCCCCTCCTTATCCAAACAACTGTGCAACAAATCTACAAGCAGCCAGAGTTTATTGAGAGGACAGACATAAACAGGTGAGTCTTATGTTGGATTAGTCTACCTGTGACGCAGTGACGTGAAAAAACTCTCACTCGCTTCTTCACTTTAAGTACAGAGTAAAAACTCGTTCAGCTCAAGCTGCCCTTACTTGAATGCATAAGTTTACTACGACACAAATCTGACATCTGAGGAGATGTTGGCACAGTTTGTGTACATGGACGCAGGCATTGAGCCAAAAGCCTAAAGCCTCACTGGCTCAGTGGGTCTTCATATCAGTACAGCCCATGGAAAGTCCAAGAGGCTGCTGAACCTACGAGGCTCACCGACTGCAGGGCTGCTCGGAGGCGATGCGCTCAACTTTAACACATTTATAGTCGCTTGTACGCGATATCAGACTTTACCAAGCCCCCACCAGCGCCTGCAGACATTATACACGTTTCCAAAGGCTGTTTAGCACACCTCCAACTGACAATTTTTAGATCACAGTCGCACCTCTTAATATAAACCTGCGGCGCATAAGTTATGATGCTCCTTCTGCCCGGGACAAAAAGAGGCTGGACAAACTGGTGAGGATGAGCCGGCTCAGTCCTGGGCTGCTCCCTGGACTCAGAGGACGACAGGGGGACGATAGCCAGGCTGTCGTCCATGTGGCAGACCCCCTCCCACCCCATGCAGCTCCTTCAGGGACAGACTGCTCCACCCGCGCTGTGTGGAGGAGAGGTACCGCCGCTCCTTCCTGCCCACTGCTGTCAGACTCCACAACAAGCACAGCTGATAGACTGCACATTTTAAAGCTGATGAACGTGTTAACTGGACAATTATACATGTGCAATAATGGGACAAAATGGTCACGCCATACCTGTGCAATAATACATGTGTAATAATAATTGTGCAATAATCTTTACTAATGTAAAACACTACTAAGGATTAGTATTTACTTACTTAGTCCCTGAAACAAAATCCGTGCAATAATTAATCCATAGTTAATAGTCTTTCTGTACTGTGTACAGCTGCATGTACTTGTTTTCTGTGTATTTATTCTTTTTGAATGCACATCCTGCTGTTATGTTTGCATGCTCTTCACTCTCTGTATCCTTTTGGCTGCTGTAACACTGCAATTTCCCAGTTATGGGACTATTAAAGGATTATCTTATCTTAATGCTGATATCTGTCCAGCTTTGGTTTGAAACCCTGATTGTTGATTAGTATTGTTTTTGGTTTTTTTTTTTACAGCTTTGGTACTTTTGATACTATCAAATGTGGATATCAAACTTTTAACAACATTACTCTCATGTCTTCCAGT